>NW_027223333.1:0-366091 GCF_030449975.1 Polyergus mexicanus | reverse complement strand
AAGCAGTGGTATCAACGCAGAGTACTGAGAGACGAGATAAACGCGCACGCCATTGCTTCGACTCGAGCGTTATATACACGCGGCGCCTTTACGTCCGCCATCCTTATACATACACGCAATTTCCGATGCGTGCACCGACGCGGCGCACGCGCGGCCATCCCCATGCGGGCTTTAAATAAACAATTTTCGCGCTAACGTCCTGGCCGATGCCTATTATCTACGCATGCTTCCCGCGGCGGCTGCAACATTGCATACAGGATGTTCGAAAACTAACGCTGTTCCTTTCATCTAAGAAGCTCCCATCAATTCGACCTAGATATTCTCCTCGTAAAAACCATTTATTTTTTCATAAAATTTTGTATTAAAGCCGTATTAAAATAATTTTCACGTAAAATTAATCAAAAATTTATTACATTCTTGGCTCGTGATTATGAACGAAAAATACGCATTTATACCTATATCGATGAGAGAAGTTTCCCTCCACATTGCGAGTTGATCATAGATCCCTTCGACGAAGAAAGCGATTCCGGGACACCCGGTAGATACATACAACCTCTACTTGCTTGTGTCATGGATACACGCGCCAGCGATATATATACATGCATATATATATATATATATATATATATGTACATGGTGAAGTTAGGTGCACGCCGCTGGATTTTCCAGGGTTTTCCCAGGGTTGCGGTAGAGCGTTGAACCGGGTGGAGGGTGGTCGACGTGTAAGGGTGGAAGGGAGAACAGCAGCGAGTGAACGGATGGCGATGGGCGAGAGAGACGAGGAAGAGGAGAAGAAAGAGGATGAGGAGATGGAAACGGCATGGGTAGGGGGGATAGAGAGAGATAGACGCGGAGGGTGAGAGAATGGGAGGGAGAAACTATAATGAGTGGTGCGCGTGAGGGAGAGAACGGAATAAAAAGAGGGGTAGGAGGTGATAGGGCTGGCGAGGAGGGCGGCTGGACGGAACGGGGGAAAAAGCAGGGTTGGTACAGGGGTAAAAAGGTTGGAAGCTGTGGCAACTGCCGCGGCGGCAGCGGCAACGGCAGGGGTGCAGGAGGGAGGGAACTCTGCTCGCTGCGAACGACGGTGGAGGGGAAGGCGGGGGGTTGGATCGAGCACGACGGGTCAATTTGAGTATTCGGGGGAGCATGGGGATGAGAGAGGGTGGTGGCGGACGCATGGTCCAGGGGCCTAAAGGCAGTAAACGTCGAAAAATCCGACCGCGTTCGGGCCGTTCGATGGCTCGGAAGAGGGTCGAAGCTGCGATCGACCATTACAACGCGCGAATCGAGTATCGCGCGTCGTGCATCGGTGGTGCGCGCGTTGTAACGTCGAGAGACCGTACCGGGGATATAGGGGCGAAACACACACGGAAAGGGAGAAAGAGAGAGATACGCGGCTCTTTTCCGTAATTTCGGGGTGAGCCAGTAGGGTCGATTAACGGGGCCGTGGATTCACCCGTTAGATCGGTAAGGAGGAAGTTCGCTCCCTCACGCGTCGGAGATTCGCCATTGTATTTCGATCTCTGTTTTCTTTATCCTCGCAGTGGAGTTGGCGAGATAAGTGTTTCACCTTGTTGATGTTGGTGATGATTTTTCGCCGGACAAGTTGTAACTTTTTCTCTAGTGACAATTTTTACATTTAGATGATTCGATCGTTTCAGTGAAATCCATTCGACAAATCGTATTACTCTTCGCGGAATACATGTAATGCGGTAACTCGTCACGGATATATAACACACTCGCAAGATTCTTGGAGAAATGATAGTCATGTGAGAGAGAAGTATATTTATATATACATACCTGTCTTGTGTGAAAAGATATGCTTAATCCCTTGTGACAGATTCGTTTAATAATAGAAAATTGAATTACTGAATGACTGAAATGGCTAAAACGGTGCATATTATTCAATTACTATTTTACATATGCATATACATACATACATACATACATACATACATACATATATATATGTAAAATTTAGCAACATACACGTATTGTAATTGCAATTAATTATTCGTCAATTTATATATATATATATATATATATATATATATATATATATATATATATTGTATATATATAATTGATGAGCTCATTCATGTTTCTATTTTCACGTTTCCATCTATTTGAATTTTATCACTTCTCAATACACATGTTGTTCTTAATGCATCGCTATGATATATTAAGCGTAAACTAGTTTTGTATTCAAATTCAATGGTACATTCGGCTCGTGCCATCACAAACCTGTTACACACATTTGTCCGGTTCAACAGTATGCTATTTTACAATGTGTTATAATCACGTTACCGCAACATTACTGCAGATATAACGTACGCATCGTGAAACGTCCCATCCGCAGATCCACGATATATTATCCACTTACATATAATATACGGAATATCTCAGGATGCGTTAAATAAGCTGTTAGCTCTTGAATCAAATTTGTATTTGGATAAAGTTTGTTTAAAGTTAAGTACAAAGTTCTATGTTATTGTCACGAAAGCTTAAAAAGATTTTCTAATTTTGCAATGTTAAATAACTTCCTCATTAGATCTTCCTTTAAAGAGCGTACATTCACTCTGACTTTCAATCCTAAACTCGGTACGACTGTATTTTAGAAGCGAATCGTAATATATTTATAGATGTATGTGTGCGTATATAAACAAGATGAAATTTCACGCGTATGTGAAAATTTCCTCTTCCAGAGATACTTTCATTCGCGATCTAAAAATTAAATTAGAAACGCAGACGCAAACTGTTCGGAACATTAAATTTATAGGATTTCGATTAAGATTTTGTCCCCGGAATCGTGCATATTTGATTGAATGTAATCCGCGAAAGGCATCCCGGCAAAGTTTCCAACTTCCCTCTCGCGAACTCGAGAACATCTGAAAACGGGTTAAGGGTCGAAAGTTTCGCGCCGCCGCTCGTCGCGCGCGCGATTTATATCATCCCCCGGAATGTTGAGGGAAAAAGTTTCTCCAGCACACGGACACAACTAGTTCGAAGATTTTCCCGCCGGCGACGGGACTCGGATTCTGCGGAATTGCCGAACGCGTCACGACGTGGTTATCATTTTGAGGATTTTTCCACTGATTATAACATATCGTAATATAGAGTTTTGCCTAAATTAATTAAATCCTGGCATTAAATTAAGAAGAGTTACGCACGATTTTTTTTTTCATGGTCGTGAAAAAGCAAATAAGTCGACTAAAACATTTTAATTAACGACAATAAATTCAAAATTAATTTGAATTTAGAGAAATTTAAAAAAAAAAGGAAAATTGATGGAAATAAAATTATATTTTTATTATAATTGTTAAATTTACTATTAATTAATATAAGTGATATAAATTGTACGGTAATAAAAAGACACATTGCAATCATATAAAATAAATTTAAATTTTTTTTTTTTTTTTTTGGTTCGACATCTGTACGTTATACGCGTTATTCTGATTGAAATATCGAAATGCATATATGGTATGTATATTCCGAGATACATATTTCGAACGTTCCTCCTCGTCCACTTTCCCAATGCCGAATCATGACACTTGCGAGATAGTGTCTAAGATCGCGCCCGAAAACTCGTGCGAGAGAGGAGAAACTTTTTCCCTCGCAATTGATTGCGCGACTCAATCTATCCTTTGGGGAAATCTTTTCGCACAATGCAAAATATGCGCAACGAGTAATATCCCAAATATCTCATCTTCGCAAACTCATTTCCGACGTATTGTTGATTTTTCCGTGAGCTCGGTGTGTTCGATTATTTCTGCACGATTTATGGGAGGGGGGGAGGAAAAATCAGCGAAAAATGGAAAACTCGAAACGAGACGCATTCCGGAAGATTTCGCTTTTATCGCGCGCAAATATTTCTTCGCCGTTGACGGACGTCGAACGCACACGCACGCGACACGCTCTCGTAGGGCGGTATATTCGGTCGATGACCCACTTCGCGCGCGAAGTTACTCGGACGGTACCAAAATTGGACTTGATTGATCGACTTTATTATTTAGCCCTGTCAACCGCATTCTGCAGCTGAAATTTAAATCGCGCTAAAATCAGAGACGGCTATCGTCATTCGCGATCTCTGTTATAAATATCTTAATTTATAACGGATATATTTATTATTAAGTATAAATGAGAATAAGAAAATTAATTATTAAAAACTCATTTTGTCAATCACGAATATATTGACCTTATTTTTAAAATCATATTATTTAGAAATTTTCATATTTCCTAACCACATATATAATGATTTGATAAAGTAAAAATTCCAAAATATATATAATTCACTTTTTAAAAATTGATATATAAGCATAAAATTGATGATAAAAATATGTGCTTAAATTAATAATAATTTCCTTCAAATGTTGTTAAAATTTTGTTCTTACATATATATACTATATTAAACTACGTCTTCATTTATTTAACATCTGGTAATTTCAACATCATGTTCGCTGTTTTTATCAAACGAGTTAATAATAAAACTCATCTCTATTATGTAATAATTATCTTGAATTCGTTTACAATAAATCGCGCAACAGTCTCGAAGACGAAAAGACAAAATACATCGCGAAGCACGGTTGGTTTTGTGAGGAATCGCGGCTCCGTGTTTCGCCGGTCGTCGTATATTAAAGGTTCGAAGGAGGAAAAACTTTTTCTCGGCCAAAGAGAGTCGCCTCTCGTCTTGTCGATTCAGGGAGACAGCGGGTGCTCGCGACACGATACGGCACTCGGGGGCACTCGGTCGCCGACCTAATTCGTCGTCGTCGGCGGGGAGAAGGAGCGAGAGAGACAGTTTTTCGAACGGTGCGCGAAAGTTGAACGTGACCGGCGAAACTTTTCGTGGTCGTGCCAAGCCCCCGAGTCCCCGCGACGCGACGCGTACACAAGCGCGCAGCTTCACCAGTTAGGACCGACCGACCGACCGACCGACCGACCACCCGACCACCCTCGATGGCGACCTCGACCCCCTCCCAACTTTGTTGTAAGAGACCCTCGGAGAGTTGGCCGTGCGCCGCGACCGACCTAACGAGGGTAGCTAGCCGGTATTACCGAGGGAAATATTGGTTGGGCGCGAATCGTTCGCAACAGCTGCGCGAAATCGCAAGATCTCTTGGCAGACAAAGTCGTGTCCTTTGACGAAATTATTTGAGATCCTGAAATTCTCCATGTTAATTAATCTATAAATCTCAACACGGACATACATAGATCTATGAAAATATAATATTTCTTTTATGAATATACAACGTGTTTCTTCTAATAAATATAGGTCTGATGAAATGTTTCTCCCTTATATAACAAGATCATTTTCAAAATATCATATCCTCGCTACATAAAATATATTATATATATATATAATATAAGCAATATATTTTACATTATCTTTATATTATCACGAAAGTTTTATATTATCATAGAAAATATCGGGAATCATTAAATCAAATATGTATTTAATAAAACGTTAAAAAGAATGTAATAAATAATGGCTAATTGCAATTTGCAAATTTTAAAATTGTATTAAATCTATATTCTCTACAAAGAGAAAGGATAAACGAGAAAGTAATATAATATTATGAATATCTGCAGAGGAGGACGAATTACTTGTGTAACACGTATGCGCAATGAATTTAAGGAAATTTGTGCGCATTTAAGCGCAAGATACGCAAAATTATATCCTTCCTGACAACGTTTATCAATGTTTCACGAGAGCCGATACAGTATCATAGCGTAGAACAACGTGGTGCATGGGGGTCGCGCGCACTCTCTTTCAAATCGTATTTTTATTCTCTCTCTCTCTCTCTCTCTCTTTTTTTTTTTTTTACAACGATGTTCGAGTCTCGAATTCGCGTCTATATCAATTCGGGGAGTGTTTTCACACAAATATAAAACGTTTTACTTTTTTTTATCGTTTTCGACCGATCCAGATTGTCGTGTGGTTATTTTATAACCGCCGTGTATATACACAAGCGCGCGGCAATCCTTTACCCACGCCGGTCGGCGCGCCGGTTCGATAGTTGACGGCACTCGGTCGAAGTTTTCTATCGGAGAAACTTTTTTCCTATAGAGAAGAGCGTTCTTAAGGGGTCATGACATCGCTCGGAGAGCTTTCGCACCGAGATTATCCTCCCTGCCGCCTATCGATAATCGATTATGCGAGCCGATGGTCGCACGTGAGAACCTTAAGGCTGATGTTACACGTGAAGTATAACGGCAAACGCAAATTGTGCTCTCGCCCTCTTGTTGTTGTTATTGTTGTTTCGGAGCGGCATTAGATAATAAAAACCCACATAACGGATGAAACTTCCGCAATATCTCATTTAAGTCTTCCCCCCACGCTTTTTCTGCGTTACTTTGTTTTTTCATATTTCGACAATTACGGTAGAACGTCGAGAGTTAAGGTCGATTAATCGAGAGAGAGATTCTATTTTTTCACGCGTAACACTACGTAAGAAGGAGAACAAAATATGATTATACGTACGATCTTTGAATCTTTTAATATCTCACACATGTCGCCTTTCGCGTTTTAGTCGTGAGATTTATTATGAGAAAGATTTTATCACATTACGCTTATAATTCCTTCGTATCTTATCATAATCGTAATTAAATATTGCAGATAATTAAATTCCGTTTCGCGATACGTTTAAATATAATTAAGGTGCATAATGTCGAATATTACAAGACAGATATAACTCGTTAGATGAAAAAATTTTTCTTCATTTCAGTGAACAAGATTTAAACGTAAAGGCGGCCCGAAAAATTTCGCGAAGAATAAATTTTTCTTGCGCGTTATCCTTACTCTGTAGAAAAATTAACAGATATAGCAAGTTTGAGATAAACAAAAGGAAAACGCATTCGATTCAGGACAAGCAATGTGTCTCGGACAATTCAAAGTTTCTAATCGATAAGTCACGTTCCATTTGCGCGAGCGTATCGAGACGCTTCGATGATTTCAACATTCCCAAGTGCGATGACGAATCTTTCCGCTGGCGCGTAATTGCCGGACGATATATAAAACGACGTATATGCCGTCGGTGAATTAAATCGTAAGTGGAAAGTAGTAGTTAAGGTCCGCCATTGCCCGGCGCACGGACAGTGGATGAAGTGATTATTGTCGGAATGCGGTCAGGCGGGTAGGTAGGTACACGGAGAACGAGTACTCGCGGGTACACTTGGTTTTCCGTGTTTTCTTTCTCCGCGATTCGGATAATTTATCGTCGTAACTGCAAAGAGAGGAAGGAGAATAAACCGCGAGAGCGCGCGCATCGGTTATGCCGTACATAATCCCGTTAAACGAAAGGAAACGTAAGCGAAACGTCGAATGGCGATCCATGGAGAGTTTATAGATGGATTTGTCCATCATTTTTTTTCGTGACTTATCCAGACCGGTTAAATGCGCGCGAGTATATATATTGTCGAGAAATAATAATTAGAAGGCACGCGATGCGTGTTAAAATTAATTGTCGCATACGATAAAGTTTGATGGTGTTTAAAAACAAATAGTCGATGTAAAATCAAACCGTGCCATTTGTATACATATTGTCGTGTATTAATATTAAAACTTGGCTTATTTTCATTTAAATGTTACATCGTTGTATACACTAAAAAATTATATCACTACTAAATATCACATCATATCGAACACGAAAAATTTTATATTAAAGCACCAGATTTGTAAATATTATTCAAAATATAATAGAGAAAGTAAAATAAAATATCACATAAGTTTGCTAGGCTGAGCGAAATTAAAAAATTATAGATATTCCTTTATTCCATATTTTTTTATAACTGCGAAATGGATAATCTTTATGGCATAGCTAACGTAACATTGATTATCGACATAGTCAGAACTAAAATGCCAAGAGGGATATAAGTAATAACATTCTCGCGTAAAGTATCGAATCGTATGTTTAGGTCTCGTGATTTCTCATGTTTAACAACGACGCGAATAATTTTTTCTTTTCGAAATAATAAACTTCTGTCTTCAAAATCCAACGCTAGAGATTTATTGTCAAATGAAGAATAGATATATGAATACATGAAAATATAATTTTAAATAAAGAAAACGTCAGTATATATGAAACTTAGATGAATCGGAGGAATTAATATGATGCCCGATGGACAACGTCGCGACATTCTATTCGGGACATTCGCACTTTGCTCAAGAATTGCGAGTGGATATTGTGCTTCGAGGGCCATCGCTAGAAGCAAGACCGTCCTTTGACGGTCGGTTGTGGCGGTAGGTGGCAACGAAGGGGATGGCGAAGAAGGAGGTTGTGTAGGTCGAGGCTACATCAGTGGTAGTAACTATAATGAGTGTCGGCTGTGTGAGTGAGGAGAAGGCGGAAAGAGAAAGAGAAAGACAGATAGACAGACAGACAGACAGACAGAGAGAGAGAGAGAGAGAGAGAGAGAGAGAGAGAGAGAGAGAGAAGCTAAGAAAGACGAAGGTGAAGGGGCGTGAGGGCGAGGAGTTAGGTCGAGCAAGGGCGAGATGGGCGAGATGGGCGAAGGGTGCCGCGTTGGATGGCGAAGGGACTGGAGGGTTAGGGAAGGGCGGAAAGGACGAGTGTGGGAAAACGTGTAACCTCAGCCTCCACCCTTTTCCACCCACCGACCACCCTGCCGCTGCTGTTCGGTCCAAGAGGGGCGGAGGAGGAGACGATGGAGGAGAGGTGGAGGAGAAGGGCGAAAAGGGAGGACAGAGGGTGGTTAGGGGGTGGCGAGCAGGAGGAAAAAGGGAACTCGGGGGGACGGTCGAGGGAGAGGGGTTGTCGCACGCCTATCCGCTCGATAGCAGCTTATAGTCCGTACACGTTCACTACCTCCCTAGAATTTTGTGCCCTGCGTCTTTTTCTTCTTCTCTTCTTTCGATATTTCGCTCAAACAAGGACTAACCCTCGTGACTAAGCAAATGCATACAACACTGAGATTTCATTTCGGTCGTCATCCGAATCTTATTTTTCGATTTACGAAGCATCTATTTCTCGAGTGTCATTGAATACTGTGATTCATTCACTCGATCTCAATATCTTTTAAAGATATGAGTTGTTGTTGTTTTTTTTTTTCCCCCCCATCATCGTTGCTCGAGCCAACCTCAGTTACGAGGAAACTTTAGGTTTCATACAATTAATTATATTTTGTGTATTCTAGTTAAGATTATATAATTTAAAAAAACATACTATACACCATATATACACGAGTATTTCCAAACTAAGTTTATTTAATTCGCTCGATTAATTGACGAATCTAATCTCCCAAGTATAAAGACAGCGAATAAAGAATATGTTAACGGACAGTGGGTTAGAGTTATTTGAAAAGCTAAAAGGAAAGAGCATCCGGAAGGAAAATATATACTACGTTGACTATCGAATGACGATTATACACAGTGCCCGTTTCTTAGCTTTAGCGCCTTTGTGAAACTGTATCTCATTGTGTCTCGGATAACAGAGACGTCAGCGGAATTACTGTGAGACACGAGCGGTCCTAACGCGAGAGCGTCGCACTGCCGAGAAGATCTCCGCTTGAATCGTCCCAGAAGGACATTTCTTCCTATTATCTCATTTTAACAGCCGGACGCGGCGTATCGGACGCAAGGAAAGTCGCTTCAAAGTCGCGCGCGAACGATCGAATTCGCTTGACGCGGTCCGGAGGCCCCTCGGCGCGTTTTAATTAAAAAAATATTCTCGGCTGTGCGCGCGAGTACAGCAAAGCTGAAATTATTCGGGATGAACATCCCGAGTGAGTAAAGAAGCACGGGCGTCTTGAGACTTTCGCGCTGGGGATATCATTAAGCACACCTGGATCTAATACGTGCTCGTTCGCAAATTGTGGCACTGAGATATACCCGCCCGTTTCTCTCCCCCTTTCGCCGCTCCCTCCCCCTCCGACATCCTCCCGCACACAGGCAACGGCGAGGGAAAAAGAGAGCAACGTTGAGAACGCTCGACCGTTTCCTAGGTCGCCGCCGACGGGTCCTCGTCCTGGAAAACCCTGAAAATTGATTTTCCAGGCGCGGTCTCCCGCGTTACCCACGCACAGGTCTCTCTCGGTTGCATCGATTTTCACCTGGCTTCTCCCCTGCCCGCTACCCTCTTCTCTCTAGCCACCCATCGTGTATCCCTTCTTTCTCTCTCTCTCTCTCTCTCTCTCCTCCCGCCACCTCGTTGCTCGCCACCGTCGCGGACTCAAACCAGGCGTTCATTCAGAATCCGAGAGGAAAAAAAGAAGCGAAATCTAGGTCAATGGGGGGGTTTGAGAAATTTGCGATAGTCAGTGCCGTTCGTTGCGGTTCATCATTCGCCCGAATTACGAGCGAGGAATATCGTTTGTGTCGATTTCACGTTGTTTCGAATATACTCGTCGTCGATCGACGGGGGGAAAAAAAAAAAAAATGCGCGTTTCGTAAAACGCGAGACTAACAATGCTCGTCGTCGGATTTCAGCGATGTCGATTAAGATGTTCAAGGTTGACACAGACAAGGTTAATACGAATCGCCAGAAAAAAAATTTATTTTATTTTATAAAATAGCAACTCTATATTTCATAGCCGTTTTTAATTGTTAAAGATATCTAATCTGAAAATTTGACGGAAATTCATAAAAGACAGCGCTTAAATGAAAGGTAAGTTTTTAATTGATTTTACCGCTGTTACAGAATCTAACAGAATTGCGAGGTGTTCGCGCATATAATCGTAACGAGTTAGCGAGCGTTTAGATAATAAATTGTACATTTCGCGCTAAACGATAGCCGAGATTCTCCGAGAGCAACTCCCTCGCGTGTCATTATCGTTGCCCGAAAATGAAGAAGGTAGGTTCTCACGCGCGTTAGAAAAATATCAAGGGCGATATTTCTTGCCGAGCGCGTTGCTCGCCGCCGCCTCTCGTCACGAGAACGAGAGAATCCCCCGTGGCGGGGGAGGGGGTGGAAATGGACGAGAAGAAAAACGCGATACGGAAGGGTCCTGTTGCGCTTTCCCTGACGTACGGAACTCCATAAAGCGAGTTAAGTCGAACGTATTCTCCGCGGCAGCTTTCAAGTCCGAAAGTTCGGAAAGTTGGCGCGTCGCGAGGATCTCGGAGTTTCGACTGTCGTATCGTAACACGATGGACTTTCAATCACGTTGAGGAAATACTTGTTGCGGATATATCCTTAGATACCGATTTAATTCTATCTAAAATGAATTGTTATCTTTATTTTGATCAAATTGTAATTAAATTCGAAGAATTATTCTTTTCTCAAAACACGAGACTATTATTATATGTGTGTGAAACGAGATGTAAAGACATGCGAAGGGAAACTGGAGCCGCGTAAATTTGCGAAGAATTTCAGTCGCGTTAATATTCCCGACGATTGTCAGCTGGTATCAGTTATACGATTAATTCGTGATACTAAATGAGATTATGCTGAAATTAATTATTCGGAATTTTCAGTTTGGTAGATTGGAAATATTATCTTCAGATTTCATATATCGCATATCGATTACGTATCGAGTTTCACGGTTCAGATATTCATTATTAAAAATATGGTAAAAATATATACGTCAATTATTTGGAAAAATTAATGGCTCCATTACAAAAAAATATTCGCATTGATTTTAATATTTATGACATATCTTCTCCTCGTGCTTTTCTATTTCATATTTTCTATTTTATTTCTACTTCGAGATATACCATATATTATATTGGATGTTTAAAAAATTTTAAATACTTTTTCTGCATCCTTTTATTTTCATATGTATTATCGAACGCATTCTTTAAAAAATGCTAATATTATTAATTATATTCGTCTCGAAAGAGCGATAAGTTTACACAATAATATGTCATTTGAGACATAATTTATTTTATGCAGACATACAATAAAAAAAAAAAAAAAAAAAAAATGTCTGTAACAGAAATTTACTTTCTCAACTATTTTATTCGCTCGAAGAATTCTCGAATTTCCCATAAATTACCACAATTTTTCAAGCCTAAAAAAAAATCGCGCCCGAGGTCGCACAGGATCCCAAGTTCCACTCTGATTACGTCCATATCAGAGACGAGTCACAATTTACGGACGACTCGACTCGAAACGGGCGCATTTGCTTTCCATCGGCGTACAAGGGAGCACACTTTTCACACCCTCGCTCGAAACACCATAAAGCACCCGGCGAGGCGGGAAGGTCGAGCGAAGTCAAGTTGGGTTAGGTTAGCGTCGTGAATGACGGAGGAGGGTCGCGTTTCGCCCCGATAAAGTTTATTCGATCAGCCGTTAGTCTCCTTCTTATATGGTCCCAAGCGCCCTTTCGTCGGGGCAAGCTTTAAGCTGCGCGCACACTTAAAAACTTACGAATATTCGCGCGAGGAATTTGCAAGTTCTCGATAAAAGAAGATAAGAGACGTATGTATATACTGGAAAAAAAAAAAAATATATATATATAGAAAAATATGAAAACTGTCACGTTAAACTTTCGCGATTAAAAATTCACTTCGAGTTGGATTTACAGAGCAAGCAGAGTACAAAGCGTTCGGTCAACTCATTAGAGAATCTCTCTTCTTACCGCCTCTTTACCCTCTTTATGCTAATTATGCGAAAATTAATTTTTATTCGACGGAGAAAAAGCACAAACATTCTCGCGGCCACCGTCTTCTCTAAATGTGTATTACGTACACATGTGCGGCTCGTAAGCTTTTCCCGCGGACTTGGAGGTCGGGCACGTTGTGCCGGAAAGCGTGCAACGGCCGCGGACGAGCGTTTAACTTTGTTCCGAAGTTCTCCAAGGTCGTGCCGGCGCGGCGCGGCGCGGCGCACCCGTTGTAGGTCGGTGGCATTGGAATAAAGCAGCGAGAGGGAGAATTTCCCGAGGCCGCGTCATAAATCTCTATCTGCTGCCGGGAGTAAACGCTCGCGGGATAGACTTTGGCGACGATCGTAATTTCGCGCCACCGGGGTGTTGTCTCTCCCCCACGTGTACCCGACACGTATCTCTGTGTGTGTGTGTGTGTGTGTGTATGTGTGTGTGCGCGCGCGCGCGCGTCCATAACCGTGAACGGTAAAAGATTTATCTGGCTCGTTTTTTTCTTTCTTTTCTTTCTCGCTCACGAACGAAGGGAAAGAACGCTTACTGCTCCTTAAATATGTTCAATGTGGCACAAACGCGCGCTTTAATTTTTCTTGCGTTAATTCCTTTTAATATCATATTTCAAATATAAATATAATAACTAAGAAATTTCAATATTCCCTTTAAACCGCTACACACAAAAGAGACTTTTTTATAATACGCTTTAATAAAGATATTCCTAATAGTCATATGTATCGTACTACGAACATCGTCTATAAATAAAATTCCTATTTCTACGTTCCTAATTTCAGTCGGAGTAAAATTAAGCTTCGACATCGAAGCGATTATAATACGCGATAAACGCGAAACGAGGCGTAACGCATAAAAGGATTATACCGAGTGACTCGAGCGCGTAAATAATTTATTTGCAGTCACCGAACTAACTTTGGCAAGTGGCGAGCAATTATATCTAGCCGCACGGACGGGGAGAACAAGGCGAACGAGTATGCGTCATAATCCAACTTTGTGTGGAAATGTAGAAAGAACCGACCACGCAAGGTCTGACCTCTAAACACTCTTTAATCCCTTTCCGTCTACCTTTGTAGTCTTGTTGCAAACGCGCCGAAACTAAATTGCATTGCGTGATAATGCGCCAACGCAATGTTACGCCGAATCGCAAAATCCTTTCCCCTTTCGGGAATTACCTGACATAAACGGCACTTATTCGCTCATTCGGACGGTCGTAAAAACGATCGTTTGAATTTTCCGTACGTATCGCTCGATCTGCATAATCGCGGGAAAAACCGGCGCGAGTACCTTTTAAACGACGTATTTATTTACGCGATACGAAATAAACGGTCGCGGGCACATTTGCCAAGCATTCATACGTCAATATTTAGAGCGAATTGTCGTCCATACGATTTACCGATGTTTGTACGCTATATTTATACACGCTATTTATTATTTATACAATGGAAATTTGCGATTCATGACGCTAATTGATGTTCGTCTCGTTGTTGCAACATTCAAACGCAAACATTCGCCTACCAAGTTACCCGCTAATCGCTTATGCGTTTTTTGCACAGGATTAATATTTATTTATTTTATATTCTTAGCGAAACGGAACCCTCCCTCTCCCCCCCCCCTCTCTCTCTCTCTTTCTATATTCGCATTCCTGAAACTTCGGCCTAAGAGGAGAAACGATTTTATAATATTCTAAATTAATCATTCTACCTTATATACAGTTTGTGTAAAAATCGTCAATTTATTATGAAATATTATTAATTTTAATCGATATTTGAGAACTAGGAGGGGGCTCATTTGATCGAAATGTGGCAATAATTAAATCAGTTATTTGAGATATTACGATGAATAAAAAAAAAGAGGGGGGAAAAAAAAGGAAATTTTCGATGCTTAATTAAAATCTGTATTCCATATATGTCGTTATCAGCAAAAGCGAGTTACCCTCATATAAACATATATCTTTTGTGAATGTTGGAGAAAAAAATGATGATAAAATACACGATGATAATTTTAGCAAGCCGCGCAAAATGATACCCGCGCGAATCATCGACAATGGAAACAACAATGGTTGTCATTTCTATTACAATAGGATACGCTCGCTTCTGTTCTAACAATTCCATTATCTCCGCGCGAGAGCTTCGCCGGGGGGCGAGGCTTTATTATGCCTATCAGAAAATTTAGATCGTTTATTTAATGGGATATAAATAGTCGAGCGGGGCCTATTAACAAAATACGGAGTACTTCGCGCGGAACAATAGCTTTGCGAAGTCATTTGGCCGTTCATGCGACGACTGCAATTATACGTTTCGTTATAATAATGGCGCCGCAAGTAAGCAATTTAATGCTTAACATTATGCGATTAAAATTAAAAATGGATCGCGTAAAATATGGGAGGGGGGGGGGGGACGTCGATTCTATTTTAAAATTTTTAAAAGCCGCCCGCATGCATATGCTTCGGTGAATACATGTAACATACTCAACTATACTATGATGATAATAATTTCCTTTTTCCGCAGTTAAAATTATTACGCTCGAAAGATGTAAAGAATATGAAGAGAAAAAAATGTTTGAAATATAATAAATAACTTATAAATTATTTAATTTTTCTTCTCTGAAAATTTTAAATCAATAAGACAGAATTGATTGAGAGATTAGTAGCTTAGCTATTTTTGGAATAATGACGTTCGTTATGTTCGCGAGCGCGACCATTGCCATCTCTTACTATTAATTTTATATAGATGAAGATATTGTAATTATATTCATCGTTCCTCTTTTCAGGGAAATGCCTGCATCTGAGTGGTCTCACGCCGGAGCCATTGACAGCGGACGACGATTACAAGCTTTTGCGTCTCGGCATCGGTTTTACAAATATGGTAGCACGTGCGACGAAAGGCAGCGCGGATCTCACGAGAAAGGAAATTAAAGAAGGTCAGTATATGCCGAAATATTGGTTGAAAATAATTATTGCATAAGAGCCGATATCGCTCCGACGAGTAATACGCGAGAAAATTAATTTAAATTTCGTATTATATTCACGTTATATATTTCACATAGCGCGATTTATATTTTTATCATCTGTAAAAGTAGAATAGTTATTCATTAATAAATACGTTTATTCTATATTGGAAAATTTGAACATTTTCTCTTAATATTAGACATGGTAAGAAATTTAAACGCGCGAAATTATTTTATGATGAAATTAAATTATCAAAATATATAAGGATAGTTTTAGAATTTTTCATTTTAAAACACCCTATATATATATATATATATATATACACTACAGAAATTCGAATTTCCGACTGTTAGACGTTGTAGTAGAAACCGTATTACTACGTTGCTACTGTACGTGCTTGGTCGAGGATAAGATTTTGTCCAACAATAATACGTATCGTAGGACAGTTTGTAAGGCTTACATGAGAAAATATAAGCGATGATAATTTGAGAGAGGTGAGCAAATCGACCAATCTTGCTCGGGTTCTCGAATATCCTCGACTGTGACTGGCCGATCTTTCTTACTGCTCAAGTTCCATTGTTTACCTTTTTTGTAGAGGCCCTATGGACCACGGACTCGCTCGCGCCACCCGGTGGCGTATTAGTACACCTAGATATCTTATATGTTTCTTTGGAACACTCACATTCACAGTTCGTCACGTAATGGAACAGATACCTGTGCTTTACGGCATGTAAATCCTACTAGAGACACTGCAATTCGACGATTAAAAGCTTCGCGTGTGAAAGATGTTAAACGTAACAAAATAAAGGGAGGATTAAAAAATATGGTTATAAAAAAATGGCAAAAAAAGTGACGTTTCAGACTATAAACTTGTGATAAAGATCGTTAACCGTGTCCACGTGGCTCTCTCGTGTGTGATTTCATTTAAATAACGACATTGTCATAATATTTCAAAAAATAACAAAGAAAAAGTAATCTCTTCTTCGGCTTATAACTAGCGATAAAGATCATTAATCTGCGGGTGTCCACGCGTTTCTCGTGTGTGTGTGTGTGTGAGATACATATGTGCGTGCGTGTGATTCGATGCAAATAACGATAAGGCGAGAATCGCCACGTCGAAGGGGGAAGGGGGAAGACGCGGACGGATATAGTAAAAGCTAAACAAGAAAAAAAAAAACACGATAATTCGAGATTCTCAGAACTCATGCGGAAACTCGACGCGAGATAAGGGGGGATCGCTCGCTTCTCCTTTCGTTTTAACTTACACGTGTCGTCCATAGTTGAGCGTTATCTCTCTGCCGTCTCCGAGTGAGCTACTGTCCTCTTATGGTAATACGACGCCAATGTGTGTGTATTAGCGAGGAGAATTATGCCTGCCGACTCGACGAAACAAGACATCCGCCAACCAACGCGGATCATACTGTTTCTTTATTCGTGCGTGAATATGCTACTCGTGTACAAGTTTTGTACATGTATATATATAGAGTGTTCCAAAATGAGGTGTGATTTTAGGAAAAAGTGTTGATTTTTTTTTTCCCAACGGAAATATACTTAACCGAATATTTGATATTGATCGAGATTATAAATTTACGGTATACATATTTGAAAAATGTCTTCTTTTTTTGTGAAATAAAAGATTTGCTTATTACTTTAGTCGCTTCAAGTTTATGTCGTTAGGTGCACTAAATGAAATAAATAAATATATATATATATATATAAAATATATAACTAAAAATAAACACATATAATGTTCGTAAAATATAAGCTGGTAAGTAGAGTCAACGGATTAGATTGAATAAGCTGTGTTGTTAATCGACTCGACGATTTATTTTGGAGGATCTTTAATTGTGTCACGAGGATAGAAAATTTATCGAATATCGCTAAACGGCAAATTGTTCTCGCACGATGAGATGTCTCTCGTCAAAGTATTCCGTTTCAATATCTCGAACGCAATAAGAGAGAACGCTGAAACTTGTAATCGTCTCGTAGATAAGAAAATGGTCGGCGACGTACCTCGCACGAAAAATTCTATCGCGCGTCGCCATTTATTAGAATTCTCGTCTCTGTTACACGTATCGTCGAAAAGGAGCGAGAAAGCTCTCGTGGATCGTGATCGAAGGGTGCTCACCGTTTCGACGATCGTCGGCGTTTTGGAGTAACGGGCGGCTCTTCTCCGTCGATGCCGGTGTCCAGGTCATCGTGTTCGAGTAATCGCCCCCGAGTAGACTGTCGGTTGTCGCTTCTTCCATCTCGTTGCCTAAATCGTAGACGTTTTTTTAACGGTACGAGAGATCACTCGCGGCTCGCGGCCATGCGTGAGCACGCGACGCGGGAAGCGGCAGTACTGCCAACTTAGCCGCTTGTTCCTAAAGGCATATCGCACATGCACCGGTCCTGCCGAAAGCTGTGTGAACCCCATTATTCGAAAATGTCGCCCTGAAATTAAATTCGATTCATCTATGATTAGAGAAACATGTCGCGCGTTAAGATTCGTATTAAATATTGAAAATTCAGACAATTTCCTGAAGAAATGTCAGATTAGATGTAGATTAATACAAATTAATAAAGATTATATTAGGTGAATAGAAATTATTATCTTGAACTAATAAAGATTATTATATTAGAGAATAGCAATTTCTCTCGATTCCAAATATTTTACAAAAGATAAATGTGCGCGCATTCTTATTATAACATTATTAAATGCATTATTTTTAGCATTTTTATTGGTGTTACCCCCTTTTGGTCACAATTTATTCCAGAATTAATTTCTAATCTATGCGATAAATTTTATTCTGGATTATTTATTAGGGAAAATATTCAACAATCATCGCATCGTTCGCTCGCGCGTCTATTTCTCGATGTTTTAATTATTAAAAATGCGATTTGCCTGTCTCACCGGAAATTCGTCGATGACGTTAATACGATATATCCGGAGCATCCTATAGCCATATATATCTTCTTTCTCCAAATAAAATATTCGATAAATTAATATAAAACCAGAAGCATAAAAGTGAAGACGGAATAACGATGTTGAACACTTTACTCGCCGCTTTCCAACGAAATTAGAATAACTAATTAAATAAAAGTTACCGGTCGCGGTAACTTTTAAGGTTTTCACGGATACGCTTAATTAATTAATATTGACAGGCATAAAAATTCGAAAATATGAGACACGAATATATGACAGAATTATCATTATACGATTATATATATGTAATCGAAATACCGAGAACAACGTAGACACGAAGACATATTTTTAGATATGGAGAAAAAAAGGTTTGGAGTAAAGAAAGATCAATTTTTTTTTTATGATTCTCTGATAAACGTCTTGTTAAGTTCTCGGCAATAATTATAATCGCATCGATACTTGCTGATATGATTATACTGTATAAAATGTTTCGTTTCGCTCATTTTACATTGTTCATAATTGTTATCTTTTCTTCACATAATAGAATTTAAAATATTATTAATATTAATGATAATAAATCATTAATGTTATATTAAGAATAATAATAGGATTACTTTTAATATTAACGAGAAAATACAAACGATATAATTATTGTTTTCGTTTGCAGGTAGTCACATTCTGCTCGAGAAATTACGAAAGTATAAGCCAAAAATCGCCGTGTTCAACGGCAAACTCATATACGAGGTGTTCTCGGGAAAGAAGGAGTTTGGATTTGGAAGACAGCCTAATCTCGTTGACGGCACAAACACGGTAAAATGATCGCTCTACATATATTATTTTTCGTTTCGTCGAACAAAAATTCATATGCCGTCCAAAAGACTAAAATATCTTTCGTGTTTTATTAAAATCAATATAATTTTAGTAACAATTTAATGAAAATATACTGATCTAATAAACACAGAAATTATTTTCGCATAGTTATTGCAGCATCTCGAAATCTGAATTTATGAAATTATTGTATCTATGTCTATTACTAACAATCGTCTAAGTCTAAGGTTGAAAATTTTCATTTCTCAATGTTGCGTTGCAGTACATGTGGGTGATGCCTTCGAGCAGCGCGAGGTGTGCCCAACTACCACGGGCTGCCGACAAGGTGCCATATTACGCGGCCCTGAAGAAGTTCCGCGACTATCTGAATGGCACGATCCCGCATCTAGATGAGTCGGACATCGTGTTCGCCGATTCGAAGCTC
The DNA here is from genome assembly GCF_030449975.1 of Polyergus mexicanus. Lineage (NCBI taxonomy): Eukaryota > Metazoa > Arthropoda > Insecta > Hymenoptera > Formicidae > Polyergus > Polyergus mexicanus. The sequence goes on along the minus strand of NW_027223333.1, from coordinate 346,411 downwards.
AAAAAGAAGGATCACGAGGCGATCGAGGACAAGAAGCCGCTGTTTGACGAATCGCCCGACGGTGAGAACCGAATCACGGAGATCAATGGCGCGCTAGTGAAACAGGAATCAGGCCTGATACCCGGCAAGAAGAAGCGCGGCAGACCGAAGAAGATCAAGAATCCGGAGGATCAGCCGCCGCCGGATCCCGAGAAGCTGGACGCGAACGGAGAGGTCATCAAGAAGCGCCGCGGTCGCCCGAAGAAGATACACCAGCAGCAGAAACAGCTGGAGCGGGAGAATCGCGAGAGGGAGCAACAGCAACAGCAGCAGCAGCAGCAGCATCAGGCGATGGGCCATCTGAACGACGGTTACGGCAACGCCGTGTCGAATTGCTTCTCACCGCCATTGATGTCACCCCCCAAAGCATTTCCGCACATGGCGCCGTATCCGCAACCGCCGATGAACGACGGCTTCTATGGCCAGGGCATGAACGACAATAGCCCGTACAATATGAGCGCGAAACAGAGCCCGGTACACATGCACTACAGCCAGAGTCCCAAGTCCTCTCAGTCCATGTCGCTGTCGTTTACGCACTCCGACCTGTCGTCGGAGATCAACACGGGAATATCGTCGGAGAACAATCTCGAGCCGTCGCCATTGACATCGCCCAGCGTCGAACATCCAGATTTCGAGCCACCCACTAGCATGTCGCAGCAGAACATGGGCAACGAGCATCGCCAATACAATCCGGCCGGTGGGCCTGATCCAAATGGTCATCATGGCAGTCCTGGTACGCCGTCTCACAACAGCTATGCCAATTATATGGGCTATCACGAGCAGACGCCGGAGGCACATAATCCGCATCCTCATCAGACGACGTCGACGCCCCTTAGCCAGACCGCGGAGGATCATTCTCGTCACTCGCATCCGACGCCGCCACATCCGCACACGCCTACGCATACGTCCATGTCACCGCACCATCCGCACGAGCAATATGGCATCAAGAGGAACTCCGGCCAAGACGTGGCGTCCAAAAGTTTGAGCGATCTAGAATCTCTGGTCGATCAGATCCCAAGTATAGCCGACGGCGGTAGCCAACGTCTCCAACACTCGCATCCGGGTATGCCAGGCGATGACGCTCTGGCGGAGAAGATGGATGCCCACCATCAGTCCTACATGTCCGGTTTCGGCGGTATGCCGACCGGACCAACCGGGATGACCAATTATAGCCCGCCGTTGCCACCGGGTGGCGGAATCTATCCCAGCTCGCTGCATCACTCGCCGAACGACGGCGTTTACGGAAGTCTATACAGCATGAACAGCCGTCATCATCAGGAGTCTCAACAGCAACAACAGCAACAGCAGCATCAACAGCAGCAGCAGCAGCAGCACAGCAAATCTTACACGGTGGAGAATCTCGCGTCCAGCAATTACACACCCAGTATGAATCATCCCGGTAACTCGTATCCGAACATCATACCCGGGCCGCATTATCCAGTACCGATGGGCTCGACCAATGGCTACCTGTTCGGTGGCCTCGAGTCCAGTCTGATGCAGCGCACCTACGGGATCGGTGGAATGAGCGGCATGAGCGGCATGCACCCGTCCGCTGCTCTCGGCCATCCGATGGCGGCCAATCCATACCCGTACAATGGTTCATATTCGAGTTCCTTCGACGCTTATCCGGCACCACCAGCAGGAATACACGCGCCCAGCGCCAATTATCCCGGCTACGTCGGCGCGGCTGGCGCGGCGCCCACCACCACCACCACGCCGCCGTCCTACCTCGCACCGTCGCATCACAGACCGCCGGTTGACCTCTCCTACGACGGTGTATGATAATCGATGCGAAGCACCATGTCGTTCACCATCCACCGACCATCATCGACCTTCAACGGCCGCCCCCCCGCTCGGTCCCCGTCCCGCCTGCCGATCGCCTCTTGTTGCGATACCGCGCGTATACCGCGTCGCGTTTATCTTTTCTACGTATTTTTACACATGTCTCTTAAGGCTCTCAACGTTGGGGTCGCACTGCCGCGCGTCGTCACCCCGAATACGTCGTCTCCCCCCATCCTCGAATCGCAAACTCTCTTATGCGATATGCTATTTGCGAGCAATCTGCGCGCATTCGCTTTTTATCGATCTGGTCTACCTTGCGATTTTCTCTCTCTTTCTCTCCTTTGCTCTCTACCCGGCTATACATACAAGATATACATCCCATAATAGGCTCAAATGAGAGAACACATAGACATTATTCCTTATAATATTCGAAAGATCTTTCTTCGTCTAAAACATCGAGATTCTAATGTCAATGATGAAATTTTTATTTAATTAAATATAAATAAATATTTAGTCCTTAATATATGTCGAATGTTTTAAACTTGAAGAGGTATCATCGAAAAAAATGTAATAATTGAATGAGAAATAATGCTGTATATTCATCTTATGTAAAATCTTTTGGGGCATCCGGTATATCTATCGGTTTTTCCTTTTCCCGATATCTCTCTTATTTCTTTTCTATCTCTATCGCTTTTACTTCGTCTTTCCATCTCTCTCGCATACTATTTTTTTTTTTTTTTTTTAATCTCTCTCTCGATATGCGATTACGCCGGGAGTAATTACGGGCGCGCGGCTCGGGAATGGGCAACTGCTCGTGAAACGCGACTATGGCGCATGCAACGAACGTAAGCCTCTGCTAGATTAGGTTCGCTGATCGCGTTTTGTACCGATCCGACCGTTAAAATACACACACACATGGACACGCATACCGATAACCGTGACGATAAATGGCGACCTTATTAACGACGAGCATGATCGCGATTGCGAATTCGGTCGACCGAGGTCAGCCGGGCATGTAATTGCGCTTTTTTCCCCATCGATCAACTGACATCATCGCCGATTGTGAGGATCTTTATCATTGAAATTGTATTACCGCATTTTCATATTTTGATGAATATCCGCGATTATAAATACGGTATCAAGAGCTAACAATCGCACGGATAACGTGCATTCTCAATCAATTTATTCGTCTTCGAAAGTCGATAGGATACAGCGAAATAGTTTTACGCATCGCGGTGCAAATAGAATAAAGCGCGCAAAGTTATCCGAAAAAATTATCAAGTATCGAAACGGATGTAATTTCGACGGATTTAGAGTTCGATGCCACAGATTATATGTAAAATAATTTATATTGTTTATTCATTGATGATTATTGTTTTTGTAATTTTTTACGTAATGTTATTATGATAATGAATTTATCAATAATGAACACGTGCAACTATCGTTACAAAACGCATTGTTTCGCATCTGTCACATCGAATATGGAACTCACCGAAATTATACTGATCTTATATTCTCGCAAGAAATACGCTAGAATCATGCAGTTGGAACGACGGCACCAATTACTTACATATGTATTTGTGTACTGCACCGCGATTTACATTATTGTTGGCTTGTTATATTGTTATTCTATTGCATGTTTGTTTGATTCATTAGCACGCGTCTATCGCTGCGATTTAGATTGTGACGCATTTTCATATCGTCAAAATAGCTATCTTGATGTTCTTGTCGAGAAATCTCATTACATAACGATGCATAATATTATTTTATAGAAGCAATGTTTGCACGACTTTTCAATGCTCGGATGAATCGAAGATCTTTTTATGAGAAAATTAAAAAAAAAAAAAAATTATTATTGATATCAGTATCTAATTATGGTACAACCGAACAAAACATATTCACAAAATCCTTTGTGAATGCGAAACTTTCAACTCGATTAAGCCCGGTTCAATGCATGGTTATCAGATACATGGTAATCGGATACATTATAATATTGATGGATATCTGTTTTACCCGATATGATTCTCAGTTTGCTTCTAATATACTTCATGTAATAAAATAGATATCTTAATAAAATAAAAAAGCAGATAAGCTTTTGAAAGATTCAGACGACATAAAGACAATTTTTAGGACTATCATCAAACAATCTGTAAACTATAATCTATTTATAAACAAAAAAAGATTAAGTCTTGTTATAATTTTCTCATCTCTAATCTTGTTTATAAATTTGTAAAACAATAACTTCTTTTAATTTTCTCAAAACGCAAGATCTTCTTCCGAGCAAAATTAGTCCAAGTGTAAAAAGCGATAAGAGGACGTACATGAAAAATTATAGGCTCATGTATAATTGGAATTACGAAACCCGGTTGTGAAATAACACGTCTTTAAGTATATACATATATTATCTCACATTTCTACGGATCCGTATTCGTTATTGTACTAGTAACGCAAGTCGAGAACGCGATCACCGATTAATCACTTATATATTTTCGTGCTCGAATATCATCATGGGTTTAAACGTCGCGTTATCTGCATTTATTCGGGCCGGACGTTTCTATTTTTCAACCGGACATTTTTATTTTTCCGAATAAAAGATACGCTATAGTTTTTATCATGTTGTTTCTTACCACTCACCGGAGAGCGTTCTAATTTAAGTATTGTAATCTTCATTTTCATCCAAGAATTTTTATCGAATAATTATTCCAGCGGTTATCGCTATTTCTTCATCGCTAGCAAAAGACGATTATTACCGAACTACGAGCCGCGCGTTGTCATTATGCTCGCCGCTCTTATGAGTTTTTCGTCAGCATTTTTAACAGAGTAATATTAATCGTTATCGTCATTGTATCGTTAAGATTACTGCACATAGTAGAAAAAAGCTTAAGCCCGATTGCGCCGGTGTTTCTTTGATCACGGCACGGTCATGCTTTCATCAACGTTGGTCATATTTAACCGTAGTTTAATCCTTATCCGGGCAAATTATTTTTTCAAACTTATATATATATTAAAGAAATAATCATATTATAATATATGTAAAAAAATATGCTATCGAAAATTTTTGTATTTATTCTTAAAATCGTGGCATAGAGAATTTTGCATGAAAAGTTGTTGATTTGTATAGATATAACTCGACGAATATGCTAATTCGAATAATGTTCACTATATTTCCCATTAATATTTCAAGACTATTCGTGAATATTTGTACATTAAAATTTCCATAAATATATTTGTTCACGTCTGACTCGCGTCGCCTGGAGATGAGGAATAACTTATTTATCTCGTATGAGAACTAGGACTAAAAGGAGACAGAAAATCGATTAAACTAAGGTTGATATTAATCGATGTTAATATAGCCTAACCGGCCTTGTAAATGCGCGCGGGGTAGAATCCGCTAACGATCGACCGAATTATTATAAGCCTGAGAACCTAAGTAAGATCGCCCGCGCAACCGGATGCCGAGCTTATTTAAATATAAGATGTATGCCCTAATGAGAGGCAGAAAAAGAAAGAGACCACTTCGTGTGTACTTTGTTTAATCACACCGCCATCCACTTTCGTACCTCGCGCCCGCAACCAGCCATCACCGTTCTCGTTGCAACTCCGATTATTATTTATCGTTAGAACTCGATATCGCTGTGGAGTTATATACGTTACTGTCGTTATTAACATACTCGCGTTACGTTGTCTCGTTAATTATATTCTGTTATGCGTTTCGCATTGTCGAAAGTCATTATATATATTAATATACATGATTATGAAAACAAACACGTACGTGTATGTACACATACGTGCATACATACCTAGATACACATTGACACGTACATGCAGTCGTAATAGATATTATAGCTGGCATTAATCGACATCCTCTTTTGTCGCTGACCGACTCTGTAAAGTGACGCATCTGGCATGATTATAAATATATATACAGATATACAGATATAAATATATAAATATATAAATATATATAGATATTATATATAAATAAACTATAAATATTATATATTGATTATATGTATGGATAAGAGCGAGCAACACACATTTATCTCGGGTGAAACCACCTAGAATGTGTCGAGACATTTAAGATAATGCACAGGGTATAGATGAGAGAATCGTTGATATAATAACTGATGTCTATATTATTATAGATGTTTCTTTCGTTCCGTCATCGGCCTCAAACACGCATACGATCGCGAATCACGTACGATCGAAATTTATTGTAGTAGATGTGTTTTTCAGAAATCCAATCCTCTCCCTCTCCCCCTCCCCCTCCCTCTCCTCTCCCCCGATTCCGAGCGGCGGCTAAGAATAATAGGTGTCATCGGTGTGTTAATCGCGCAACAACGTTCATCACAAATCGCAATGAAAATTGGTGAGAATTATATACACGCATATATTCTCGCCTGGTCTCGCTGCGACTGGCGGATACGCCGTCACACTATTAATTAATTGACTATTCGATTAATCAAATTAACTAACTGATTGTAAATTGATCGCTATATTAAGGACTTTACTATTAAGTATAAATATATATATTATACAGATATAAAAGTGGATTCGCTGTTGAACGTGTCGAATAAACAAAGCAAAAAGAAAAAAAAGAACAAAATCCAGGAGTAAGCGAGTAAGAGAGCTTGGGCCGGATTGCCGGCCTCCGACATATTTTTTAATCGCTTCAAACCTCTATTATTCTACCTAACTAATTAAACGTAACGGTGTATCTACGTGTGCGTCCGAACGATCAATTGCCGATCCGCGTCGTCTTCGTCGATGGTTGTTATTCCGTCGACGTCGTCGACGATCGGGTCGCGTTCGCTCGGGCTATCGAGATGTGTTCTGTATCGAATTAACAAATGTACTTCTCGAATATTCATCGCTATCCTACGAATAATCGCGGGATAAGGAAGGGTGACGGATGCTCGACGATATACCTTGCAAAAATTTCTGCTCCTTGCCGCCCGAACCTAACGAAGCCCACGCAGATCTCCAACGGATGTTATATATTGGGTGCTCACAGTGGATACCCGAGTATCCCGCAATATGTAAATCTGTATGTCTCTACCCGTACTACGATATTTTATGTGAAAAATGAATTGTTACAAATACATTACTGATATAACACCGAAAAATAATGGTATTCTTTACCCAAAGAAAATTTCTAATAAGTATATAATCGCTCGACGCGATCATTTTTTGGTAACTGTATTTGTGCTCTCCTTCCCTTAATGCGATTACATATGATCCTTTTATAATAACTTGGTATAAAGAGGAACTTTCGCGTGCGTAATAGCGATATTAATAATATTAACGCTGCGGGATATTCGGAGATCTGATAAGTACCTAATAATGAATACTCAATGAAAGTCGAAGTTCATGTCGATTTTTCGAGAAAAAAGAAAGACCTTCAGTCGTACGTATGTACACGTACAATTAACCGAAAAATAGTCAGATCATTTGGACGAATATTCAAATCGTAGCACAATCGCGCGAAAAATCCGACATCCTCGCCCGTCATTTTCCGAGGCTAATGTTTTAACGAGTTAATTCTCTAGATTACTATCGAATCGATTAAATAAGTAAAGGGATAAAATCGCCATGCGTTTAACCAATTATTAAAGGATCATTAAGTGTATAGCTGGACTAAAAGCTGTTGAACGTATGATATGTGTTGTGTTTTAAAAGAAAATAATAAGAGAAAAATAACAAAAGATATAATGATTTACTTTGCATACCTTTGAGGCCGGCATGACGATGATCGTTTCGAATCGACAAGGCGAAAAGATGACGACGGTTACGTGGATCCCCGATCAACGGAGGTGATTTTCGATCGAAAGACGAAATAGAATTCGTCATTTTTATTCTCCAGCTATTCTAGTGCACGATTCCAGATATCGATTGAATCTCATCCCTTGTCCCGTCTCGATCTGTTGTTCGTAATTTGGTAATCGTAAGCCAGAAAAAAACAATGAGAGCGCCTTGATATGCTCTTTACGATCGCATTCTGAATCGATGCTGTATTCTTATGACAGAAATTGCTGAAAAACAAAATTAAATTAGAATAGTCTTAATATACTGCTTTCAGTGAGCAATAAAATGATTTCTCGATTTATTTATTACATTAATAAACGTAGTTGTAACGCAAATAATAGACATTGTGAGATCAGCGAGCATGTCGTTGTTGTAGCGATTTTTCAAATAATGAAAGGAGTAAACGCATCTAAAAGTTCATGATGAAGAAAACATAAAATTTAATTTTCGCCATATCTATATATATTAGAAGCGAAGAAAAATAAAGCGTCATTCTCTCTCTCTCTCTCTCTCTCTCTATCACGTGCACGTATGACGCCGATCGTTTCAAACACGAAATGAAGAACATATTTATGAATCGTGCATTTTTTTCTGTGAGTCAACGTTTCGCTGTTGTTATTTTCTTAGTCTATATTAATGTGTGTATCTCGCTATTAATAATTCATCCTCTCTGTTATCACTGTGAAAAAAAAAAAAAATAAAATAAAATAATTAAATAAATAAAAAGAAATAATTGCAAAGTCATCGAGAGAAGATTAGTGACGATCGAAAAAAAAGAAATATAGAAAAAAAACTAACTTTGATTAATTAACTTTGAATTAATTTTTCTATTCAAAATGTCAAACAGAGAAGGAACGAAAAGTCGCGTAACCAAATCTCTTTTGTAAATTTTAAATATTTCGTGGAAACAGATTTTTCTCTTTCTCTGAGCTCATCCTAATCGTGTCACTGGCATTTCGTGTAAAAAAAGAAAAAAAAATTAAATTAAATTAATTAATTCGTTCGTTGAAAGAAGCGGGATGAGTTTATCATTCGGATGTCCCTTCTATTCCCCCCCCCCTCCCCCCCTACATTATGTATGCGATAAAAAATTTATTATTTTAATAAGAATTTAAGTATTAAATGTGTTGCTGCGATTATATATATATTTTCTATACAAGACTAGAGTTATATATCTTTCAAACATAGCCTTAATTTATATTATTATTACAATATAATCTGTATACCCAAACAGCACAAAAGACATCTTAACAACATTTAACGGTCGATGTAAGAGAGACGCCCGTTAGAAATATATATATATGCTATCTGAATATATTATATTGTTATAATGTATATGTTTTAACTAGAAATCGTTAAATTCTTACTTGTCCAAGCAAAAGTGTTAAAGAATCGTAAGTATTGTTTTTCTCCCGTATAAAATATGACTCGATGTCTCCCGTAAAGTACCTTCTTTGTATAATTCAAAATAATCTTGCACTAACAATTTCACCGTGAGAGAGGGAAAATGACTAGCAAAAATTGGCGTAAAATAAATTCGGGAACAACGCCATCTCTCGAGGTTATCTTGAATTAAAAAAAAAACATGGTCTCTGATTAGAACGCGAAGTGCGTCGCATCAAGATATCAAGATGTTTCTTTGATCTATGTTTGAAGAGCCACACGGAAAAGTGTCAGCTCATTATAGACATTTGGGAGTGTGTATATTATTATTAAAAGTTCGCGATGCCGCTGGAGAATTTGGAAGAGGAAGGTTTGGAGAAGAATCCGAACTTGGAATTAGCACAAACTAAATTCTTGCTAAGCCTTCCCGAACACAAAGATGATCCCCATTTGAAGACGAAACTCCTGGATGCTATCAAAACCGACAGTGAGATTGCATCTTTTTCATACCCTTATTATATTATTTCTTTAAAGCTTCAATGTGATTTAAATTATTCAATAAATCTTGCTATCTTTTTTTTTATCTTGGTTCTTGAATATATTATCTGTCAATATTTGTAACATAACCTTCATGCACCACATTAACTACTATTCATTAATTATTTAATTATATAATTATCAAAATTTAATGACATTATTGTGACATCAATCTAACAATGATATTTCTAATAGATATGGCTCCGTTCTATGAAGAAGTATGTAAAAACCTGGATTGGCCAGTAGATGAAGCGCTTCTTTCAACGATGAAGGCACATAATGCGGAACAGTTGAAAAAACTCGATGACACTATCGAAGATGCTGAGAAAAATTTGAGCGAGATGGAAGTTCGGGAAGCCAACTTGAAGAAATCTGAATATCTGTGTCGAATAGGCGATAAGGAAGGTGCAATCTCGGCATTCAGGAAAACCTATGACAAAACAGTATCATTAGGACATAGACTAGATATTGTGTTTCACAATATTAGAATTGGCTTGTTCTATCTGGATCATGACCATATTACGAGAAATATCGAAAAGGCTAAATGGTTAGTAAAGATAAAAAAAGATTTTGTCAATTATTATAATTTTATAATTAATATATTATTTACTTTAAAGTTTGATAGAAGAAGGTGGCGATTGGGACAGGAGAAACCGTTTAAAGGTCTATCAAGGAACATATTGCATAGCAGTTCGCAACTTCAAAGAAGCTGCAAACTTCTTTTTGGATACAATTAGCACATTTACGAGTTACGAACTTATGGATTATAATACATTTGTGAGATACACGGTATATTTAAGCATGATAAGCCTACCACGTAACGAACTGAGAGACAAAATCATTAAGGGATCCGAAATATTGGAAGTTCTCCATAGTAATCAGGATGTCAAGGATTATTTGTTCTCGTTGTATAATTGTCATTATGCAGACTTCTTCAAGAATCTTGGTAAATTAACTGATAAAGTTAAATTTTCTTTTTTTCCCATATTTGGAGAAACTTTATCATTATCAAAATACTGTTTCAGCACACGTTGAAGGTTTACTGCGCCGAGATTATTTAGTATTTCCGCACTATCGATATTATGTTCGAGAAATGCGGATTCTCGCATACACGCAGCTACTGGAATCTTATCGATCTTTAACTCTCCAGTATATGGCTGAAGCATTTGGTGTTACAGTAGAATACATTGATCAGTAAGTATAATTATTATTTAATTTTATTACCTTTATTTTTATATAATTAAAAATTTATTATATTGTATTTGAATTTGTTACTTATTATTTTTGCAGAGAATTGTCGCGCTTTATAGCAGCTGGCCGATTACACTGCAAAGTCGATCGAGTTGGAGGTGTAGTGGAAACGAATCGGCCAGACAGTAAGAATTGGCAATATCAGGCGATGGTAAAACAAGGGGATCTTCTGCTCAACAGGGTGCAGAAATTATCGCGTGTTATTAATATTTAATGTCATATATCAGCATCAACACAGAGAATATATGCTATCAACTTAAAACGATCAAGATCGATTATTTGGATCTTTTCCATATATTTGTTTTAAAGAGCCTGTGTGTTCAGTTTTAGCATAAATTTTGTAACAAAGAAAGCTAAAAAAACTCGTATTTGATTTTGTAAACAAGATATACATACACAATATCTCTCAAATATATAATATTTATTTATCCTTAACTTTTTCAGCATTGCCAATTAAGGCATGCGTATCTTATTATCGGAATCCATAAAATGTTATTTCGAGAAATTTAAATGATATTGAAGGCACTTTTTGTACAACGTCAAAACAAATCTTTAAATATTATTGTATATTAGTAATCGATTATTACAATAATAGTATCTATGATAAAAGAGTACAGTTTAATATTTCAATTAATACATTTTTTTTTACTCTGAATAAAAAATGTTCAACAAAAAACTTTTTAGTAGATATTCATAAAATGTATCATGCATAAATAACATTCACATTAAAAATATGTTACAACAGCATATTATATTTACTTTTGAAGAAAAGAAAATTTAAGTTAATAATTGGATAAGTAAGAACTTGTCGAAGTAACGAGATTGCAACATTATTAAAGAAATTTAACATGATTTCGATTAAAGTAAATTTTATCGAAATACTGCTATTTTTTATCTCAAAGTTTTTTTATTTATCATTTAAACATAATATGTGTGTGTGTGTGTGTGTGATTAGTGTTAAAAAAAAATTATGTTATATTATAGAAAAATTATTTTTATTGAATCGCAATGAGAAGTACCTATTGCTATTTGATTTTGATTTGCATATTTTTCTATAATTAATTGCAAGTGAAAAAACAGATAAATGGGGTAGAAAAAATCAACAAATGAAAATTACTTACAATATGCATGTCTAATATGTAACAATTATAGCGAGTAGTGCGCATCATCAAAGTGTAAACTGCTTATATTATATGATTGTGGAAAAATTACAAGATCCGTGAATTTCTACTGAAAATGAGATTGAGAAAATCATTATTAATTATTGAATTTTGTATATTACACGATTTATATATTATATTTTTAAAGATTACACGAGTAAAATCGGAAAAATTTGATGCGAATTGTGCAGGTTTTGAAGTTTAAAATCGCGATTGAGATATATATTACACTAATCTATAAATATTATTTATTAGAAATAATTATCTGTGTCATAGATACAAAAATTCATAAGTTAAACAAAGTTCCTTTTCAGATAATTAATTGTACAGAAAACAAAAAATGATGTAAGTAGGAAACCAGAAATATTCAATAATATAGCAAAAAGTATATATATATATATATATATATATATATATATATATATATATATATATATATATACATGTATTGTCTTAATCCGTCTTTATAATACAAAAATTATGTTAAAAAACTAATATGGAAAGCTCGTAACAAAGCACACAGACATGTAACCCAAGCATATATTTCAGACAATGAAAATAAGCTATTGAATTAGATATTAAGATTCACTGTACATACCTAAACGCGGTCATTTCATTCTAATCCATTTTAAATGCGACGAAGCAAGTCTTCCCGCCTGATAAAATTCGCTACAGTCAGAGATAATGCAAATATCTGAGAGAGTCCGATCAGTCGTTCGTAGCAATCGACGACTTATGGTATATTGGGTGCGTTCCACTTAAAGACCGCAACGCTCACGGTATCATTTCATCCTTGTTGTTCACCGAAAGTGAAACAAAGACAGATGATGCTCACGAGCGTTGCAATCGTTACGTAGAATGCGCCCATTGACTGCGGCTGTCTTAACCAATGACAATGCGTCAAGATTGACCAATGGGAACAAAGATTACTTTATCCCGCTGGGACAAATAAATTTTTTCAACATTTATAACGTCAAGAATCAAGATAAATGTAACCATTGTCAATACTGCGTGACATTTGTACCGAACTCGTCATCATCCAAAAATACCGGCAGAACGACAATTGAGAGCAATTGAGAGGAAGACCGGCGAACCTGTTGGAGCGAGATCGCGCATCATTGAGGACGAATATCTCGATATCATTTGATATCGCCTCTCTGTCGTGATGGACAAGACGAAGTTGGTCAGTAACGACCTGGAGTTGCCTCCGCTGCGCAGCCTAGACGATTTTTTGCTGGAGTCCGCGCGTTTCCAACTACCAAATCTCAAAGACTTGGAGAAATGGGGCAATCGGGTGGTCAACAATCTTCTGTATTATCAGACCAATTATCTATTCTTGTCCGTCATTATCTTCCTCATCGTTGGGTGAGTTATCTTTATAATTCTTGCAAAAGTGATTGTATAAATTGCGCATAATTATTCTTGGTTTAATTATTTATTTATTTTTATAAATTAATGCTCAATTTTTCTAAAACTGCCAGTTGCCAAAAGCTTGTTATAGTATGTTCTGGAGACATATCTCTTTTTTTTCATTAGCCAATTTCAAAATTATAAGACAGTTTAATATTAATTAATATTTTTTTCATTAAAAATTTTTAATTTTTTCAAGTAAATATCTGATATTTTCTCGTGCATTCATAAATTTATTTATAACATTTATTATATGAATTCTATATATATACAGATTACTTCATCCTGTTAAAATGCTAGTCGGTATGCTAGCAATGATGGCAATTTTGGGAACATTTGTTTATGTATCTATGGAGGGAAGTATGATACATAATTTTAAAAGGCAACATCCAGCAGTTGGAGTGTTGTTTATGATATTTGCTGGATGTTTCATAACATATACTCTGGGATCTCTATTAGTTTTCTTGCTGGGCATTTTATTACCTTTCTGTGGTATGTGCGATAATTGATACTATTTTATGTGACCATATATTAATCTTGTTATTTGCTGCTTTCACTATTTTTTGAGTAATAGAAATCAAAAGTTAATCACTTTACTTATCATATTAATATCTTCAGTGACATTCGTGCATGCCTCACTGAGATTAAGGAATATCAGAAACAAGCTTGTCAACAAAATCGAAGGCATCGGCTTGAAACGTACACCAATGGGTGTATTTCTGGGACATCTCGGTATGGAAGAAGAATTCTTTTCATAAATTTCTATGATTTATTGTTTTCAAATCCATTAAGATGAGTTGATTGAAAATGCTTTATAATCTTTAACTACTTTGCTCTATATTACTCATATAATACCGTATAGGTTTTTCATACCAATTCTTATATGTATTATAAAGTTTCGACATCTATTTTTGAAAATCCCTTAGACAAAACTTTGAAAAAAGAAGATAGACGTATATTTATCTTCAATATTATCATGCATTTTCTTATGTTCCATAGTCTTAATAAAAAAAAGAAATTTTCCAATATTTACAAAGTAATTTCAAATCAATATATTGTTAACAGCAAAACATCATATTTTCTTATCTAGTCGCCAAGTAATATTTAATATTTACATGTTATATTTTAAAGGCTAATATAATGTTAATATTTTTAATCAAATCTATATATTTATTGATAGTGTATGAATGAAAGTAACAAATTTATTATTTATTAACAGTATTTAATATTTTTGGACAGTGTTTTCTCTAATATAGCTTTACCCACTGTATGTACATATATATATATATATATATATATATACACACACAATGTACAACATTTAATACGTATAGCATTGTCTCTGAATATATGTTTATTATTAAAAGAACTCTTTAAGGATGTTCTGTAGCATAGACAGTATATTGATATTATTGTACTGATTTAATATATGAAATCTGTTTGATGAAAAGATTATCGTTATATATTATGTACTGAAACATGTATATGAATAAAAACACTTGAATTATCTTTCTTATTTTTTCAAAGAATTTTAACAGGTGTTATTTCCAGAATACAACATGTTGCATTATCCACAAGAGAATTTTAAAAACTGCATTTATTAACAATATATATGATTTTTTTAAATACTTAATTTATTTTTTATTTCAATATTTGCTAAATTTGTTCATTAATATTAAATTTTGGTGAATGGATTGGCAGATACATATTAGACATTAATTATTGGCACTTACATTATAATTTTGTTAGTGATACAATACTATTTATTTACTGTTATTATATGGAATTTTATTAATTATGAATTATGTTATTTAATATTTTATTATTTTTTTCTCATTCCATTATATAGAAGATGTGACTGGTATGACCTTGCGCGCCCAGACATCATTCATGCAACCGCCTCATTAATATCCTGCTTTGTCATCAGGTTGTATATTAAATTATTAAAAATTAATATCAATAATCATCGATATTTTCTCCGCTGCTACTCTAATCGAATCACAGTATTTCGCATGTTATTATCATGATGAGATAAACTTTGTAATCTCAGATGCAATTTTAGAATATAGATTTGACAAATATTTGTGACTTGAAACAAAAGCAGTCTGTATTATGTGATCTCTAGTACAACAAAACTGACAAATAGCAATGAATTATTCTACAATACTAAATATTTAATTTACATATTTACACCACAATGTATTTATTATTTTTTCTTGAAATATTTATTTTAAGGGGAGTGTTTTAATGTCTATATATCTGTTTTTTAAATGCTGCATTATATAGCTCTATATATAATATATACATATATATGTGTGTGTTAAATGTATATTATATGTGATATCAATATTTGAAGAGATCAAGATGTCTCAAACTATATCTACATGATGTATATAAAAATATTTTGTATATATGTACATATATAAAAATAAGTAATATATATATATATATATATGTAAAAGACACATAAGGCAAGTTGTTTTCGCGAAATTTTGTTATATTATATCATCTTTATTTTAATTTGGTATTTTAATGTATGAATCCTGCACACATCCAATCCTTTAATACAAAAAATATTAATCATATGTATATATGTATTTGTTGATTATAGTGAATATATATTATATTGAAAGTTAAAATAATACATCTTTGGATGAATAAATTATTAAATTATGTCTGCATAAACAAGAATTTTATATAATAGATATGAAATGAAATAATATAATTTAATTAAATGCACAATATATATACATACATACGCATAATAAATTCAATCAAATGTCTTTTTTTTTATTATGTATATTACAGAATTATATTATACACTGAAAAATAAGTAAAAATACGGATACTTGAGATTTGTGAAATGTTTTTGTGTGTCGTCAGTGTAATATTAGTATATACTATGTGTATATTAATATCTTACTTATAATACTTGTAAAACATTTCAATTTACATCTATCTTATAACTAATTATATCGGCAGTTTTAAATGAACAAATTATCTTGATGATCACATATATTGATACATGTGATATATTATAGCAACATATAGAACAACATTGAATTATTTTCGATTCATAATATGAAATCTTATTTGGCTTATACTTTGAATCACATGCGTGTGTATGTGATGAAAATTTTCTTTCATACAGCATTCTTTAAGATATCTTATTTTGTAGTAACATGTTATAATTATGACACATGTAACAATCTGTTGCATATGTTATTCAATGTTGCGACATTGAAATATTTTGCAGGAAGTACATTTTTTCTTTTTTTTTCTTTTTTTTTTTTAGACAGCTGTACACATGTTATGGACGGCACTTGCAAAATTTGCAGAAACGGTAATAATAAAACAAATAAGTAATAATGAGATAAAATGTTTGGGCAATAGTGGCTATATATAATGTATGTAACTGACGATTTCTCTTATAATATATCATGAGTATATCAAATCTTATACTAGAATAGAAAGATTATATAGAGAATGCAAATTTTAATATGAAATGAACACTGAATGGCAGTGCTTCACTATGTTCAACATAGGTTCACATAAGTATCCTGTTTTTCTTCAATTTAATATCTAAATCTATATAAATATACGAGATTTTTAATATATTTGTTAATGTCAAGAATTTAAATTTTTACCTATAAAACACAGTATATAATTTTTACAAGCTTTCATAGAAATACGTTGGAACAATATCGATGAATATTTTTCAAATTCAAGTTTCTAAATTGACGAGTTATAATGGAAGAAATAATTGACTTGTGGTATGTTACTGTATCTTCGTTATGAATACTGTGTTTGTTGGAAATAAGATTGTATCTAATAGACGTATATTTGAAGACAATGCACCAACGTTTGTTTTCGGGAATGGCACCAAAAAGGTATGTTCTGTTGATGGAAATCCCATTTCCTCCATTTTAATCAAAAAGTCCTAAAAACGATTACAGTTATATTAGATATTTTTCTTATACATTGCATAATTTTGCAATATTAAAAAGATATTTCGAAAACATACTTCTATAGTATCTGTTGCACACATAGATATTGTTTCCTTTGTACCATTTGGCAATCGTAAGCAGAGTCGTAAAAAGGGTTCATCGCCTGGATTTAAAAATAATTTTAAGGAAAAGTAGCGTGAATATTAAAGGATATATGGAAAATATTTTGTAAATTATAATAGATATGTCATACTTACTTGTTTCAACTTTAACTGTATTAGATTTTAATTTTTCGTCCTTTAATTGTTTATCTTTAGTCTCACATGTTTCATTCAGTTTTCTTTTTTTATTAAAGGCAGTGCTACTGCTACTTGGGATACTTGAACTTATCGTAATGTTATCCGATGTAATATTTTCATTTTCTGTATATAATAATATTATTAAATAAATTGAGCAAAATAGTGCTTTATGATAAGATATGCAGTTTTGTGAAAGTGAAGAAATCGACGATACAGTATACATAATTACTCTTAGTAATATTATTTATTTAAATTAAATTAATACTAACCTAAATTTGTTATTTTTTCCGACAAAAGTCTAGAAGTTTTACTACTAGGACCACAATCCTGAAAACGAAAATAGGATAATGAAAATATTATTCATATATAAAAGAAAAGTTGAGATTGTTAGCGATAGTATATAATAACTAACATTTTTTATTTGATCAGCTAGAATATTTCGTTTTGGAGGTGTTGTAGGAAAATTATTCCAATCTTTAGAATTAGATGTAACCTGTAGAGCACTCTCTGGAGATGCATGTGTGCTTAATATATCATTCAAATCAGAAATCAAACTATCCACAGTAATGTTATTGTAGGTTTTCATGCATTCTCCTGTTCTGGGATCTACAATTGCAAGATACGGATATGCCACTACATTGTAAAAATCTATGTAACGTCTTCCATCCGATGTACTGCACAAAACCTGATTTAAAAAAAAAAAAAAAATGGCAAGTGGAATATGGCAATAAATCAAAATCCGAAAATAGCGTTATAATCTGACATGACATACTTGCCACAGAACAAAATGATCTTTCACAATTTCTTGAATTTGTTGATTGGGCCATACATCTCTATTAAGAACTTGACAACTAAATTCTTGTGGATTTTGGACATTGACGAGTAACCAACGATTCAGAGTTTTTGCATGATCTCGTGCCTCCATGAAAGATCCCAGAAAGAGTATATTGCTTGGTGGTCGAAATAAATCTTCTAAACGTTTTGATTTCTTTTGAGAAATATGTTTCATGCCGGTTACTCTATGAGTCATTTCTTCCTCTTGTCGCTCTGCATCAATTTGCATTAGTCGATATATAATATACGCCCACTAATACATGTCATACAATAATACATACGGGTTTCTACTGCAAAGTCTCTGAATCTATCGTATACATTTGATAATCGTGGAAATGAACACATTGGCTCTGGCGGCACCAGTATTTCTTGCGTAGGTAATATAGGAGCTCTCACTGGTGGCTCAGGATTTGAATTCTCAATCTCCGGTGGTCTGCCACCTTCGAACATAAGACTAATCGCCATCTCCACGTTTCCATCGGCTAATGTTAGATACTGTTGTGCCGTTGCCTCGCTCTCGCCTAACAGAAACACAAAATTCGACAATACTTCATCGGATATATCCATTTGTAGCAAAATATCGGTTTCGATAATGATCCTCGACATTGTTTTAATTCATTTAAATACAGGAGGATGTGTGTTTATATTTTCGCGATTCTTATATTTGCTCTTGTTGCACTATTTAACCTGAATGTGATGACATTCCTGCCCTAATACATCGGTAAAATACTCACCCGTTACTTCGATGAATTTCTCGATTAATTCACGATCCATTGCGATTAACTTTAATTTAGAAGGATTTTCCTCGTCGCACGAGTAAGCGATTGTAGAAGAAAAATACTTCTAAATATTTTTTTTCTCCCCTCTTTCTCTCTCTCTTTATCGCCATTCACGTTCACGACCCGCCGAATGACATATCTCGAGTATCTCGACACGCTGCATCGCTCTGACTGCGTTGCACTTCCTATATGACACCTTTGTAAATATAAAATATATTCTAATGATAAGGAGACTCTTTTTATGTAATTTTCTCGAAATATCCTTTAAAACTACAATTTCAAATTATAATTGATATTAATTTAATAACCAAATCGCATCTGCAGGCGCTTTATTAATATATATAAAAAGATCTTGTTTTAATTATATAATAATTTATTTAATATACATCATATTTTATTTTTGTAATAATGTTACTACTATTTACACAATAATATTACTATATATATAAATATCTTTTAATTATTATACTTTGTTTATACATATATTTAATATATACTAAACTTTTTTAATTTTTTTTTTTTTCTTTTAGTGGCGATTATCAGGGTTGATTGACAAGGTCATCTTAATCTCTTCTACGAAAAATTTAGATTTATTAAAGGATCATGGTATAATATAAATAAATTATTAAAATAAAGAAATAAGATATATATTTTTTGCAGCAAAAAAACTTTTTGCTAAAAGGGTCGGTAACAATGTTGTCAATAATTACCAACATGAGTTAAGTCAATTCATCGTAAGATTGATTACTATATTACCTTTAGAGTCTACACTCCGATATCTATGTATGCATAATTGTAGGTCGCATGTCGCATCATCGCGTTCGGTTTTCTATGGTTTTATACGGAGTAGTAAACGGAAAACCGTGTTCAAAATTTCCTCGCCCGAAGAATCGAAAATGTTACAAAACACGAAATGAACTAGGCAAGTGTGTGTCACGAAATGAACTAGGCAAGTTGTCTAGTCACAATATTTTTGGAAAGTTGAAACGGAAAAGAGAAGGGGAGAAAGAATTTGCGACAGATAATTTATAAAAAAGACAAGATGAGCGTTACCGGTAAACAGATCTATGATAAGATTCGCGGGCTGCGACCGGATTTGTCATCAGGGATCACATCGGAAATTTTGAGCAAGGTCTGCGATGATCCTAACATGCAGCCTTTTCTGGAATGGTTCTGTAAGAATGTGAGCAGCGCTAATGTCCTCTCTATTGAGGAAATAAAATTGTAAGATTTCCCTTGCATAGTCACGGTGGAATAGAGATTAGAATTCTCATAGTCTATCTATTTCTTTACAGAAAAGATATGTTGCGAAATGCCGGCGAATGGCTAGAGGATAAAGAATTGGATGCTACATTGGAGGAAGCAACCAGAGAATGTCCAGATTTACTCCAGCTTGTTAGTATAGATGATACATGTAGAGAAGATTTGTTTGTAGAATACGAAACATTGAAAGAAAACTATAGAGACAGCGAGGAATATCTTCATACATTAAAACACGGTATAAAAAATCTAAAGTAAGAACACATGAAATTGTATATTCGGGATATTTGTATGCTAATTAAATGATTTAAAGATATGCACTTGTTATAGAGACATTGAGAATAAGCTGGATGACGACATTGAAAAAGCGGAAACTATGTTGGATAAAGAGCAGATTGAAATAGAAAAAGCATATGATGATTGCAGTGTAATTCTTAAAGAATTTGACAAAAACAATTGTCAATTCTCTCAGGATGTTCATAATCTTTTGAATATATATGCAGATGCTATTAAAAATGTAATTATTTCAAGCTCTATAATCGATTCTCATTATTCAACTGTATTATTACTTTTCATTTTCTTTTCTAGCAAGGCAGTCCAGTATTGTGGTCACAAATGCCCATAGACCTATTTATTAAACAAGTAGAACTTTATAATCATTATCTGGCTATTTATATAAAAAAGCAATTTAGAAATGCTAGTAAGAAAGAACAAGAAGAGGATTCGGATTATGCATCTCTAATAAATGATAGTAGGGAGAAACAAGTTGACGAAAGAATGCATGTGTTATCCTTGTGTAAGACTATGTAAGTATAACTATTGTTTAAAAAAAATTTATTAAGTAATATAACTATTCAACTATTAAGTAATATAACTATTCAATTTCTATATTTAATTTGGTATATAGCTTGACAAATTCTAAAATAGAAGAGATTAATGCTAGTGTTCAAGAGGAGTCTTATACTGCAATGTTACAGTGTGTGCAAGATATTTATAATAACGGAGTTTTGAAATTGCCTGGGGATAGTAAAATACAGTAAGTAATAATATACTATTGACATTAAAGTACTTAGAGTTTTTGTCACTAAAACAATCAATGTCATTTTATGATTTGAGCATGAAAAAAAAAAGAAGAAATATTCTGTATTTAAATGTAATATTTTATTACTTAACAGCGATGAAATACAAACATTAAGCATGAAAAGGGATTTTCTGGAGCAGAATGTTACACTTTTGCGAGATCAACAATTTCCTGAAGAAGTAATACAATTCGCAGAAATTGAAATGTTAAAGATCGTGAGAAATGATGCACTTGCTCGTCTGGAACGCAGAAAAGCTCGTCTTAAAATACTCAAGAATTTACACTCTCTTGCAGTAGAGCATGGACATGTTTATGTGGATTTATTGTGTATGTTAATGGAAATACAGTTTTGTTCTCTACGCGAGGTCGCTGAATTTATTGCTGATGCTCATCATTACATTAGCACAGAATATAAACTGTCTTCTACGAGATGTGTAAGTATTTAAATCATTTTTCGTTGCCTCTTTCATTATTTTAATGAAAATTATTTCATTATTCATATATGAAACATAAATGTGTGTAGGAAGTCATACAACAACAACAAGACGAATATGCAACCCTCGTAGCACAATCTCCAAAAACTTATAATGTATTTAATCAAATATTCATCTCCATGATGCTCGATAACGATATCTCGGACGAGTCATTTTCTTCGGCATTGAAAAGATACGATAACTTAATAGTCGACAATAGGGAGAAAAAGAAATTTATATTGGAAACACATATAAATAATAAAATCGATGAATTACAAAAATTGTAAGTTGTCTATTTTTTTTAGTAATCTCATAGTGTTATCTTTACTCATAGTATTATCTTTATACGATTCCTACAAAATTAGAGAGGATGAAGTTAACAAGGATTATATGGCTGAAATACAAAATGGATCAACAATCAGCTTCAGGCCATTCTCATATGAAATAAATAATAAATACGAGGAAATATCTGCAATTGTTCAGGAGATACAAAGAGATTTAACAAGAATTAGGAATCAATTCAAAGAACGAATGGTACAGCTATGCATGTTTAATAGATCATTAAGATTATATATCGTTTACTAATGATTGCCATATTACAGAGAATGGAGACAAATTTAGAACGTGAGAAGGACATTTTGTGGCAAAGATTCTTGGCAGAACCTGATATATTAAGAATGAAATATGAGGAAGCGGAGCAAAAAGCAAACGAGTCTCACTTTGGACACATTGGGGAAAGTAAGCCGAATTTGTAAATTAATAAATTCTAAAAATTATATCGATTATAAGTTGTCAAGGAATTGTATAAAGGAAAATATTTGTATAAGTTTCAGTGAATATTTTTCTAATTGTTTTCGTATACTTTTATATTTCGTAAAATCAAAAATTATACATATCAAAAATTAAAACAATGCAATACACACTCGATATATTGCAAAATCATACATTTGCGAAAAAAAGTCTGATTTCACTTTTCTAATCCTCTGAATACTTTTACATCATTAAAATCCTGCTTGCCTTTGCATTCTTCAAAATATGATATACGCGATGCGTTACATGAATGCGATAATGAATGATTCGTTTCAAGGATGCGTTCGTATATGCGTGTATGCTATGCGCATGCGTATGTCGAGTGTAAATTCAACGAGAGATGACGTAGAAGAGGTGCCCAAGTGTAACCTTGATCCGCGCGCATCGATGTCTCTCCTCCTCTCCCTCATCGATGTTGTCCTCCGCTCTCCTCTCTTCGCTTCCCCCCGCCGACATAATATTTCGTTCAAACCGTCCCCCGCTCTCAAGCCATGTGTATGTATGTACACAAAAGGATCATAAGTAAACGCTCCGTGTACGAAACTATATGTATTTTGAAAATATTTCGCAACATTTCTCGCGTAAATACAAAAGAGAAAGAGAGAAAGGCCGTAACTTATTCGTTTTTCCTGCGAACCGAACAACGAACGGCGACGGAGAAGTGGGAGGGAAAAAGATAGATTGGCGAGAAAGAGAGAGAGAGAGAGAAAAGAAAAAGATCACGGAACGGGGAAGTGGCGTGGCGAGGAGCGAGGAGTATTATCGATTCGCCGGGGCTCGTGAGTTAACGGTTTGTTTACACGAACGCGGGGTCGGAGGGGCGCCGGGCAAGCGGAGTGGGACAGGCTACGCGCATGCGCCGCCCGACCAAAACAATAATAACAGAGTAGAAGGAAGGTTCATGGCTGGCGGACGCGAACGGACGACCGCTCGCTCTTCGCTCTTTCGAACTCGTTCAAGCCTGTCGTAGATTCCGCTCGCGTGCGCGAAGAGAATTGTCCTGTCGCGCGAAACAGTAAATAACGACGGGGAACGTGGGTACGCGAAACAAGAGAGAGAGAGAGAGAGCGAACATTTAACAACTAACGCGCCGTGTGTACATTCTGTTATACGAGAAGTGCGTCGACAATCCGATACACCTGAGAATTTTCTTCACCAGAGAACAAGTGTGGAATTATCTCAAAGCGGAGTATCAAGACTACCTCGAAATCTGTGAGGAGAGTACGCCGGTAATCAACCGATACTCGGAGTCGAAACTCTAGGGAGGCGTGCCTGCTTCGATTAGTTTCGTCACAACCGTGAGAAACAAGGATAAGCCGCGTATGGAATTGTAATGACTACCTCGATAAAAAAAAAGAATAAGAGATACAAGGTATAGTAAGTAAGACATTCTCGAACTCTGACATATAATATATATATATATATATACATACATACATATATATTTAATTCGAAAGTGGGAGTGCACGAGGTACTATCTCCCCGTCGAAGCGAATCATCAACTCGCTCTCACCGCGCACGGCTTCTCCTCTTTCTCTCCCCTGGTGCGTTACCTCATCGGAGCGGGGTCGGTGCGTGTGACGAGCGTATGCGCGCGTTGTGCAACCCATCACCCTGATTCGTCGTCGAGGTGAAAGAGATAGAGAGAGAGAGAGAGAGAGAGAGAGAGAGAGAGAGAGAGAGAGAGAGAACGTCGAGGATTCGGGTGTTCGATCGTCTCTTCTCTCGAAGCAAAACAATGCGCTGCCGGTGCGCGTAACGTCGCTCTATTTGCGTATATGTGTATCGCGTACCTGTGTGTACACGTACCTGCTGCGCGGCGCGCTAGTGTGCGTTTGTTTATGCGCGTAGATTAGTCGCGCGACATTCATTCAACAGCCGGACGCGCTTCGATGCACGACTCTTGTCATCATCGTCGTCTGTCATTTCGAAAGTAACCGAGTAAGAGCGGCGCGTATATACATTATAAGTGAAAGAGTAAAGAGGGTGTCGTCTCTTGCGCGTATTTATCCAGTGAATCACGCGCGTCCCGTCCGATTACGCACGGCTGGGTCACGTCGCCGGATACGACGTATATATACACGCGACGCGCCGTATATTATTGTTGACGTGTCGGCGGCGAGAGAAGGAGAGTTAGACGAGAGCGGCTCGAGCTAATTATCGGAGAACGACAACGGCTATCCTTTCGTCGTGGGAGAAGGAGAAGGAGAAGTGGAAGTAGAGTCTCGCAGTAAGATTTTCCTCGTTCGGAAGAAAGTCTCCAGTATTTCCGACTCTTGACAACGGTGTTTTTCCGCAGGAAGAGATCACACGCAGTGTTTTCCATCTTTCTCTTTCCACCTTCACAATTGTCCGTGTTGTGCCGAGAGAACGTCGACCCACGTAAACATCGGCGTGAGAGAACGAGAGAGAGAGAGAGAGAGAGAGAGAGAGAGAGAGAGAGAGAGAGAGAGAGAGACGTTTGCCAGCGCGGAAAGAGAAAGACGGCGGCAGCATCCAACTAGAAAGAGAGAGAGAGAGAGAGAGAACAACAACACAAAGCGAGAGATCCGTCCAGGTATCCATTGCACATTTACTACAAAGCATTGGTAAGCTTGCAGCGGAAACATCCGTGCTCTCGCTATAACGTAAACAGACTTCAAGAAAATGCCGAGTGCCGAGGAGACGACGTATCTGATCGGCGTGATGCCGGACGGCGCGGCGCAGGCGGACACATTCCTGACGCGCGACGTCGACCTGCTGGTGTCGCAGATCAAGGAGAATCTGCGGCTGTCCAGCCTAAAGGCCAAGTCCAGCGTCAGCCATAAGAACAGCCGGCCGTCGCCGTATCGGATACCGGCGCGTTCCTGGGCGGATCCGGCGGCCGGTTGCGAGGTTTGCGGCCTGCGATCCAGCAGCCAATCTCATCATCAACAACAGCAGAATCACGTGACCACTGGTCATCATCATCATCATCATTATCACAGCCACCTGAAGAGGACCGAGAGAAACAGGGTGGACGACGATCCGTATGAGGTGCTGCAAGAGTTATTGCGCGAGGGCGGACTTATCAAAGAGGCGGTCAAGAGGTTGCAGGCGAACCTCGACGAGCTCTCGAGCTCGGAGGTGGATGAGGACGAAGAGGTGGACGACGAGGACGACGAGCAGCGGTCCAACGGCGGCTATCGCAGAAAACCATATTTCTACGATTCCGAGGACGAGCCGCTACCGCCGATGTACGAGCCCCTGGAACTGTGAGTCGTCCCCAGCGGGAGTGCTTGAAAAGAATCTTCTCTGACTTTTTTTTCTCGTTCTCGCCGTGAATGGCATCTTTGAATACTACTTTGTTGAAAAACTACAGACATTTCTTCGAAATGATCCATTTTCCTTTGTGATTTGGGACAAATTATTTAAAAAGTGGCTCGAGATACCTACGAAAGGGCAAGGAAAACACGTTTCCTTCATTCTGTCGGAAAAAAAACGTGGGAGTCAACGCGTGTGCGTGTAGCGATGAGAAACGCGAGCGCGACCGTAGACACAATTAGGCGAGAACTTGCCTTACATGGCCGTGTTTGTAAATACGCTGCGTTGTCGGCGCTGCGCGTTAAAACCTCGCTTCGTAATGCCTCGGCCGAGATCGCCGTCGTTGTATCGACGCTCGATGCGGCCCTACGTGGAAGACGTTATGGCCGCGAGCCACTCGCGCGGACTCGTTTCGTCACCGTGCGAGAAGCGTGTGTACGCGGTGATGTTCCTTTCTCGTAACATATTGCTCTATACTGTGTCAGCGGTATATTGATCCGTATCTCAAATAAATAATTATTGCTGGCGATAATTAATAAGTTTTTATTAATAACGATTCGATGCGTCTATTATCGTATTATCACTAAGAATCTATACGCGAAATTTTTATTTCCAGAGCGGGCTCTATATTATGTTTGTTGACGTCCAAAATTATCGAGAAATATCGCCGGCGATAATCATAGCACACGCGCGGGATGTATTTCTTTATATACTTTTTTGGGAAAATATTGATTCTCTTTATAGCATTATTTTTTTACATGATATTTATTATTTATTGTTTGTAGTTTATTAAAATATGTATACTGACAATATCGTTATCACAGTATAGAGTACTACAACAGCTGATTTGTTGCGAAACTTTTGATTAATGCTTCAAGTAAACGAATTTTTTTTAGATACAGAGAAGAAAGATTAAAAAATTATGCACTATGATATTATTATTCGTATAATACATTTTTTATTTAATGAAAAATTTTGTTGGTTAGAGATTTATTATATTTTCGATGTTTATAATGAAAAGAATTGAAAATTTAAGGAAACTTGTGAGACAAATCGCAACATCTCTTTGATATTTAAAAATTTGTTAATTTCATATTTGTATACACATGCATTTCGAATAATATTTTTAGAAATTAGATCAATTGGTTATTTCTTCTGATATTTGATCAATTTATTTAACACGTCATCTTGCGTTCGGACTTCTCTCGTGCAAATTGTTTAGTTTGGATTGGATCAGAAATCTATGTTAACTAATTCCTAGTATAAGCCAGACGCCATCGTTGTTTCGATTACATTAGATGATTAGATGAAGAAAGAAAGATTTAGTCGATGGTTTGCGCTGATGGCTTCATAATTTAAACAAAAAATAACGATATATCTATAATAGAAAGTCTCTTTTTATGCTGTACTTTACCGTTCATGTTGACACACGTTCTCTCCTTCTTTCTTGCACAGCCTCTTTTCTATCTCAATCTTCTATTTTTATTTTTCCCCCATCGATTTCCCTGCAACATATATATTATCTATATCTTTGACATTTTACATCTCTTTGTTAATACTCGAGCGCGTCAAAATTGCCTAAAACGATACAATCAAATAGAATCCCGTAGAAATTTTTTTTTTTCTTTTAAAATTGTAACAAGACTGAGAATTCCATTTATTAATTTAAAAAAATTTTTTTTTTTTTAATATACAATTTCATAAATAAACGAATTTGTATTTTCAACTAGACTCTGAGATTTCCATTTGTACAACGAATCTTATTGTCAGTTAAATTCTCACGGTATATTCTCGCAGACGTAAGTATTTTCGTGTAAACCTTTACGTCGACCTCTTTTTATTTTCTTTGTTACTCTCGCTGCTTTCATCGAACGACAATATTTATCCTTAAGGACGCAACTGTCGGAAAGTAGACCGAGCTTAAATTAAGTTATCTAAGTTGATCTTGCCTCGCATCGATCGGTTGATCCGATCACCGCGCATATCATGAAAAAAATAAGTGAGATCATCGTGTGTGTATCTTTCTCTCTCAACGATTATGTCCTCAATATCTTCGCCACACAATACAAAGCATCGATGGTCGTTGATAAATTGCTGGCGCGGTTTAATAATCGCGATTCTCATTTGTTCAAATTGAATCGTGACATATCTAGGCAGAACTCTCGATACTCTAACTTTTTTTTTTTTTTTTAAGCTATGAGACAATTCACCTTTATTGCGCTATGTAACTTGCAGGTTCCTTTGCGGGTGGTATTCTCATTCTCTAACGGAAACTCTATTTATAGAGCATCTAGATATAATCGAGACAACAAAGGCATCTGGCTTACTTGAAATTAATTAATGGATTTCTGATGCAATCCAAACTAAATACGAACGAGATGACATTAGATTAATTCTTTAAATATTGAATGAAAAAAACAATTGATCTAATTTCTGAAAATATTATTCGAAAGGTATGTGTGTGTGTGTGTAAACAAACATATAATTAATAATAATTTTTGGAATATTGAAGAAATAATAAATCTTTAAAAATAATTGAAGAAATAAATTAGCAGAAAATTTCTCATTAAATAAAATGTATTGTACGAATAATAATATCATAATATATAATAATAACGTTTAGGTTTATAGATATATATATATGTATATCTCTTTTTCTGTGCATGTTTTAATGCATAGCCACTTATCGTTATTGATCGTTATACATAGGAGAGACATACTGTCGATCTTACATACACATTGTACCCACACATGTAAGATCATTGTACGCGGCGTGATAGTATTCTATTGTCGCGTGATTCTCGTTTCGCGCGTGAATAAAGATAAGATCCACATCTGTAGTAAAGGTCCTCACGGAGGCAGTTGTGCGAGACGTATGAGTCGACAATTATATATATATATATCGAAGCCGATTACTATTTCACGTGTGTGATATTGCTACTTATTAATACCATTCGCGTGAAAAAACCGCGGCGTCCGTTTTATTCTTAAACCTCGCAATCAATTCTTAGAAACTTTCGATTATTCCCGGGCGCGCGTGACGTCACAACTGCAGCGTCCGGGATTTTATTATCGATGGTAAAATGCGGTCATGATACGGTGACGCAATAAAACGGCACACTTGTACGTAGCGATACGAAGCGACTAAGAAACGATCATTCGCGGCTTCGGCGTTGATTTCCGACAACGTTCGTCGCCTTATCCGACTAATTAGATAAGTTTAGCAATTAGTACATATTGCGCGTACCTACTGCGAGCGGAGTGAACGAATTGCGTCAGAATTCCACAGTTCCGACAAGGATACTTGTATGCCTATGCGCGCGCGCGCGCGCGTGTGTGTGTGTGTGTTGTATATATGTGTGCGTGGGAAAGTTGTGGATTGGTCATTTCTTTGTCTCTTTTTTTTACGATTACGAGTGAGCGCAATCCTTCGTTCTTTTCTAAGTTCGTCGTTAAAGATCGTGCATTATGAAAACTATATCTCATTGTGATCGTTGGGCTCGCAAGTCCGACAAGTCTTAATTATAAAATAAAGAAGTTCAAAGTTTCAATACAGATATTCAGTCTCGCGTTGTCGCGCAAAAACTTTCCGTTCAATCCTCCGCACTTCCTTCTTCGTCATCAAACAGTTCTGTTTGGTGCCCGACGACAGCGCATGCCACAAATACATCATAGCATCATATAGGATGTCTTGTCATTACCGTTCTTCCTTTGCAGCAACTTTTAGCGATTTGATTAGAGCGGAAGATTGAAAATTAATTACAAAATTACTTTATGCGAGATTTTAATGAATTCATAGAATTCATTATCATAGATACATACATAAATGGACGATGAAAAATTTCATTTTAATCTAATTAATTTTAAATAGATTTTAATTAGTAATAATGTGACTATAATTTTAGGAATTTGTTTAATATTTGTTTAATTGTTTAACGTTGGAGCTTAACACATATTATAAATTTCTGCGATATTTGCCTTAGGATAATATTGACTAATATTTCGTTAAACCGAAGGTCTGTCATCATCAGAAACGGCGATACAGTAACGGGACACCCTGTATAGTCAGCAGTTCACTGGCCTTCTGATCGTTGGCGCGCATTGAAGGTATTCTCCGTGCCAGCTTCTAGAAATTTGCTTTTAGCCTTACGTTCGTCGATCTATCTCACGTTGATGGTAACCACGAAACGTCGTGATAAACCGTCCGTGTTACATGAAACCGCGATATATCTCGGATTTTCCACGGCGGTATTTGATATCCTGCAAGCCTTTAAGAACGTTTACTATCCATCTCCCGGTTCTCAACATTCTTTCCGTTAATCCATTAATAATATACAGCGAAAATCTCGCAAACTCGATTTTTCTTA
The DNA here is from genome assembly GCF_030449975.1 of Polyergus mexicanus. Classification (NCBI taxonomy): domain Eukaryota; kingdom Metazoa; phylum Arthropoda; class Insecta; order Hymenoptera; family Formicidae; genus Polyergus; species Polyergus mexicanus. The sequence continues at coordinate 315,912 of NW_027223333.1, read as the reverse complement.
TCGACGAGAGAACTACTAGAACGATTGCCGTTTCGTAATTATTCTCCGAAAGTTGACCGCGCGATAATGACTGTAATAATAACAGCAGCTATAAATTATGGTTCTTAAAGGTCTTTGCGGGTGTAAAACGAAACCGACATGTTTTTACGAGCCACTTTGTTCGACGCTTCTGATCTGAGACCGGTGACTAAAGGCAGAAAGGAAAGGGTCGACTGTCGATTTCAGGCAGTTATTTGATAACTTGCGTCTTCTAGAAATTGATGCTTGCTTCGGGTACGAGGCAGCTGTTTTGTCGATGCGTGACGCAATACAATTATTATCGCGTTGCGTAATATATATAAATTACAATTTATTTTTATTTAGTCTTGACTTAAAAAATTTAAAAACAAAATTTAATTTAAAAAACTTAATTTGGAAAAATTTGGCAGTGGCTATATTATTATTCACGTATTATGTATATTTTTATATAATCTACATATTATCTTTTGATATTCTATATCTTATCTTTCTGATATTTCTTTTTATTTTCATAATTACATAATATGATACTGTTTATAATACTTACTAATTAATACATAATAGATACTTGAGAATTGACAATTAGAAAATCTTGGGATTGAAAAGGCTAACGAGCTCGCTCGATCTGCAGAAAAGTTAAATGTCATCATGAGACAGCATTCGAAAGCAAAGATTGTTAGGTGTCAGTCGTTTTCGCGAGTCAACTCGGTCGTTTTGTCTCAAGATTTTTATCGAATAACTGATGACATATTCTCGTGTTTGTAAAAAATGCCCAAAGTTAAATAAATCAAGCGATAAATAACGTCAACTTTCAGTTATATTTCTCGGTTTATTTATTACTCGTTTATACGATGCAAACGCAAAATTAAGAAATCTTAGCTAATAAAGTGATTTGTTTTCGTCAGAAATTTGCTATTAACGCGCGTGCCGATACGAGAAAAGGTGTTTATGTGTACACATATTTCCTACTTTTCTTTTATGTAATTAGATTATCTCGGATAATCCTATTTACCGAGTCGTTGCTGTTCACTTTATCGCGTAACCGAGATAATCAATGGATACGCGCGCGTTTTGCACGGCGCAAAATTAAACGGCGAAAAACTTGGCGCAGCTTGACCTAATTCAAGAACGTCCATTTATACGTTTGTCTACCATCTGTCGTCACGATTCATACGACATAGATGTTAATTTTACATTAATAGAAACATTTGCGCGAGAGATATATATTTAATTCTACTAAATAATAATGTAGAGAATTTTTGAAATGGAATATATTTAAGACTTTTTCTTCACAACTTATCATATTTTCGTATATATCTATATGGATTTATTGCCATTGTGCGTATCGCGTATATTTTTAGCAACAATGAACTTGATATCTCTCGCTTTATCAGATTAGTTTTGCAAGATTTTATATGCAAGTTTGCAGATGATCATTTGATATAATTTTCATTCGATTTCTCGAAAATACGCGATGACTTATGTATCTACTATACCTGAATTCTGTCACGTTGCCGATATATTATTTAAACGGTCTGTAAGATAAAATGTAGACACCGCCAAGGCTCTGATAAAGAGTTAAATTGGTCGAATGAATTGATTTCTTGTTACATCGAGAGTTTGCATTTGGTTGATAAAAAAAAAAAAAAAATAACAGTAAGCGATACGATGTAAAGCGTACGAATTTTAATCAATAACAAAATCTTTCATTTTTTCTTTTTTTTTCATTCTGAAGTGATGGCAATTGTTTTTTATCCTAACAATTTGCATAATTGATTTTTATCGATGGTAGCTAGATAACCTTTTATCATATTTCGCCTTAACAAATAGCATCTTATATAATACGTGTAACGTTCGCGTGGCCTTCAAGCAAGTTTCTTCGAGACTGTCGTTTGTAAACTGAGAATAGGATTCTACATCGACTATAGTTTGAAAGAAAATCTTACGCTATAATTGTACGCGAGACGGCGTCGCATTTCACGTTGAACGATTTTTGCTTAACGATATCTATGCACGGAAAAAAAAAAAAAAAAACAGTAAGAAAAATTTCAGTTATCATTATTCGAGATATTTTTTAGATTCTGATAAAATAAAGCGATATAAATCAGATTTATTAATGTACCTAATTGAAAGCGTTTACGATTCACATGTGAATCGGATTCATAATGAATCAACGAAAAATCAATTATTGAATGATCCAATCGAAAAATGTCGGATTAATGGATATTGCGTCATCCCCGAAATGCACGAGATAACGCAAATCAATCATAAGAGTATTACATTAATTAAGAATACATAATATTCCTTCATCGTTACGAGACAAAAGACGCACTCGAACGAAAAAAATTCTTTTCAAGAAAATCTTTTATTAGTGTGTCCAAAGTTTTTTTCCATTTATCCGTAATTATAAAGCGACAAGTTCGACATAAATCTTTCTTGTTTTCGGCACAGTCAGTGATATGGTCGTAAGTCAACAATTCGAACGCATCTAATAACAGATATCGACCTTGTCTGTGTGTTGACACAGATTTCGGCGCGAGATAGCAAACACGCGATGCGACCTAGTTGCACATTGAAAAAAAACGATACGTACGCATCATATTATAATGATCTTGATTCCTGTTAACATATTTGTCACGGTTAGTCTTTCGGTCCTTGCATGTTATATAGAATCGGCTAATAGAACCATAATAGGAAGGTACTTTCAAATTTCAACTTTTTTTTTTTTAGATTATCGATTATCTTTAAAGAAGGCTTTCTTAAAGTAGATACATAAAAAATCTAGAAACTTTATTATCTTATTATATTCTCTTCTACTTTTTTTTATTCATTTATCTATTTTACGAAAATATTAGTTTATTAGTGTATATATTATATACAATGTGTATGTATATATATGTAATAGGAAATCAATTCATTCTTCTAATTCTAAATGATATTTATATTATCTTTTACGATATCAGTATATTTAACATATTAAATATTATTTGATAAAAAAAATTTCCTTCACGAAAACACATCCTTTAAAATTGATAAACATATACATAAGGATGCTACGATTGCATTGTTGCGTCAGATCGCGCATTGTTTGGATTCGGCTGCCGTCGGGCATCATCGACTGTCATCGACCGTCGCGCGCCAGTGATCGCCGACTGAGCTGTCAGATGGTCACGTGCTCGCGTTCGGCTGTCATCGGCTGTTGTCGGCCGCCGCGCGACCAGCTGACGGAGCGGTCACGTGACCGTGGACCAGCTGTTGTCAGATGATCACGCGTCGTCGTCGCTCTCGATAACGGAACTGATACGGGCATGATACGCGTACGTATAAAGAAACACAATTTCCGGTAATCTCGCGCGGTGACCACGTCGTTATTCTTTGTTCATCGATTCCGGTCATCGGTGACGGCCGCGTCTGCTACGAGACGATCTCAACGGCAGGTAACGCAACGCACATATCGCGGCAAGCATCATCTACAAACAACATGGCGGAGTGTAATCACACGGATTCGTATGTATATTACATGATTTATATAACCGTGTTGTTTTTCTTTCGTGTCATTGGCTTTTGCGGTAACAAGCTTGCGTGCATTTTTTTCTATTCGGAGTTCGAAAACGATGACACTTTCGGCAGGCTTGTGTTTCTTCACGTCAAAGTCCGTGCATGAAAATAATCTCCGTATTTATGATCGATCGGAGGGATTTGTTTTCTTTATAATATGGAAAATTGATCTCGTTGAAATTATTGAAATTATTGATTTCGATTACTAGTTTCTATATTGCCGTGACGAGAAGTCGGCCGATGAATTTGCGAACGAACGATATGATCGTGCGATAATCGTTTCAATGAACAATACAATAAAGCCTTTATAGTGCTCGCGCGATTAAATTGCGTAATCGCTTGATTTCGCCCGCGGTTAGAATCGCGTTTGATCGAGCTTGCTTTCCCCCGACTCGATCGGATTTTGAGGTTATGGCGCGCTGCGAGGCTCGCTCCGTTAGAATCGCATTGACCCTTGGACTGTCTGATAACAGCACTTGTGAGAGATGTAATAATGGTTTCGCGGTCGAGAAGACTATAATAGAGGCCTTGCAGCTCTAACCGTAACATCGCATGTAGTAGGTCGAAATAATTGAAGGTTTCTTTTCATGTTGATTAATTCATCCTTAGTGGTAGTAATATTAGTAGTAATTATAATAGAAGTACTAATAAGATAATAAAGACTTAAAGAGAGAGAGAGAGAGAGAGAGAGAGAGAGAGAGAGAGAGAGAGAGAGAAAGAATAGTTTTCAATTATTTTCGAATTATGTGTTCATATTTTTAAATGAAAAATGATACACACATAAATTCGATATGTATGTATATGTAGCTCGTGGCGAACGTGACATGTTTTTATTTTTTGCGAAGAACGAATTTCTTTATACAAAACACAATTTCTTCAAGGTTTCTAGGCCACACTTGCGTGTAGAATTTAATGACGCGTTGTTCACGTTTATATCGTTCGTAATTATGCTAAACGTGTACTCGATGATTTCGGTTATACGATCGTATCTCTTGAAAATACAGAAAAAATAGAAAATATATCTATTTCGATTTACAAGCAATTTTCGGTGGATTAGCGTTTAACTTTTTCGCGAATTATTATGTAAATTAATCGCCTATTTAAACACAACACTGCGCTTAAAAATGGAGCAAAAATTTTTCATGTGCCGTATTGAATAATTTTTAAAATTGATAGCACGATCTTATTACAATTCTCTTTATGTAATTCCTTCTTTTATTATTCTTACGTTTCGACTAAATAATAATTAATAATATATAAATAGTTGATAATTGCTATTATTTTAAAATATTTGGCGTGGCAAGTTGGATCGCTCTCTTGCTCCAATCTAAATCGCAATGACATAACTTGGTAGAATGAAATTCATAGGTACTATCAGTCTTTTCGCAGCTGTCCTCATGTCGTATCATATAAGTCGTATCACTTATAATAAATGACGAATCGTTATCGGTCTCTAAATTTCGAGCCACTTTACATTGCTTATGTGTCAACGTTTTACATTTTACATAATGTTAAGCTGGTGCGTATCAGTAGCGTATCTTTCTTCGTCGTTAAATAGTATCATTATTTATCTGGCTGCATATCGCGATAAGAACGATTCTAATAAAGCTAAAAGCTATAAAGTTATTGTAACGTAACGTGGTCGAAAGAAAACGACTTGCCAACGAGATTATATAATCACGTTAATATTTTCTCTTTAGTTGCAAACGTAACGTGACATTTTGTAACGTAATACGATATCATTTTCCGGAGAAAATAATATTCACGACATATGCAATTGCGTTGATTATTCAGCTGTGTAATTCTTTCACACGCTTGTATGGTTATCAGCGTGTGAAGATGTCATCGTATTCCGTTCGCTTTGCGTTAAAAAACTCGTGTCAAACGTGTTCGCTTGATATCAAATTTTATTTACATATCGCCAGACGGAACGAAATTAATAATCAATGTACGACGAGCAATTTATGATTCATCATATCGCGAAATTTGTCTTGTATTTCGAGAATATTTTTACGCGGAATTTTTTCTTGCACATTTACGGCAGCGTATTTCGTATACAAAACTCGAAAGCTAGCGGAAGTCTTTATACAAAAAGTTAACACAAGATACTCGGTGCATCTGACCCGCGCGATGCTTTCACTTCTTTCACGATGAGACCGTTTTATTCGATATCGAATAGCGGCTCTCTCTCTCTCTCTCTCTCTCTCTCTATCTATCTCTACATATCCGACCTAACTTAAATATATAACGGAGATCAAAATAAGCAGTTTAGGTATATTTTTTTATAAGTTTTTTTTTTAGGTTTATTTGTATATTTTTCTTTTCTAAAAAATTTAATTTACATGTTATTTCGTGTTCCGATTAGAAAGTCCATATATTAAAATATGATTTGTAAACATATAAATGGATTATTCCATATTTCACATTGTCGTACATAAATTTTTCTCCCCTCTCTCTAGCAATACAAACTGCCAGGTTAAATTTAATTTTCGAATAGATGTTAAAAGAGCGATGCGCGCGTGTGATCTCGAACGGCTAAATTAGTATACGCGTAGAGTTTAGGAAAGTATTACGTGTGTATATCTCGTTAGCGCGTCCAAGTTTTCCGTGTGACGCATTTCGTCCCAAAGATATGGTAGAACAAGAATTGTGTCAGTCAAGAAATACGAGCTCGTCCAATGACACGGCTTAAATATAAACCAAATACATATACGCGCGAGGCCGCACGAAACCAACATTCTATTATGCAGTCTATTTATGCTCGCGCTATATAATTATTTAACTGTCAAATAACGATCAAGATATACATTGGATCTTATTATTACACGTATAATATATGGCAATCTCTCTCTCATTATTAAAATATTATTCTCGATCGGTAATAAATTCTTTCGAACAATTCCTTTCTCTCTTTTTAATATTAGCGCGTGTTATTAAAATTTAAAAAATCAGAAAAGCACAAGAGCATTAATAAATTATTTTAAAAAGTTTTGATAATGTTATAGGTATTTCACATTAAATCGAAATTATATCCGATACATTATTTAATTATTTTAAAAAACGCACGAGCGTAGATTAAAAATATTATAATATATTCGCCTTTTTACCTTTTCGCGCGTCCCGTCATCTTCGTTTACGATTTATTCAAATCAAATCTACAATGGATCTATTGAAGAAAGGTTTGCAGCGGCGCACGAAATCAGGAATAATTCAATTGTATGTAAAATAGTTGATATTTATAAATCGTTGTGTATAACTGTTTTTTTTAATTTTTTAATTTTTATAAGAAAGTTTTTGCGTACACGATGAGACTTCATCGTTTGGATGATGCAACTCTTATGAATCATCTAAATACACGTGTTAAAGGCGTTGCAAAAGCGGAGGGGCATCGATGAGTAAGCGAACGACGAAGCACGATAAACATGACGGATCTACTTTCTTTTTAGAAAGTTTTAGCGATATTATCGGAAGCAAAATAATTATTTGCGAGCGGCGTATCGTAATGTCAGATGCCTAGATTTAACGTCCTCGCATTAGCATTTAACGGTGATTTCTAATAATAACGCAAAGTTAGCAGCGATGTAAAAGTTTGAATACAAAATTGGAATAACATTATTATGAGTATCAACATAATTACTTATTAACATAATTACACAGTCGTTTTTCGTTTTCTCTAATATTGCATTATTGATATATGGGAAATGTAATTTTATATGCACCAGAGAACAACATTTTTGGCGACACCAGGGGACGTTAAAAGTGCCTATGTCGCTTTTTCGCGATAATCGCGAGCGACTCATCTCGCGTCTCCGTGCGAAGAATGAAATTTCTGCCGCGGGCACTTTCGTCCTTCTCCAGGGTGGCGTGGACGTTCCCTTCAACGACACTGACATAAGTTGGCCCTTCAGACAGGTGCGTATTTGCTTATTGTTATGCCCTTTAGCATTTGCCAGATCGATGAAAATATACTCGAGTCGGATAATTCAAAAAGATAGCATACGCAAGATCCAAGGGTGCATTAGACGCGCAAAACAAAAAGATAAACATAAAAAAGACAGTAAAATTTGTGAATGTTTTTAAATATAAATCTCGAAAACTTCGTGTTTAGAAAATTTCTTTTTATTAAATATTTCTTGCAAAATGAATGGCGATCAAAGGAGCGAGAGAGAGCGTTTTTCTTTTTCGTGATCTCTTAAAAGTGCCGTGTAAGAAACAAAATGCTCGATCGTGTGACCGATGGGAGAAGGAAATTCCAAAGATTCCAACCGCAATTACGTGGACTGACTTTTACGATTATTTCTGTCGCACGTCCCTATCCAAGACCGTAAAGACAATTGAGTTTACCGCAAAGTGTTCAATAGCCATCAATGTGAAATGAGAAAATTCATTAGATTTATTTCAACGAGAGAAAGATTAAGACTGCAGGCGAATACAATTGCTAATTCAATTCGCCAAACTCGAATTATTTATCGCCGTATGCTTGTATACGAAATGTAAATCAGTCATCGATATAAGAATGGCACGATGACTGTACAGAGTAACAGGAATTTATAACATTTTGTGCTGATAACGCATTAACTGTGTGCGATGATACATTAATGTCATGTTGTTGATCGTTACAGAAAAATCTTTTTCATACTTTTTATTGTTTACGGAAAGCTTATCGCATCTTGTGAAATAATGCGAAGGCGATAACATAATAAAAATACATGTACGACAATATATTTAAAGAAAACATTTCATCGTCACTAAAAACTGCATTAAACTAATAAGATTAATTTAATTTTAATTTAATTTAATTTAATTTAATTTTTATTTATTATATTTATAATAAAAATTTATTAGATTCATTATAGTAGAATGTTTTTCAGAAATTATTCCCGTGTAATACATAGTCTGACTGATATCAGATAATTTTATCCAATCAGAGATGTGTGTGTGTGTGTATGGAGGCCAAATATTATCATCTGTCTTATCACGCGATAAATATTGCAGAATTTTCGTAAAATAAGGCTGTGTATGCTTCGAAGCGTAGATATCACTCCGTTTTTCAATACGATATTTTATTAGCTTCTTTCAATCTATTATCGTATGTTATGCATTGTACGTATATAACGCAATTATATCTTCGCTTTTTGCTCCTTTGTGACTTTTATTTTCTGAAATTAATTTTTATAACGATAATGTGTGTATATACATGCCTCATATCGACGATAAATAGGTAAGAATGGCGGGGGAAAAATTTCTATTTCGAAATTTATAAACTTCCGCTTTACACGAACTCTAGCCGAACTCCGCTAGACTATTCTGGTAAATGGAGTTCCGCTACATTTACATCTAGGCGAAAACACGTTCTTGTCAAAGCGCAAGACGCCCGAAAATCGATGGGACGAGTGAGACGACCCGGTCGGACACACTCCTGACATGCAGACGGGCGATCTAGCACAGATTGTCTTTAAAACTCGCTTTACTAGAACCGAGAAGATACCGTTCGGACAGCACACTCTAGAAAAACGCACGACCGTTCCGTTCGTTTGTCTGTGTTCCAGACACTCGCATGCGGGCTTTGTTTGGGTTTTGACTATCGAAAGACATTTCGAGGGATCTTGAATGGATCGCGAAATAAATAAGACTTTTTTCTATCTATTTTATTAAAATTTTATTTATCTATGCACATTAAATATATTATATTTTTTATTTATCTTTTCAAATATTTTTTAAAATGCATTTTATTAATTTTTTGGAAGAATATAAGCTTATTAAGCTTACGTAAAATTTTTTTATGTTAGATTCTTGATGTACGTGTTTATATATTCTCTCTTGTTCTTTTTTTATTTCTCTTTCTTTCTCTTGTGTAAAACGGTGGAACTCGAGCCGATTATGCGCGACGCTTAGCAAGCAATCTTTGTGTGAATACAGGTGATACAAACCGCTTGCGTTATTCGTTATTGTTGTTCTCGACGATCTGAAAGTAAAGTTTCATATTATTTGTTTTTTAACTTATTTGTTAATTTACAAGCCTGTTAACAGTTAACACGAATTCTTGAAATCACTCATATCTAGTTAGATTTGCAATTGCGTTTCGATTCTCAGCCTACGTCGTATTCAATGTTATCATGAATTGATCATGCATATGACGAAATCATTCTACTTCATTAATTCGTACAAGTTAGAGGAATAAGAGTAATAAAGAATATAAACTCGATAGAGTTTGACTTTAATCATATGATTATCTCGCGAGTTAAAATTATGGCAGGGAAATGGAACTAGTAAAAATTAAACGAAATGTATTCTTTTTTTAAAAGAATATTGGATTGATGGGGGAGGGGGAGGGAGATTCGCCTATTGTTTAAGTTCCTTCACTTTTTTTTTTTTTTTTTTTTTTTTTTAAATGCGCTATAGACTTTCGCGTGAATCTTATCTCGAGATGCTCCAGACCAGCTCAAATTTGTGCTACGCTTGCGTCATTGTTGATCTTCTCAGACGACGTTTAGATTGAACTGTGTAAGCCCTGTGTGTTTCGAATTAGAGAGAGATTAAAATACGTTTTATCCTCAGTCTCGCACATACATTTTCGTGCATTATTTCTAATAGTCTCGATAGAAATTTCATCTACGGTTAAATTTCTTAAAAATATTTAACTTGGATGATTTGAAAGAAACGTGCGTATTGGGTAATGGCAAAAGTTTCGCAAAAATTACTACAGAAATGAATAGGCAGGAAATTTGTCGTAGAATCCGCGGTTGGGGGAACATCCGGTGTTGCTTCTGGGACATCCTGTACGCGCGCAATCAAGGTGGTGGTGTTCCAGTTTCTAATTTGGCGAATAGCGGATCGTTCGTTTCTTTGTTGCGTAGCGCGAGTTAAAACGATGTACTCGTGCTGAATTCGATATCGCGGTATTATTGTTGCGCGATGCTGCGATCAATACGACATCTCTTCCGTCAAATTTTTTTCAAATGTAATTATGCATTAATACGTGTTCTCGGTGCATTTCCGGCTTTGTCTAAATTTTGAGTGGAAACAAAAGTAGTGACAATGAAAAAAAAAAAAAAAAAAAAATATTAAGCAAATTATTAAATTGATCAAACAGAACAATTGTGAAGAATGTTCCTTGTAAATATGCTATTATATATATACACACATATATATACGGTTTCTTTAAGATAATACCTACTGGTTGCGCCGAGAGCGCGTTGACCTGATGGCCGATCGTTCTCAAGACGCTCTCTGTCTTCTCTCTCGCTCTCTTCATCTTTTATCTCTGTCTTTCCCAGCATCGGACGGAAATGAGAGACCCCGAGAGCGGCCAGGAGACGAAGGGAGAGAAAGAGAGTGAGAGAAGGCTCAGCTGTTGAATCCAAACAAGGCACAACGCATTACGACTCGCTCGGCTCATTTCTCATAGCTTCACCCTTGGAATTCCGATCTGCCGGATTTTTTGGAACTTAGACGACGACGACGGCTGTCTACGCCAATGTTATTAAAGACGCGATATTGTGGTATTATATATATATATGTATATATATGTATATATATTTTCTGCACCTGCCGCATTTGTTTTCTTTCTTTATTCTTTCATTAACATACGATCGTACACTCCTTTCGTTTTAACCCTGGATCATTATCTGTTTGACAGTCCAATAATATCTCTTTGAGTAAATTTTTTTTCTTAGACTTGCACGATTAAAAATATCCTTTCTTCTAGATGGATAAAAAGCAATAATTAAAATTATGCTTTTCTCGAATCTAAAAACAGAAAATTTTAATCTGGACAATAATGAGTTTATGGACACGAAATAGCGCGATACGTGTCTTCAAGATTGTAACACGTGCGTCTACCGTTCGACCTCGACGATTCGACTTGATAAAAAGGGCCGAACAGTGGAAATGGCATTTCCGTTTTGCCTTTCTCGGGTAAAGGGGAAGCGTCGAGACGGCCGCGCGCGGACACACTCGCGTGATCTTGTTTCCTCTACTAAAGTTTTTCGAAGCCGAGGAAACTCGAGGTCCGCAGCCGGGCGTGAGATCGCCGCGAGGAGTCTATTGTTAATATTTTTGACATATGAAAAAATAATAGAAAAAAGGGATTGGCTATTGAAAGTCAGAGAGGAGTTCCGTAGAGACCGATCCCATATCCTTTGTTTGTAACTGACCTGCCAGCACCTCGCCTCGCGCACAATTGCGAAACGTCGTCTATTAGCCGTCGAGAAAAATCCTGGCGTCGACCGAGGAGGATGACCTGCCTTAGACTCGATGACGTGGCCTCGGAATATCATCGTGTCTTCTCAAATACGGTCGGCGAGAACGTTGCCGCGACAGCATCGATTTCTCATGTAATATCGCGTGATGACCTATTTGTTTCTAGGGAATACATACCGTACAAGTTCGATTTCGACAATGCAACTTGACTTTAAAAACGGAAGCGTCGTGTATATATTGGCATCGTAAATATTGATTTTAAAGCTTTACTTCATCGAACATTGTTTTTCGTTTCGATTACGCGCGCGCGCGCGAGCACGAACTGCTATCGATCTCATAATAAAGGATATTTTATCGTACCTTCTTTATTCTCTTATCTTTATTTGCATCTTTTGCAATTTCTATCTAGCGCAAAAGTTTCTACGTAATGGTCGAAAGTATTGCGTGTACCACTTCCAGATAATTACTTAGAAAGGTACATAGAGCATATATTTTCTGCTATCATTTTCTTATGCGACATTTTTTACACGCGCGCAAAAACCCTTTCATTATTTAACATTGTTGAACTTTCCGGTAACTCATCTCATCTCATATTATTCATTTTCTTTATCAGGAATCATTTTTTCAATGGTGCTTCGGGGTGGAGGAGCCAGAATGTTACGGCGCTCTCGATCTGGACAACGGCGTCTCAGTTCTCTTCGTGCCGAGATTACCGTCTGAATATGCGATTTGGATGGGCAAACTATACACCCTGGATGACTTCAAGAAACGATACGGTGTGGACGAGGCTCACTACACTGACGAGATTGCGCGCGTGCTAAAGGAAAAGCAAGCGCGCCTCTTGCTCATGCTGGTAAGTCTCGCTTGGGAACAGATAAACGCTCGCTTCTTTCGATAAACGCCTGCCTTCTTCCCAGGTACGGGAACATGCTCAATCTAAGGATATTCCGAATCTAAGGATGACTATACGATTTTGTAATAACTACATTTTTTTCTCTATCTAGCATAATCAAAAGAATCCATTTCTCTAACTATTAGCAATATATGGGTCTCGATAAACTGTAACATAGAAATAAATGAAACTGTCAAAACGATATCCCCAGGTTGAGCACCTTCTTCTATATGTATAATATGTGTATGGATGTGTGTGTGTGTGTGTGTATGCTTGCAATAAGCGATCCGCCGTGGCGTGCCTCGTGACGTTTACCTTCGCCTCCTTCGCGATTGTCTGCCTCTACAATGTGTCGAGAAAGTTACATCGGTCGGACTGGTTGCGAGTCGCTTGCATTGAGACGGCTTCAAAGATGCTCTCCTTCGCCAAACATTCGACGAGTGTAAATGCATGCCGTAAGTGCGTACTTGTAAACTTTTGCAAGTATTGTCATCCGCGATTGAAGCCTCACGAGCCTGCTTCATTTGCACGACATGACATTTGTCGGCGAATGTTTGTCAAGCGAGAGCGATCGTCTGACGTCGCCTTTGCTGGATGACTTACAAATTCTGCTTCTGTACGGAGCTCGCTAAATGAGTGTTGCAAAAATTTCGCGTAATAATATCTCATGGAAATACCGTACGTGTTATCGCGCGAGCGCGTTTAAATATTGCTCCGTTACTATGCGGATTAAAATTACAGTGGGTTTAGCAGAATTCCACAATACATTTCTTAAACTGTTTCATTTTTGTTTGCCAAATAACCGATGCATGTAAATACGCCGCTTTTATTCGATGTATTTTATTATTATCCCTCGAGAAAGCCGGAATATTAGAAAGAAATAAAAAAGTAAAGGAGTTGCTTGCTCGAATTATCATATTTGCTTTCTATTTTCTGTATTCGCTTTTATATTTTCTGTGTTTTGACATTATCTCGGTTTGTTATTTTGATCCAGTTTCTTCAATTTTTATTTTCAGAAAATTTAAATAGCGGAAATTAAAACTAAAGCTACGTTGCATAATGAAAGAAAAAGTACGATATTGCGTAGAATAATTTCAACCGAGGCTTGATAACACGCGCTAAGCGATAAGGCGTGAGAAAGTACAATAGAATATTTGCTCCATCTGCTACTTTATGCAACCTGACGGCAAAAGCGATTGATTTACATAGCACGCTGCTTTGTTCAGGCACACATGTCGCGTTCATAATTCGCGTTGGGAAATAGTCTGGATGAATTTTTCAATCTGTCGTTATCTAACGAATTTATCCCTACCGTCGATGCATTAATGACAATGTAAGTGGGTGACCGGCATTATTTACGAACGATCTGACCTATATTAATATATTGGATGGAATACTTATCCGATAACTCGTCACCGCAAATAGAGTTTATGTACAAACTTTAAAAGATATATTCGACTTCCCGTATCGATCATAATCGGTGATGTAAAAGGTACTCCGTTTTCAGTAAATAAATATAGGCATTGGACCAAGGCTAATAAGAAATTAGTCATATTCTAAAAATATTTTTTTTCCAGAGATATTTAAAGTAATTTTCTAAGATGATCGTGCGTTATCATGTTTTTGAAAAATGCACATTTTTTCGTCTAATTCAACCATTAATATTTTTCCGATGTTCTGTTTCTTTTATATCATTATTTTTAGAAAAAAATTGCTGTGCATATTTTTCTAGAAATAGAGAAAATATTTTTTTACCTGAGAATATTAGAATATTTTCTATACGGATATTAGAACGTTTGAAATTAGGACGTTACTAGATACTAGAATATTCGGACAATGGAAATTTAAATAACTGTATTTGAATCAGTTGTATACGAGTAGCTCTCTCTTGACATGATTCTATCTAGATATATACATATATACTCTTTACATTCTTTGATTCTTTAAATATATATATCATCGTGTTTAAAATATTTCTAAAATGATTTGATAAAAATTATGCATATAAAAGCTCTCTCTTTTTCTCTTTCTCTTGCGATAACATTGCGATAAATCAATAGCTACATGAATTATCATTATTAATGAGAAACATTGATTATCTCTAATATTATAAAGTCTGCAATTTTATGTGACCTATATACCAATGTTATATCTTTATAGCTATTCCTGGGTTTTTCTTCGTTTATGTATCTTTGACACGTAAACGACATTTGCGTCGCTTGCGTTGTCGGAATATTCGACAAATTTACGGAATTAATTTTGCTAATATACTGATCGCGCGCGCGCGAGATCGAGCAATTTAGAGTAATTTGCAGCAATTTAAAGCGTTTTGACTCGCATATTGTACGATTACAGAGACGCTCGCATGATTTACACGAGAGCAGGAAATTCACAAAGGTTCGTGTGTGCGCGCAGCCAGAAAGGAGATGTTTTCTAGGAATTGTACCATGCGTGATTATTGGCCGACTTGTATTATTCGTTGAGTTGCATGTTGTATATAGTACACGTCGCTATCTCGTCAGGCAAATTGTCATAAAATAGTTAGTGTTTATACGTAACGATGTCGGATCGATGGAATACCTGCGAGTGTCATTTACGCAATAACTGCGCGAAAACTTAAATCGCTTGTCGTAGCGAAAATCGATTTGTGTGTCCGCTAAGTTTGTATGTTTATAATACATTTCTATAAATTTTTCATATTTTTATAAAATAATACGAACGACGAAAATTATTTATTATATTAGACGGCGTCAATGACAACGGGAGAAAAATCAGATATCGAGACGATTTCATTTTGCGCGAAACTATCTTCGGCGTAAAGACGAAAATTTAAGACGAGTTCTGTTATTTCTGTGTTATTTGCCAGAATCCCAATCTTCAAGTTACGTTTTAGCGTTTGTATATTAGTACAAAGACGCTGAGAGCTCTGCCACCGCAGGGGCTATAGCCTTGAATCTTTTCTTTATTTTCAGTGCCGTTCAATAAATCGAATCTCATCACGAAATCAATATTTAATGGCTTCACAGAAAGTGTTATTTTGTGCGGAAAGGCGCGGAGACGATCGACATGAATAAGAAATGAAACAATGCTTGGCATTTTTCATAAGCAATTGTTTTGTACTACGTGAAATGAAATGCATAAAAATGTGCACATTTTTACATCTAATTCGAGATTAGCATTACAAAATTCTTTTTTTTACGACTTTTAAGAGATGTATTGCATTATCTTTTTATTGTATTTAATCATACCTAATGTTTATTAATCATTGCAAGTTTATAGAATTTTGTATTTTTCTTATCACTGAGTGTTTGACAAAAAAATATATATTGGAATTTCTCTAAATTGTCCTGATGTCAATTTAGAAATCAATTTATCGACGTAATCGTCGATGTAATACAAGAACTGGATATCATGCCGATCCAATTTGTTTTTAAATATAATTCTTACGCAACTTATGTGTCTCGCGTATGTAATCGAGATTTTTTTTTATATTCGTTGCGGAGAAATGAAATTCGTGTTTGATCTTTAGTCTGGTTTATTTTTAAAGATTAGCGTAACGCTTATACAATGTAAGATATGCGAAATTAAATGTTTTTAGTTACGGCACGATTCACAGATATCTCGCGAATAATGTTTCCGCTCTAAATTACACGTGACGTTCATAAAAAATAATCCAAAACAAATTTATTTAATATACGATGAGATGGGAATTTTAATTAATTACTAAGTCGCAAAATATTTAATTATGTACTATTAATACGAAATTAATATGAAACTAACCTCTTACACTTTAATCATTAATTATACCGCATAGTATTGTTTGCAAACAATGTTTTCCAAGCCGATTATTATTCGACAATGCGATATTCATGCGTGACAAAGCTAATTTAATGGCGGATAAACACCAATGGAAACAACATTATTCATGCCGATGGAAATACATTCCTACATCTGCATTTGTATTACATACGTATCTCGTGTGTGTGTGTGTGTGTGTGTGTGTGTATATATATATATCATTGTACGAGGTCCACGATAGAACAACACTGATCTTGTTTTGAGAATCTTCAGTTTTTAAATTGTCAATGTTTTGTTTATCCTATATATTTCGTCGTAAAAATTAAAGACGATATTTCTGACATACGTACGATTTCTCCCGAGTATGTAGACAAAATTTATTTGTTGGCATATTTTTTTCTTTTTTTCCTATTTATCTCTCATTACAGCCTTGTCGTCGTACACGCGTGTAATTGCTGTGTATATCAGTCGATATCGGTTAGAAATTTATGATTGTCGATAGACGGGATACGTCGTATCTCTGCATGGCAAATGAGACAAGTTCGGGAACTATAGGGTCACACAGGACATTACATCATGATCCCGGTCGGGCGCAAGATTAATGTCGAGGTTCAAGCTTAGCAGAAATAGGAACGGGTATAATCGACGACGGACGAGTTATAATGTAACCTTTTATGCTTTCATGCAACCGTGTTGTCGCATTTACACACACACACACACACACACACACACACATACGACATGAAAATATCTACCTATAGAGACAGAGAATAAACTGTCTAATTATAGAGAAAGATGATAAAGGTCTCTTCTCGATTCTGACCTTTAAAAGATGAATTATGCAATAAATATCGCACTCGGCGAATATTATAGAGTTTATATTAATATTGATTTTTAAGAACATTTATATAGTCGAAAACTATTTCAAGATAATGAAGATAAATAAATTACTTAAAAAAATAATTGAAAGATATTTTCATCCTTGCCGCGATACGGTTATGAATCACCAGGCGATATTGAGAATTGCAAATTTATACGTCTAATAATATGTTTAGTCTATTGTTGGTAAAGAATAGTTTGCCGCTATATCAGTCTCTTATACCAGTTTGGACACACACGTCGTCAATATTGATAAGCACTTGTCTTTTATAGACAAGCTGTATAGCAGCCCCACGACTATAATTATGATTATTGCTACCGCATATTTTTATGCGACATGTTACACGGTCTTTTGCAATATCCGATCCGATAAAAATGCTGATGTAGCGCATTCATTTACCTGCTTGTTATTTAGTCGACAAACATTTTTATCTATTACTCAGCGAAAAATGATTAATATATGTTCTTTAATAACGCGAATATACATAAAAACTGCGCACTAGCTTGCCGTTATACGCAGCTGCGCTATTCATGTGAAAATAAACTTTACAATTGTTTACACAAGAAATCATTATGTATAAAACACACACACACACATTGTGTACAAAAATTAAATATAGCTACGTAAAAAAGCATAATATAAAACGAGGAAACTTTTTAAGTCATTATTATAAATGGAAACTTATTTGAAATTTAGATATTAATTATATGCGCTCTTATTGCGCTGATGCGCAATTTAACATGCCAATTAATCAGTGAATGAATGCATGACGCATTAAGGATTTATACTGACATTATCATCTACTGAAATATACGTAACACTATCATCACGCATGTGTATCCTGCGCGATGGCAGAAATCGATGGCACGGAAATGTTTGTTTCGCTTCCGATCGTAGTGAAGAATGCTTTCTCTATTCTGATTTGAATCGGGGGATTATATAAAGGTTATTTTTACTTTGATTGTACACGGGCTAAATTGTGATGCGAATACTTTGTTTATCATTGCAGAGCGGTAGAAACAGCGATAGCGGTTTATTGACACGAGTAACGGATTTTCATGGAATCGATGAGTGAGTAATATGACAAAATTATATTAATAGGAATGCGGCATGATTGTTGAAGACGATTTAATTTTGCATTTTTTTTTTTGCAGATTCAAGGTGGATAATAGTATCCTGTATCCGGAAATATGTGAGTGGTGAGTATATTTATTCGTAATAAATTATTCATATAATAGCCATAATAAATTTTATAATTTTTACATTTATACGTAAGCGAGAGAGAAGAATGAGACGACAGATGAGTCTTGTAGACAAATAGATATTAAATAGATAGATATAATGTAATTAAGATGGTAAATTAAAAATGCGCATTTTTATTATATGTCACTATTATTGAGAAAATGAAGCAATGTTAATTAATTTTTTTGTTTGTATCGCGTGTCAATTGCCTGAAAGAGTCGGTGTCGCCATCGGCTGGTCGTCTCGTGCAATCACATATGTTATCGCATCGGTACATCAACTTGACAACTTTTTATTGGGTTATGATATCAAATATTTTATACAACATTTTATATATATATATATTTTTTTTTTTTTATTTAGTGTCACAAATAATTAAAAGTACAATTATCCTCCTTGCATTCGTAATGTTTTAATTTTTCGCGATACAAGCATGAAGATCTTGAAAGAAATTATTGAATATTGAATTATGCGATGTTTATAATATATTTCAAAGGTAAAAAAAAAAAAAAAAAAGGAAAATTTACATATAACGTTTTTATTATATTTATGATTACTATTATAGATGATAATCTTAAACCATATATGCTGGAGAAAATCTATAAAAGCATTTGTTCAACCGTATAGTCGGATCTCTAAATTTAAAAAGAGATGGTTTGCGCACGATCATGGTGGAACGCAATTGACTCAGACGAACATCTTTGTGCAAGAAGGCACACATATACAAGAGGTTCCTGTAATAGTCAGAAAGATTACCAACATTGAAGCTTTCTGTGGTAATAGAAGCAAAATGGTAATAGAAGATACGTCGGTATCGAATAAAAATAAAAAGTCTGCAGTAATTTATAAAGAAAATATTCCTCGTTCTACAAATACAAGCGTAGTGAGGACTGAGCCCCCGAAGCATAGTATTAATATAGAGACGAATGAGGGTACAGCGATACTTTTCTGTTCCGATATTGAGCGCCTAAGAAATACAGACGTAGAACAGGTTTTAGATGCGATAAATTCGAAAAGTATGAATAAAGGAATGGAGGGTAAAATGGCCGATGAGATAAACTGTCGCATAGCGCTCCAAAGTTTAAAGAAAATGATAGAATTGGAAAATGGATGGTATCGATATCGGAAAACCCTGTCAAGTGGTCAATCGTCCGCGGAAGTCATTAATAGGAACATTATTTTGCGACAACTTATACGTCTGATTGTCAAAAGTCGAGACAGTGAGATGATACTGCAAGGACTTAGAGCTCTGAAGAGAGACAAATTTAGTCCTTCGACGAACGTTTATAAAGACTTGATGTGCAACGAAATTATGATCAGAGCTACAGACGGCGAACTTACCGTGTTGCAATTAATCAAAGCGGTGAAAATTTTGGCTTCTTTTAAAGATTTTAAATACAGAAATTGCGTCGATACGTTGTGGATAGGTTTGACTTGTAGAGAGCAGGATATTAAATCGGATGTACTAGTGCCGTTATTCAGATCGTTAAAATATTTCCAACGAAGTAAAGATATGATACAGATTATCTTAGAGAAAAAACTTTCGGAGCAATGGTTGAAATTATCCGGCATACAGATGGCTAATATATTGAACTGTCTTCACGGAAAGGAATCCTCAAAGAGATGTCTGTCAAGTGCTAGTAAGTGGGCAGGTGTGAGCATGACTACTTCCACGGAAAAGGATCTTGTCAATTTTATTAGCAGTTTACGCGCGAAGAAATATATCGATGAAAACATCGAGCAGGCGTTGGCGAGATACATAACAACTAGAGGCACTGAGACGAGAGACCCTAATTTAATCGCTTCCGTCATGGATTATTGCAAAGATTTAAAGGTCAGGAATCCGTACATTCTTGCCGAGTGTGGAAAATATTTTACAAAACATGGGACGGAAATTTCGCCTACTTTGTTATCTTCGATTCTTACGCCGTTTGGATTATTGAATGTACAACCACCAGATTCGACCGAGTTTTGGAAAATGTTTGATGAAGTGATGACCGCGAGATTCGCAGATTTGAAACTGAACGATATTTTAGACATTTTCCTCTCTTGCATGTATCTCGAACGATATCCCATCAAATATTTGGATAGAGTCTTTAGTTCATATCTTGTAAACAGATTAGAAATTCAAAAAGACGCGCCTATTGTCAATCATTTAAAAACCAAATTAAAGCTATTTGATGCGAGCATGTCGTTGGAATGTCAAGATTATCAAGGAGATCCGATTAATCTAGACAGAAGCGCGAAGTCCTTAGATTTAGACGTTAGAATCAGGGGTATCATTAATAAAATACACAAACCACTGGCGCATTTAGTAGGCGGCGAACAAAAATTGAGCAGGAGTGTGGTTTTAAGCAGGTTGCCCCTCATAAACTTCTACATTTTAGATATTTTGATACATCCGCTCTTAAAATCGACGCCAGTTTTCAACTTGAATTTGAACAAAAAGAGAAACGTCAATACCGCGATTCTAATTCATTTGCCCGAGTATTATTGTTGGAACACGCAGTTTTTAATAGGACCGCAGATAATGAGAAAACGGCAATTTCGAAAATTGGGCTTTCGGGTTACATGCTTGGATTATGCAAAACTGGAAACATTTGCAGATCACGACGATAAATTGTTATCTTACTTGTCGCAAAGCCTAGATGCTGCTGAAGATGCTTTATAATGTTATATTTTGTGCCTGATATGAGGATCTATACAAATTTGCGGTTGAAATTGCACAATTAAACACATTTCTTTTTCGATTTAAGAATTAAAGTAAGAAATGGGATTGAAAAAAAAGCATTGTACTCTAAACTGAATAAATGTCTTGTATAAAAAAATCTGTCCTCGTAATATATATATATATATATATGTGTGTGTATATATAATATAGTCTTTATATAAGTTCTTTTCTTCTTGTTTCATATAGCCGGGTAATAAAGTCTCCTGCGGAAATTGAAGTATTGCGGTACGTGTGCAAGATAAGTTCGGAGGCGCACAAGGTCGTTATGCGTTCTATGCGTCCCGGGATATCAGAATACACGGCAGAAGCTTGGTTTTTGAATTATATATATGGCACGGGAGGATGCAGGCATGTGTCTTACACATGCATCTGCGGATCCGGGCATAATTCCTCTATATTACACTACGGTCATGCTGGCGCGCCGAATAATAAAGTAATACAGGATGGAGATATGTGGTAAGATTTCCGCTGGAAATAATTTCATCCACGTCATGCTCATATATTCGTGTTACTATTCATGTATCGTTGCGTGTTGTTCGTGTTGCATAATACATTTTGCATTGCGCAGCCTGTTCGACATGGGCGGCAATTATTGCGGGTACGCGGCCGATATTACGTGCAGTTTTCCGGCCAATGGAAAATTTACTCAGGACCAAAAGCTAATTTACAATGCGGTATTGAAGGCGCGCGACGCGGTGATTGCAACTGCGAAGCCGGGAGTCGTCTGGACGGACATGCATCTCTTAGCGAACAGACTCATGTTGACATCGTTGAAGGAGGGTGGATTGTTGGTGGGCGATGTCGAGGATATGGTGAAAGCAGGTCTGAACGAAGTGTTTCAGCCTCACGGACTGGGCCATCTCTTGGGATTAGATGTGCACGACGTCGGCGGATATCTACCGGGCCATCCTGAACGTTCGAAGGAGGCGGGAGTGAGGAAATTGAGGACCGCTCGTACATTGCTCGCCGGAATGGTTCTCACGATCGAACCGGGCTGCTACTTTATAGACTGCGTAAGTGTAGAAATAATTAACAAATAAATCTATAAAGATCTTCTAAAACCAATCTCTCGGGCATTTAAGTAAAATATTTTTTATTGTAGTTGCTGGATGCAGCTCTGGTCAATCCCGATCAGTCGAAATTCCTCGTGCAAGAACAATTGCAAAGATTCCGCGGTTTTGGTGGCGTCAGGATAGAAGACGATGTCCTTATAACGGAGACTGGAGTGGAAAATATGACGGATGTTCCTCGCACGTAAGCATCCATTTTGTACAAACGATTTTCTGTGAATATTGTTCAGAGAGAATTCAATTTTACGCACATATTTTTCAGGATCGAAGAAATAGAGGAATATATGCAGAGAGAAAGAAGGAATTTATAATGATTCGGGGAATTTAAAAGATTTCAAAGATACAGGACTGTTCTTAAAAAGCTGAACAATTTGCATGGTTGTTATTAACGCCAATTAGATAGCTGTATAAATGAAGATAATTGTGATAAGAAAATATGATATAATTTCCTACAAGGTATATACAAGCCATATATATATTTGTATTTCTACTAGCATTTATATTTTAATGTAAAATTTATATAGATATATAATAAAAAAAGCGCAAGAGTCTCTCTGAGACGCCGTAACATTCTACTGTCATATCGCGACATTTATAATACATACATACGTTAAATAAATATATTTATCGGTTATCGCGTAACAAGATTTTTTAAATCTACATTCGCGCTACTAATAGTTACACACTGATTAAAGCGGATAAAAGTCATTTATTCTTTGCCGGCGACATTTATTTCAGGGATTTATTTCGTAGCGACTTTTGACATCGAAATTGAAAATAGTTTCAACTTAACAGATGCGCGTGTCAACGTTACGATCTGTGGGGATTAGGATCTAATTTGGAGCACATGAATACTTTCATCGGATGGGCTTCCGCGCGCGCGCGCATACCCTCAAGAGAGTTAGCGCGTATCGATTATAGTCTCGCACGTCCATCTCGGATGAAATCTAAGCGCGTTGATTATCGTGCATGTGCGCGGCTATTATCGGCGTCTTACAATTGTATGATGGACACGAAACATTAACCGGCAGCACTCGCGCGTTGCAACATACGTCTTGAATTTCGCAAGAATAGTATAAAGCGGTTGATACGTCAACGAATCAAAGTCTGTGGAAAAATTGCGATGTTTTTAAATAAACTCATCTCATCTTTGGTGACGCGAGCGATAGACCTCGCCGGGCGAATGATAACGAAGGAAACGTTGACGTCAAGCCGCATTATCACTATTCACATGAGAAGATTTGATGAAAATGTTGTAGAGAAAGCCGGTTAAGAGAAAGCGGAACACGACAAAGAGCTGCAACCACTGTTTTCGCAATCGCTCGTATAAAAATAAGACATCGAAGCGACGAACAGACATCGTACCACAATTAGATCGCGCGGATCTGAAAATATATTATCAGAGAGAGATTTTTTCTACGAAAAGAGAGGGAAGGGATGTTTGTACAATTCATCACTAGAATTTCTTCTATCTTTATATATGCAAACGCGACGCAAATCTAATCACTTACGATCGGCTTATAAACATGTGTCGGTGAAAATGTAGAGCGCGGCCCTCGCGTTTGACGTAACGCCGACACGATGCGGGCAGGTATTCTCGTAGGAATAGCGGGACAAGGGAGGAGGAACAAGAGAAAGCTGGTGCACGCGCGTGAACTCATTACAATGTCGCAGTGTCAACAGCGTGACACGTCGGTCGCGACATTTGCGTTCCAGCTGAGCGATCCGAGTGGAAACGCGCAGACGCGTTCACCAGCTTGCAAACGTTGAGTTTTTCTTTTCTGTCCTTTTTTTTGTAAGGTCTCTCTCCGCAAAGTTTGTTCTCTTCGAAGATTCTCGGCGTTACGACGACGACGATATCAGTCACGCAATGCCTTGCGTAATTTTAAAGATTTTCTGAATTGATCAGGAAGAGAATCGGAAGCTTCTGAACAGAAATTGAAGAGGATTTTGAAAATTTATATTCGAATAGATGAGAAGATTTATTTGCTAGAATTTACGGAATATCGCGGTTATTTGGGCTATCGGAAATAAATTTTCGAAAGCCAAGCAGGGACAAGCAGTTGAAAATTTTCTTTTATCATCGCTCCATACATGTAATGTTTTTCTCCTCGAGCTAAAATCGTCGGAGCAAAAGATTCTTCCCTCAGCAGATAAAAAGAGACATCTGAAAAAATCATGAAAAAGTGTCTTATAGACGTCTTTACGGCGTCTCTTTCAAGCGCCTTATCGCACGAGTTTGATCAGCTTGAACTCGTTACATTAGCGTAAGCTATCAGCATCGGAGTCTGGTAATCCCTGTGAATCAACTCGTGGCTACGCATTTTCATCTAGAGAAAGAGAGAGAGAGAGAGAGAGAGAGAGAGAAGCAGGTAAAGGGACAGATATGGATAGAAAAGGGGAGCATGGTGGGCAACGCGACCAGGCGCAGCCAGGCGTGAAAGTCGGCAGCTTTTCCAACACGCATGCCTGACGCCCGCTGACGCCGTCGCGGTCGTCGTCTTGGTCGTCTACGTCTACGGTGTCGCGCCTTCGTATCGACAAGTCGCGTGACTGCACGCGTGTTAAGCTGGTGATCTACGATCGTCGTCGAAACGAGCCACTGTACGTCGAGCCGACGACGAAGTAGGATACCAGCGGCATCGAAACCGGAGGCGTGATCGAGGCGTGTCGGATTATTCGTGTCACTCGCGGGGCGAGCGGTCTGCGTGACCTGTGGGTCTACCACGTGTCTCTTTCTCTCTCTCTCTCTCTTTTGACAGCTGTCAAGCTGTCGTTGCTAACATTAGTGACGTACGTCCGCGACTACCTGCAGGCATCGACCTCGATGCCCAGCGTCGCGGCTTGAGAATAATTAAAACCACCGCCGTCGCGGAAGGCAGGAGGATTGTCGGCGGGGAAGAAGGAGCGTGGCCTCGAGGGGAGTCGGGTAGCAACCGAGTCGGCGGATCGACGTGTCGAGGAAAGAGAGAGAGAGAGAGAGACCCCGATGATGACCTCGTGGTAAAGGAGCGCAGTCGGTCGTCGCGTTTCGCGAGGAGGAGCGACCGCTGATCGTGCTCTACCGTTGCTTCCTCGATTCACGCGGATGGAGCGAACGGGAACATAGCGGTCGGTCACGAAGGCCCGTTGATGTAGCGGCGTACTCGACGCGCCGCGGGAGGCGAGACGACGCTACTTACGATCGAGGAAGTGCGTGCGGAAGGCACGCGTACGCGGGAAGACGTCAGACGCGGCGTCGCTCTTCCGTTGGCTCGCGATAACGAGGCGGAAAAATAAAAAGTGCCAGCGAGTACGAGGAGCGCGCATTTCCGCGATCCGCGCGCGGAAAGGCGAGCATGATTTATTTCGGCACGCGGTAATTTCGGGACCGCGCGAGAACGAGAGAGAAAGAGACAGAGAAATCGGAGGAGGGGATGGACTTGCGAGAAAAAGAGCGGCCGCGGGATAGAGCGGAGAGTAAAGCCCGCCGCACTTGCCGTCAGTGATTCACGTCGCGAGGAAACGACCGTTGCGAGATCGCGCTCGTTCCTAAACCGCGATCACGATAATCAACGGGGGTCTTTGTGAGACTGATTGTGAGACGAATAAAGACAAATAACGGAAATCGCGGATAGACTTCCGGATAGGTGCGTATCGAGACGTTTGTGTGCTCGTGTATGTGCGCGTGTGCTCGAAACGGGACGAGGTAAAAGTACGTGTTCCGATTTCGAGGACGCGATTCCCAGCGAGAGTTCGCGTTAAAGTTATATACGCTTTAGAGACGATATAATTGTTCGAGAGTCGATTGTGACATCGTTATTTTTATTTTTGACACTTGGCGATTCGCGAGACGAGGAGGAGCTTGCTCCGACAAGCTGCTCCGAAATTCGATTTACGCGCGATATACATGACGATATATTCTTGTACTTGTGGCGAAATTCTCAAATCTTATTCCTTTCAATCTCTCGAAAGGAACCGATCTTCGCCGAGAATTCGCCTGTGATATTATTGGCGATGTGAAAATGCATTAGAGGTTCATAAAGTAAAGAAGTTTCGGAAAACTTTGAATTTTATTTATACGCTACAATACATAAAGGACGAAATAAGGAGAATACAAGATAATTAATAACAAGAGCGAGGTTCTATTTAAAAAAAAAATTAGGCTGCCACATTGGCATCGACGAAATTGTCGAAGAAGACTTTCGACCAGATGCAGGTAGTAGATTTCGTAGGAAAGTTTATCAAGGTGGAAGCGAGAATTTTAGAGCAGAGTGTCTCTCTAATTTACTCTACGATACATACGGTGGAATAATCCACGCGGCGCAGCTGTAAAGAGTAACAAAAATTGACGGTGATAAGCGTTATTGGTACTATCTAATCGCGGAATCGCTCGCTCGTGTATGTACACAACGCGATCCATTTTAATCGGCATAGCGAACGTCAAGAATTTAGCTTCGTAATCTGTTGATCGATGTGGGGGCATCTTTGCTCGTACGGAGGAAAAAACGATTTAATCGGATTGGATGCTCTATCAGTTTTTTTTCTTTCCAATCTTCTCTATGAGCGAATTGAGACCGATGATGATGATGATGATGTAACTTTGAAAATATTGTACAACGTCCCTGTAATCGGTGCGAAGGACAGCGTTCGCTGATCATAATCATTTCCGCCGACAGGAAACAGATCGACGATTATGCCGACGTCGTCGCGGTAGTAAAATCAAAGCTTGCGTTATGAATCCAGTTCGACTCGGCAATGTCAACAATAGACAGGAAGAAAAAGAGAATAAAACGATTCGAAAATGAACAAGAGGATTGGATATAAAATTATTACACGAATCGCGGTGGACGAGAGAGGGAAAATATTGTCCTCTTGCCGATTTATAATTGGACCAACTTCTACACCAAGTCCTCGAAGCGGGATCGAGCGTCTTGAAGTTTAAGTCTCTGGATGGTCGACGTGCGCACCTAGGAACACGACGATAAGAAACAACGCGGTGAGCGAACGACGGGCGTGCGATAATCCCGCGCGAACTCGCCCGCCGACTAGTCATCGTCATCGATCGACCGCCGGACCGTGCGCCGCGACGCCCTCTCCTCGCCTTGCTCTCTGTTGGTTGTCCCCACCTGTCCCGTCATCCCCAGTCGTGTCAGACATTTACGTATCACGTCGGAAACGCGCGCCTGGCGCGCTCTCTCCTTGTCCCTTTCTTACTCGCACCCCTCTCTCTATTCCTTTTTCTCTATCTCTCTCTGTCCTTTTCTCTCTTTCTTCCTCTCTCTCTCTCTCTCTCTCTCTCTCTCTCTCTCTCTTGATCATCCGCTTTCTCCGTGGATTCTATTTCTTCGACGTGCAAGTAGTATCCGCGACATGGTTGTCCGCGGGTAGTCTTGTTGCCAAAACAGACAGATAAAGGTCGTCTCTCAGGGCGCAGTATCCGAGGTGGCATCGACTCCGAAAGCTTCGACGCTAAACGCGAGGTGCTGTCGGTGTTAGGTCGTTACGTGTTGTCGAAGAACAATCAAGGCGTCCGCCCACGCAATCCACGAAGATGTGTCGCGGCGCGTTTCAACGTGCGCGTAAAAAAATTGAGTGGCTGAGTTTGGCGTGAGATCTCCCGTCTCCAAGATCTCGCGTCTCGCGAGGAGATACTCGTCGAGTTCGATGACGGTGCTACACGCCTGATCGATACACTCTTCTCCCCGCGATGCCGATCGCTGGTGGTTCCGAAACGCGTTCGAGTAATACCCCTCTTATTACGCGTACTTGAACAATCGCGGCAGACGATACTCCGCGAGAGTGGAAGAGGAACGTCGAGGGACTGAATTTTCGTCGAGATACGCGAGGATTAGCCCGGCCGATAGATACCGGAGAAATTGCGACGCGATCCGGGGAACAAAGAGCTCTCTCCTTCTCTTCTGTCCTCGGCCGACGCGGGGAATTATCGGTCTACGAGGGCGTCGGAGAGGAGCAGGAAAGTTGAGGCGGAAAAACAAGTAGCGCGTAAATCCTTCTATTCGTTGTCAGTCGCGTCGGCGATACGATTGATGTCGATACGATTACAAGAAAGACACTCTCGCTAGAGCGGATCCTCAAATTCATCTAGATAGCGAATCACGCACAATGTTTTGCTTCCAAAGTCCTTTCACGCGATCGTCGCGAAGCGTCGTGTCCACCGCGTCGTTGTCGACGAGCAAGAGCAAGTCATCGCTGACCAACGCGATCCTGTCGCCCACCAGCAAGACGTCCAACGCGACCGAGCGCAATCGACGTGGCTCCGAGGCGACCAGCGAGGGTTCCAACTCCTCCATCAGATACATCGACCAGGAGGCCTCGATGTCCGACGGCAGCAGCACGGACACTCTGCCGGGTATCCGCGCCGATTATCTGGATCCTGAACCTCTGTCGCTCGGGGCGGACGCTCTGACGTCGCCGAACGGAATAACGGTACTTTTGAACGGCGCCAACGATACCAAGGAGCTGCGGGACGAGATCGTCGGTCGTCGGACCGCTTTGCCTCACGTGCCGTCGCCGACAAACAAGTCCAGCGGCAACGGCAGCAGCTGGCGTCGCAAGCTCATGCTACGCCTTCGTTCCAGCGACTCTTCGAGCTTGAACAATGGCGAGACACGCTCCTCCTCGACGTCGCCGTCGCTCGCGAGCGAATCGACGATGGAGTCCACCTCATCCTGCTCGAGAAATCCTCGTAGCGATGAGAATAGACAGGACGCCAACGCGACTGCGACAACCGTCTCGTCGCCGTCGGTGCAAATCGACATGGCCGGGAGTCTCCGGATGGCCGCTGCCTCCATCGGCGACATACCATCCCTAGAGAACGGTTTCAGCGAGCCCGAGGAGGAGAACGACGACGACGACGACGACGACGACGACGACGACGAGGACGACATAGATGAGGAGGAGGAGGAAGAAGAAGCCTGCAATCCGGAGACCGAGACAGAGGACGGCTCGTCCCTGCCGTCCAGTCCAGCAGCCGCGTCTACCGTCGGTCTGACCTCCTCTGCTGTACCCTATTACGATTTCCTGTCGGTGAACGGCGGTGCGATGCGACAGGAGACCACCAGCACCAGCTCGCCACAATTGTCGTCGGGCGCGAGTCTGCGATCAAGCGTCGAATCCCCGCCCGTCGACACTTGCAGCTCGTACGGCGAGGACAGCAGCCCGGGTATAGACTCGTTGAAGCCCGAGGACCTGGACGCGTCCGGTTGCCTGCCGGCCGCGAGATCCTGCCCGAATCTGGAGCGTCAGAGCGCGGGCTGTTCATCGGCCAGTGGTTCTTCGAGTCCGAGTCCGAGCCCGGGCCCGGGCCCGGCCGGGCCCAGATTCAAGCCGCTCGAGGAGGGTGACATACAGGTATGCTACCTGAATCATACGCGGACTCTCGTGAGGAAGATTCTGTCGAGCAAATTCCTGCGACGTTGGGAGACGCATCATCTCTATCTCAACGACGCCTGTCTGTCCTCCAAGACGGTGAGTGGGTTGCAAACTTTATCGGTCGCTCTTGTCATGTTTCAAAATTCGAGTCTTTAAACTTTAAACGATACGTATCCCGTCTTTTGAGACAAGAAATAGAACGTTATCTTTTTTGTCGCCAAAAATATCGATTCTATAAATCAACAAAGGGATCTTACATAGATACCGTTTGTATTATAGTCACAATTAAAACGCGACAAAGACGAATCGGTGAATATCTCAATCTGAGATCGTAAGATTCGCAGATCGTAATTTACGATATACGATCATTAATAATATTAATCTTATTTCGCACGATTAACGCCAGAGAATTGTGCGACTTCACTCGTCGAGGCCTCTATTCTCTCGGCTTAAGTCGCATCCGAGCTTGTTACGTTAGCGTGTGTAGGAGTAACGATGAGTCTCCGTCTCCGCGCATTCTATCGTTATCCAGATTACTAAGGTAATGTCGAAACAGTAATATGATTGTAGTTACTCGAGAGGAAATTCCATCGTCCAACTTTGTTTCTCAACAGAAGAGAGAGAGAGAGAGAGAGAGAGAGAGGGGGGGGGGGAAGGAGAAACGCAAAGAAAAGAATTCAATTGTGTTTTTCAAAAGTGAGTTGTCTTTGCAAAAAATTCGCGGCAACGGCGTATCCAAAAACAGCTCGAGCAGTTTGAACTGTTTATTTTGGAAAGTGATAGGCAAGCTCGGAGATGACGAATTTAGGTAGGATATAATTTCGCGCATCGTGTTTACCCCAGCATGTCCGTTTGATAATTTGATTTTGTTCGCGCAAAGGATTCATTTATCATAGTTTCTTACGTAAACTCGTATCGCGAGGTATTCATACTTCATCATCGACGATTCACGGTGGCCCCTTTGACGAGAACTTTTATAATTGAAGAGCTGAGCTCGACGCGCGCGCGCGAATAATTTAGCAGCGATGTTCTCGTGCCCTCTCATCTCTATCTTAAGTTTGAGCAAATCGGATGCTCCACTGTCGATCGTATCGTGCAACAATATATATCGCATCTCTTTTTTATTTATAAATATCTATCGAGATGCAAGAATGCCGATTCGTTCATCAATTTAATCAACCGCCAGATCTATTATTCGTTTACGAAGAGATTTTGATTCTTGTATGATGCTTTGAAATAAATATTTCGCACGAAAGGACGTTTACGGATTCGCAACGGCAAAAATATCGAAATTCGATAGAATATGCATTATCCTCGGTATTTCGATCTCGCCAGACATTCTCTATCGGCGCGGATCCCGATTTCTCGTTATCGACGAGAGAGCAACGTTTCTACAATATATATAACAATGAAATCAGCGGAGATCGGTCATCTCGATGCAACAATGATTAAGCGTCTTCTGTCTCCTCCGTTCGTTTCTCTCTCTTTCTCTGTCTCCGCGATTCGTTATGTGTCGGAATGCAATTTACCGTCGTTGAAGCCGATTTACGTGGCACGATATATATATATACGACAAAGTGCATCGCGGCTGAAAGAAGGAGAGCGGCGGTCGCAGCTGCATCGAAGTGCAACGATCAGCGATGGATCCCTTTTCCCCTCCCCTACCTCGTTTCCTCGATTCCGGTAGGCGACGTTACGTAATTGCGAGATTGAGAGACAGAGAGGGTGAGAGAGAAACAGTTCAGTTGGAAAAACCGACTAAATTCGTTACCTTCGTCTCTCAGTCACGATGCCGTCCTCGCTACTGCATCTCGGTGAAATGCAATTTATCATCTCGCTTTACAGGGGAAAGCGCGTTACACGGAATAGCACTCGATGCGGCACTTTGTGATAGATTCTATTTTTGTAGCGGTGTCTTTATATACGCGACTCCCGCCTTAACAAGAGCCATATTCTTTCTCTCTCTCTCTCTCTCTCTCTCTCTCGTTTTTTGTGTATGTGTAAAATAATAATTATAAGTTACTTTTCTTATAGAAATTCTCTCAACATTCTTTATCCCTGCGAATTGGTAATTATCTTGTTGATACACGCAAGAGAGGCGCGTGTCGATGAGTTTTTTTTTACATTTTACACATTCGTATAAAAATAATATTCAATAATAATCTAAATGTGAAAATTTTTTAAGTGTGATTTTTGATAACACTAATAACCTCGTAAAATCGTCAAAAAATGATAATAATGAATAATAATATCACACACACACACACACACACACACACACACATACAGCGTGAGATTTAATATATGACATAACGCATTAAACGCGTAATGAACGTCGATGAGAGTGACGAGAAAGTACATAGGCATATATATTACAGAACTTTTCTCGGTAATGCGCAAGGACATTCCGCCTCGTTATCGATAATAAAATTTCGATAACATTCCGACGAATTCTGAGAGATTTAATTGCGCGTACCTGGCTCGGTACACGGCAGGAATTCGAAACGCCGGCCGCGTGGAACATACGCGTTCTTTTCATCGTCGGGAGAAATCATCGAATTACATTCCGATTCGTCAATCATCGTCATTGACCGAGCGACACGGCCTTGCATTTGATCGGTTCGATTTTTTGCGTCACGCTTATATGAAATTCGGATGAACGATGACGGCAGGTGTCGAAAAAAAAAAAAAAAAAGAGAGAACACTCGCCAATTGTCAATTCCTCCCGTTATGGTTTAATCGAGCGAACAACCGATAAGGGAGAGTCGCGACGACGCAATTTTTGTTGACGCAATCGGATCGCGGAGAGCGGTCGGCTTCTCGATACTCGTTTTACTTATTCGATATCGAATGCCATTAGTATTGATATCTCATTCGATACTCTCCTTATATAGTAATATCGATAATGTCAAAGGCGAATTTGTCAGTACCAAAAATAGTCAGCCGAGATATAAATCGATGATGCGTACTCGTATTTATTTCGCACATTTATGGTATTTATGACAAACGCGTTGAGATCGATAGGCAGAGGTCGATAAAATACCCGCATATCGTGAATTCCTAATATCTAATTCTTGACAAAAATTACTAAGTATCTTTGATATTTTACAATAATTTGCACGAGTATATTATACAAAGTATTTGTACAAAAGATCCTAAATAACTTTGGGAATTCATTAATTTAATTTTCTCTTATGTGCATATTCAGTTGCTAAATAATTAACCGACAATTTCTCGTATACTACAATATACCTCGTCATACGCGACTAACGCTAATAGCGTACGATACAATATTCAGTAGATACTAACGAGACCTCGATCCGTTAGTATTGTCGACGCGCGGTTTGCAGTTCGTTAATAAGGCAAACGGTAAACGGAATCACGTTAATCCGACTAGCCGAGTGCCTATTTGGCAGGATAAAGAAAGGTCGAAGATTTATTATCGACGATAATGGCAACAATCGGGCAAGTTTTCAATATTACGCATAAAAATTACTTTTATAATCTGCGCAACAGCAGATTATAATTTATAAATATTTGTACATTTATTTATATATTTTTCGTATATCCTTTTTTTCTTTCGTTACTCGTTGTTCGTAATTTTTCGTAATTATTTTATTTATGTAAATTTACACATGTATTCTCAAAACTGTGCAACGAAACAGCTTCAATCCTTTTGATGAATATAATTGAAATTCTTCCCTTGTGTGCTGAAAAATAAGAGGAATTTTATTTCAGCAGAATTACAATTGAAAATATAAGACAAGGGAGTCTGCGGATACGTAGGTAGGTTTTACTTGCGTTCGACATTATTTTTATTTATTATTGCGTTACACGATATTTCGCGTATCCCGCACGGGATTCGACAAAATTTAATTCTGCAGAATTTCGTATGGACAATGGAATGCCGGTTTATTATATGTCACATCTACAGGGGGAGGGGGAGAATAGCATGAAATTCCGCGGTGTAATCTATGCGCGCGTACATATAGTATAAAATGTACATATCGCGCGCGCGCGCACGAGCGCGATATTTCTGTACTAACGCAACCTTTGTTCGGAAACAAAACGTTCGTTAAACCGGACGTTCAGCGATAAACCATATGACGCGAATTGTATTTTTAGGAGCTCCATTCAGTCGGCCAAACGTTCCACATAATTTGGCGAGAGGTATTTCGCTTTTGTCGCGCGCATTTCCTGTATGTTGCACCCCCCCCCCCTTCCCCATCCCTCACCCCCCCAATGTAAATATATTTGTTCTCGTTTTATTTACCTTTTTCCACTACCTGCGCATACATGCGTATTCTTCTCGCGGTACTCTATATTAATATTTTGTATGCGCGATACACGGGAACCTATTAATAGAACTGCTATATGCAACGGGCAACGTAAACATCGCTTCACGCCCTTTCTACACTTCATCTCACTCATTACTTCGATTCGCTAAACGCTAAACCGTTGATTCGGTCAGTAATAGTCGCTTCAATTAACAAATGTTGTTGCGCGATGACGACCTACTCAATCCGACTTGCGCAACGATCAGCTGTATATCCGACGTGACAATTCGAGAAATAGATAATAACTCCTAAAGCAAAATGTAATTACACATTTCCTGAAAGCTATCGATAGTTATACCATTGTTGGTTCGAGATAATTTCGAAGCAACAGTGTCTGGCGTGGGGGGGGGGGGGGGGGCGGAAACGATCGGTACTTATGAAACGTAAGAGAGAGAGAATTTTATTTGATAAAATCGATTTTATATTACGGTACAGATATTAGAGTCATGCCACCGATGCGTATCGATGGACCGCAATTGTTTCATTCATAACAGATAAATGCTGTAACTTGCATTGACGTGTGGGAAATAATGCGTCGCGACCATCAGCCGGAGAGCGAGGAGGGTTTTCGCGAGGCTCGAGCGAAGGACACTCGTATAAACGCCTAAGCTATTTCGCTGACGCAATTATTTTTTCCTCGCGTTATTGCACGGGGAGGAAATTATCGTCGAGTTTTAACGATCGTGCCGTTGCTCCGCGCCGCCGGAAGATCGTCGTAATAACCCGGCGCGACTTTTTATCGTCCCGGCAGTGCGAGGCGAATCGTAAATATTCCGCGTATTACCCCATTTAAATCGAAAATCGAGAATAGGCCGCGAAATGCCCCGTCGTGCGTCATCCGTACGACCCTTGACTCCTCGCGAGAGACTCTCTCGAGTCTGGACGATCGTATGTATTACGGAGAAATCGTTCGGACATTAATCGCCGTTTGCATATCGCGATTTTTTTTTTATTTTTTTTTTGTTAAACTTCATAAACCCGGAATAGAAATAAACACGGTATAATTAACGGGTATAAATGATTGCTTTGTTCCTAGAAGGATGTATACAATATGTGCAGCGAGCAAATTTATACAAAATCGTCGCGAATTTTCGCATGCGAATCATCAGCTGTATCAATAATGCCGACGATGAGAGAGTATATAGTAATAAACGAAATTATTTGTACGCGCATGTGCATATCGCATAGCGGAAAATTGAAACCTCTATATGTTAATAGAATTCATCGATGGAATAAACAGAGATGCAGCTAAATGTTAATTAGATATTAACGCAAATATTGCAAATTTATTCAAAAAATCGAGACGTTCTACCATTAAAAAATATGAATATATCGCGTACTGTTTCGATTTATTCTCTACTTGCGGTCTATCTTTTGCAAAAGTACACATATATAATAACGAGTTTACGTCGGAATGAATAATAAACGGTAAACAAAATTGTATTGTCATGACGCATTTGTGGTAATACCTACGTGGCTCTGACGTACCTGAGTTTGGCGAAAAGTTGAACAATGATAACTGAAACGCGTTGCAATATCCTAGAAAATAACAACGTAAGAATGCAGGAATTCGAGACACATTTATACGTGTCGAATATTTCGATCTTTATTTAAAGAAAATACGCTTTATCTTGTATATGAAAATTAATAAAAAAAAAATATATATATACACACACACACATATATATTGATCGTGGTTGTTGTAATTTGATGCGTTACAGCCGCGTTAAATCGAAGCTGTAAACTTGTGGGGTGGCTGTTTTAACCATACGCGGCTTTTGGCATTTACGCGCTCCATTTATTATCGAAGCATAAACTGAGGATGGGCAGGAAACTTGTCTCCTGGGGTAACACGCGATGCCATTAGATTATTACGCGGCGCAAAGAGTAGAGTATTTCTCGCGGTGCAAATATACTGCTAACGGGTCGTCGTCGTCCGTTGGTCGTTCGTATGTCGATGTAGACATACGTCCGCAATTAAGGGAATTTCGATCTCGAATCAAGGTGAACGACGTAGCGTAACGAATACCGACATCCCTTTGCGCGTATCATTACGCATATGGCTATTATTTGCACGGATCGGGCGCGTTTGCGACGAGTGCGTGAGAGATGAGGGAAATTCTTTTTCCATCAAATTTTGTCGATCGAACGATCTTATCGAGATGAAAAGATTCATCTCGCACGTGGAAGCCAACGTCGAGGGTGACAAAGGGGATTTTTCCTTTTCGCTAAACTCGAGTAATATGTGTGACGCGCTACCTTTACGTCAATGGAATTCGGTGAACGATACGATGATATCGTGCATCAATCGTATATAACCGCTTCTTATCGCATGTTCGAAGGTTGCTTCCGGAATTGCATATCCTGTTACAGCACATGCATAGTTCGAAGGATATTGATCGCATCCGATATACTCTATCATATCGATACAGATAAATATATTTAATGTATATAGTGTATTCTTTAATATAATTTTTTTTATATTAAAGACATTATATATATATATATTTATTGCAAGAAATTTACCGAAATAGAATTATTTACTTGCGTTTACTTTCCGAAAATATCACATCGAATGTCGTGAGCACTCCACGTAAATTTTAATTAATCAATCGGCTCTATTTAGTTGATCTAAACTTAACTTTTTAAATTATGATTTAATGTCAATGAATGGACTTGACTAGGATGAGACAGTCAAATTTAGCCAAATTATTTCGAGTTCTGATATAATATTTCCGATATAATATGATAGATCGAGGAATTAATGCAATGCCATATTAAATAGATTAAAACTGACGTACGGGAGAAGAAGAGGAAGCTGAAAACGCGATAATAATTATTTATAATTATATATAGATCCGTATTTTCATAAATGTCTCTCTTATAGTGTACGATTTACGATTGGTATATTATAGAATCTATAAATAGATAACAATATAATATGTTGTCTTTTTTACATTGACATGATTGAAAAACCACATTAGCACATGTAAAGTTCTTTATACGCATCTTTTTGACGTAAGTAACGAATTGCGGTGCTATCTTATGTATATATGTTGTTGTGTGTATTTGTATTTCGTGCGACGGTTTAAATAAAAAGAAAAAAAAGACGGGGAAATGACATCGTGTTTTCATGCCGACAAAGTCGACAGATTCTAAAATGGGCCGTCTCGTCGATGCAACATTGATGATCGGTTGCTTGTTGGTTAGTGTATTTTTATATGGAATCGTGGTAGATTAACATATACATATATATATATACATGTCAATTTATCAATATGTTCGGCCGTAGATGACGAAATTTTTCAAGGCTGAGACGTTTCTCACGCGCATTCGCTCGTTCATAAATCATTGCGGACGATCATTATTAGCTTGTATCGCGATTTTTTTGCTCGTTTACGCGTTATTAAGTGACAAGAACGAGCGTTACAATAAAAAGAATATCGATGCCCATATCAATGAATTCATTATACCGCGGTCGCTTCACTCGCGAATAAATCGAGGATCGTTATTAATTTAATTCGTGTTATTTAGCACCCAGTAAATAATCGAGTAATATAATAGCGGATTTGTTATTGACTCACGATTATTATTTACATAAACGGTCCCGAATTGCAGATTTCCTGTTTATAAATAATCGCGAGGGACTATTGACGTAAACGCGTTAATATTTGATATAATATATTTTCTTTTCATTAAATAAAATGCGAGTAATAACAACGCTGTAAATCCTCGCGGGGATACGCGAAATGGTCATGTAAAAAGAACGGATATTATCCACTTTTATATAAAAGAAACAATCGCGTGCACCATCATAAAGATTATATTATCAATGAAGAAAGACGTCGAGATTGTTGGAAATTTCACTATCTCGATCACATGCAATCAAGTGCGAACGATTAAGTCGAGTGCTTTGTTATTGGGCGAGAAAGAAAGATCTTACAATGTTTGTAGCATATCGTATGTCATTTTTTTTTATTGCTCTTCAATTGTTAATATTGCCATGAATATTAATTGTACATATCATTAACACGTCAACCTAAAGATTGTAAAACATTAGAAATTACCTTACACCGTATTACATATAATAATATGACTAAATCCTCCGATCGGATGGAGAATGCGTTAATGGCATTCGTTCCAAGCGCGATTAAACTCATTTTCGCGTAGATGAAAACAAACATATCGTGTGTGTGTGTGTCATCCTTCTGTGTTTCTGTAAATTAAAAAAAAAAAAAACGAGAAAAATGAAAAAAAAAATGTAAATTATATAAATATATTGGAAAATATCCTTTTTTATTACATACAATACATGTAATACGCCTTTTTGCGATGAACGAAAATTATGTCGCTATTGATAAAACGTCGAAAAGAGATTGATCTGCGAGAGTTATGGGGTTAAAATCCTCGACGTATCGCCTCGCACGGCACACTTTCTGTTCACGCACGGATCACGCGATGACGCGCATCTCCGAATCTCCGTCGAGAAGGAGATTCACGCGAGTTCGCCTCTGACCTCTTCGCATAATCGATACCAGGCAAACCGAGGCATACCGCGAAATATCGCCAGGGCGCCATTTCTCCTCCTTTGTCGTGGAAGGAGACACCGGAAGGAGATCGGCAAGACGAATCGCGCGGTCGGTGACACATACTCGGCATACATACACATAAACATACCCATGCATATATATGCGTCACAAGTCCATTAGAAAAGCTGTCCCTTTAAAACACAGTCTCTTCGATCGATTTAAAGATGAAATCTCTTTTTGATAAAAATGAAGGAGGTCACTGACTGCATCTTTTTAACGTTATACATATGTGTCGTTTATAAAAGTTCATTTGAATATAGTGAAAGAATGAATTTATAATGTTTTTTCTCTCTTCTTCTCTGAAATTTACTTTGCAAATTATTTTTCATTCGATTGTACGTGTTTTGACATTTTCGTTGGAGAAACATCGTCTCGAGACTCTCTCTCTGTACGGACAGTTTTGGGACAATTTATGCGTACATGACAACGCTATCGCGAACGAATTGGTACGAGCGAGTCGGATGATCGCTTGTGACGGGCGCGGTTCTCTATGCGAGCGAGCGTGCGTGCGTGCGTGCGTGCGTGCGTGCGTGAATGCATGCATGCGTATGTCGAGAGCGTGTGCTCTACTGACGTCAAAGCTGACCCTGGGCTACGTGTTCAAGTAGCGGCCGTCTCGCTCTTTGCGCTAACGTCTTGTAAAATACCTGTCGGTCGCTCGCTTTTCGTGGCCGGGAATGCCATTGGCGAGAATCCCTTGTCGACGCACGAGAAACAATGGCTCCTGTATGAAGGAGCTGTGTACCAAGCTGTGTACCAAGGGGAGAGATGTAGAAGAGATATGCGCGAACCGCGTAAAAGCTACTGAGAAATCTTGAAGGATTCTGATTAATCGCTGGCTTCAATCCAAGTCGAAGATCGAGAGATACGCACGTGATAAAAAAAAAAAAAAAAAAACAGCAAGAAATAAGACGTAGAAATTTAATTGAGCAAACACTTTAATTTTCGATGACTCTTGCAGTAAAATACACTAATTGACTCTTCAAATAACTTGAAGAAAAAGATTGTGTAAAAATGGGAAAAATAATGGGAAGATAGAGTTGAGAAAAAAGAAAACTATGGAATAATGGAAGAAGAAAAGAACGTGTATCGAAGAAGAAGAAGAAGAAGAAGAGAAGAGATAATCACAGCAGATACTCATCGCTCTCAAACCTTTACGCAGTTGCGAATGATGGAATTATTAACATTTGAATCATTGAGATACGGAGAGTATGCCAAAACTATCGTTGATGGAAATACGAGAATTTCCGAATTCGAGTAACTTTTTCTCTCTTCTCGCAACGTCTCGTTTCACGTTTTAACCGTGAGGGAGCTTTTTTCGAAATTATGGCGATATGAAAAACGATGTATAATACAAACGTACAAAAAGACATTGCACATATATACAATATATGTGCAATGTCGAAAATAATTAAATAATTTCGGAGACGTAATGGAATATCCTGTATAATTATAGACATTGGATAAATTTCTGTATATTATTTTAAATTCCGTTAACGAAGCGCAAAGTAGCTTAAAGTATCAGAGACAACGAGAGGCGATGGTTCCGACAAGCTAAATCATTTTTGCAGCTGTTGAACACGAACCGGTAGAACAATCCGGTACCGAGTATAGTTTCTCGGATAAAACGCGAGCGTGGAATTTCAATAGCTCCCAATTAGCGGTTGCAAAACGCCGTGGCATAGTGTAAATGAATGTAGTACATCTCAGCTTATATTACAATTAACGACTAAATGGGAGATGCGTAGATGCGTTTGAATCGTCCTCCTCCGTAGCGCTGAGCCGAATACGAAAATGTTTAACAGCGACTTTTATCATCGACCGAGTCCCGATACGAGAAAATGTATGAATTTCAGGAATGTAGTTACGAAACTCGTTAAAGTCGAAAGTGAAAAAAGGCGAGTTAACTTTTAAAGTTAATATCCTGCGGGAGGGAGACTAGATTATTCAAACTGCTAGTAGTTAATAAGTACGAAAGTCGGTAAACCTCTCTCTTCTTCTCTTTTTATCGAAGAGCCACGTGCTGCGGTTATTAATTGCCGCATTTATTAATTCTATGTAACATCATTTAAATTACATGAAAAATTCTCTGTATTTTTTTTTTTTTTTTTTTTTTTTTTTATATCGCGCAGCTCTTACTAACATGAATGTATAAGAATGGCAAGCGATTCCGGCCATCTCCTATTGTATGCTGATTTCCCTTGACGATAAATTTTTGCGTATTTGTAATAAGAACGTTGAACGACGCTTAACGCGACACATGGAAATTCGTATATCCGCTTTATCTGAAATAACGCGCGAGGAACACATAAAACAATGGCAGGGTGACGCAGCGCCTAGCTTTTACGGCGCCGCTGTTAGCAGCCGTAAAAATACTAGCTCGTTTTCGTTTGCCTCTTGGAACATGAAAGGACTCGTAAAGCAGCCGTCTCGCATCGTTTGGCAGGCAAACATTTGGCGCGAGCTGGAACAGAGAAGTGGAGCGCGTTGAAAAATTTCAATTATCGTTCAGATCGTAAATAATTTCGTAAAGCCCCGTACGTTTCTCCCTCCGAAATCGTTGGGATGTTAATTTTTCTACGAGACCCAAGATTGCGAGTTCTTTTTAAGAATCCCATAATGAAAATGTAATGAATTTTCGCATGAACGTGAAATTTTTTCGAGAAAACAAATTATAATATTCTAAAGCGATACGTATGTTAGACAAGTATGTGATTTATAACGTTGCGATCATGTACGTATTGTATGCCATTGAACGTTGCTTCTAGATCGTACGTCTTATATTATTAAGCGACGCAAATGTAATAAAAAAAAA
This sequence comes from Polyergus mexicanus, assembly GCF_030449975.1. NCBI lineage: Eukaryota > Metazoa > Arthropoda > Insecta > Hymenoptera > Formicidae > Polyergus > Polyergus mexicanus. The sequence continues at coordinate 274,406 of NW_027223333.1, read as the reverse complement.
GTTAACGAAAAAACTTGATTTACTATTATCTAGCGCTATGTAAATCATATAAACGACAATACATCTATCATGAAAATTTAAACATAAAATGCTTGATATATGATAAATGTTGACGTTTGACGTAAGCATTACGAATTAATTATGAAAGATAAATGATTAACTCAAGAGGCGTGTATATTGAAGCGCGCTCTTAAAATAAATTAAAACAAATTAAATTTACGGATTAACTGATTGCGCTGTCGTGAATTTAAAGATTAAAAATCTAAAAGCACGATTTGATTTAAATTTATAGTCTATATATTTTCAAGGAATAAAGCGGAGAGAGACAGATTTAATCAAAATCGCTGCCAGTATGTTTGCACATTCTTTTACGATAAATTTTATTAAATCTACGAGTGAGATGCAACAAGATTTCATCGTATTTGATAATTCGAGCATTAGTGCTTACGGTGGTATTGAAACGTTAATCGATTTTCGTCACGTCGCGAAAACTTCGTTACTCGATGCAACAATTTTCAAGTAACATAATTGCGTATGCCATGCACGAGAATGAATCGCGAGAGATATTCGCGTTTGTATCCGTATATATGTATTGTATATGGTATACATGTGTACATATATATATACCATGCGAGGACAGTTAAAGGGTTAATTCCGAATGGATATAAAAAAACGGAGGAAGATAAATCATCGCGTATACCAGGTATATAAATATGAAATCGGAATTTTTCTATAGAAAATACACGTTTATTGTATGAAAATGATTAAAAATATTTTATTCGAATTATTGCCCATTGCTAGCTATACATTTTTCCCATCTCTCTGACAATTTGTGGATGCCACGTCAAAAAAACTGTTGCTCCTTTGAGGCAAATCAGTCATCGAGCCATTTTCGTACATTTTCGTAAGAAGTGAAGCGCTGCTCACAGCAAGTGCGTGTCCCATCGATGCAAATAAGTAGTAATCGGATGGAGCCAAGTCTGGTGAGTAAGCCTCATGCGAAAGTATTTCCCAATTAAACGCCTCAATCGTTTCCTTGATCGGTTTTGCTGTGTGCGATGGTGCGTTATCATGAAGCAAAATCACTTTGCGTTGCCTCTTTTGATATTCTGGTCGTTTTTCACGCAAAGCTTGATTCAAATCGATCATTTGTTGTCGGTAGCGTCATCCTCATCCAACAATGTTCGCAATTCGCTGTCTTCAAACTTTTTCGGTGGTCTTGCACGTTCTTCGTTTCTCACGTCAAAATCGCCACTTTTGAATTTTTTAATCCACTCAAAGCACTGTGATTTACCAAGAGCATGCTCACCGTAAGCTTCGACAAGCATTCGATGCGATTCTGCAGCAGTTTTCTTCAAATGGTAACGGAAAATCAATGCTGTCCGCAAATCGTAGTTTCCAGGCACAAAATTCCACATGTTCAACGCTATTAAAAACTATGCTGTTGTATGAAACTTGTATTGTTGTGAGTTGAAAATCTTTATCAGATGTCAAAACAAGAAAATGGCGCCAATGACGCGGTTTGACGGCAATTACATTGACAGCTAGGACCATCTATGGGCAAATTCCGGTTTCATATTTACATATCTGGTAGCTAGCTGAACATACGCATTCCGCATTCGCCGATGTATGACAAAAGAAGAGACGAAAGAAAGAGGGAAAGGATATAGAGAAAGAGACGGAAAAGTTTTATTCACGGCAGAATAAAACTGCTACGTGCAAATGCAGGAATTTATATTTTGGCGAGGTGAACTGGAGAAAGAAGATGTCACCGACAGCTAAGTTTTAGCTATATCAATACGCGCGCCTTATGATTTCGTGTCGAATTTAATGGCAAATGCCACTGTTCGATCAATCGATGTATCTTAATGTCGATATCTATTCGCCATTTAGCACGTCAATTTAACGAAATTGCTCAGTTGAGAATGTCGAAGAAGAAATTTGAACATCTTTTTAAAAATATCTATTTATGGCAATAATATCTACATAAATTAATATTATAATTTAAACAGTTTTCTTAAACTAAAGATCTTTTCTTTAAAATTCCAAGAATACTTTTCGTATATCAAGATATTTCTTTGAACATTTGACGGAGGAGATTCTTTCAAATGTATCGTAAAATGTGTCGATCGCGGCATCGCTATTAAACTCATTCGAAAACACTTGACGTTACGTTGATAAGAACATCCGAGTGACTCACGTTAGAAATATGTATTATACATGCCGCCATATGTAGTGACTTTTTAATAAGCTTCGTTCGTTTCGTTATTTCGTAGTAGGAGAAACTGTTATTTAACTGCCATTCAATCTTTTGTGCGAGTAATAAAAATAATACACACACACACACATTTTCTTGCAGCTTCGAACTTTCGCAATTTATTGCAATTTATATCACAAATAAATTAATAAATGTATGTGAGGTGTGATTGAAAATATGCGGATATGATAGATACACCGCGGCAGGAGCAATTCCGATCTCGTTTCGCGATTCATATCGTACATCATCCCGCTTGGGAAAACTGTTTATATGTTACCAATATCTCCCGGGGATATTTCGAATCGCAATCTGCTATCACTCGCCAACAATCGATTTATTTCACCGCTCGTCTCGTTTATCTTGTATTGTTTTCGTCGGTGCGATTCGTCGGGCTGGCGACGATTCTTTTACGGGCGCGGATTATTTTGAAATTCGCGCACCGATGTGCGTATTACTTGCGTCCTCTCTACGGGGTAGTTGGATGATTTTTTTAACGAGCTGAACCTAAGCGACACTTTTTACAAAGAAAATTTTTCTAATCATATTTTTCACTTTTTATATTTCACACTTTATTTAAAAAGATTGATAAAGTCTGAAATATTGATAAGAAAAAAGATTGCGCTCGTCAAACAACAATAGTTTCGAAATATTTTTAACGGAAAAACAATGAAAGTATATTGCAATAAATATTCGTATTTAATTTGCGAATAGGATTTACAAAGGGGTTTATGCAAGTGTTAAAATGATTCTGTTTATGCATCGGACTCTCGCGACTTCGTTAAATATAGGGATACATGTGTAACTCACGTAGTAACAGTTCGGGATTTTGAAAGGACAAGGGAAAACGGCAAACACGCGAATCGATAAACTTGCAACAATACAGAGGCGGACGGCGCTTCGTTCGTTTCCGTGCTATAAGCGAGTTGTTTATCAAACGCACGATCCACGTGTATTCAGTTCGGAATTAAAGGCGACGATTCGGATCAACGATCTCAATTGTGAACGTCTGAAATAATGAAACGAAAATTCTCATCGACTGTACATACACTCGTTTTCGATTAATTAATCCTACCGTTATCGCAAAGGGAGGCAAAGTGAGAACTTTTTATACAGGTATATAACAATTCGCTTATTCATATAAAACGAAAATATATGTATATAATTTCCTCTTTATAAAATTAAATATATGAAACGCGAGACGGACGCGATAATAATTGTTCAGTACTGTTGCTTTGCGACGACGATTAAAATAAAATTATATTTTAATCTATTTATTTCGTTTAGCAGGAAAATTTAATTAAAAATTTGATGACATTTGGCCGGTTTAATACAGTATTATCCAAATTGTTCGCAATCGGTATTTTCATTTTATTCATTATTATGCTACTCTTTCGCAAGCAGAAAGTTGCATAACTTTGCATTATAATCGATAGATGACAAGAAAATGATAGCGACACACTCACGATATCGTGGCTCGCGTACCTTGTGTCTTACACGACAAATTGGCCACGTGCATTCTGCAACACGTGCCGGTGACATTTCCACCTTCCTTTACAATTCGACTTTTATCGCGATATGAAATCGAGAGACTTCCTGTTATACAGAAATGCATTACGCAGGAGGAACGAATGAATTGCGCGACGATATTCTAGGAAAGTAACTGTCGAGTTTGTGTCACAATATTATATTCCCGTTACAGACGTAAGTCATATTGTACGTCATGTACCTCCGGTCTCCTTTTGAACTTCATTGGCTTTACGTAAAGCCGTTGACAATTATAATACAATAGATGTAAATTCCCTTCGACCAATGTAGAGGCAAAATTTCACCGATACGAACGTCTGCGTCATAATTTTAAATTTTCTTCATTGGATTCAGATGCATTGTCGTAAGAGTTTCATTAATTTTTTCTAATTTAATTGATTTAATTTTCAATTATCTAGAATAAATATTATATTTTAACTAACAATAAGAGAGAATTTTTGAGAAATTTTTTACATCTACTGTTACTTTGCGAGTATTCCATGGCACCTATTCCAGATCGACGTTCCGAAAGTTGAACGTTCGTAAAATGGTCGTTATTTGTGCGCTTGTAGTATTATTTATGAGTAACGACACGAAAGCGGTGTGCCAATTTATCTGACTTTTATTTTTCTACATCGCGCAATTTCGTCCATTAATCTGCAGTTGAACATCAATCGCGACAGGAAAACATTGCGAATCGCCATCGTTTTGTTATATTGTATTTAAATATGTAAATGTATAGTATGCATCGATACAATATCGCGAATGCAACATTATCATTCCGCCTCTGCGCCAGATGTTAATGAGCAACTCATCATGTTTACGGTCCGATTGATCGCAGTTTCATCGATTATGCAATCGCGTGTCACACGAGTTACAAATAGGATATTGTAATTCAAAAGAGGAGATTCTACGGTGTCGAAAAACAGATATGAACAATGCAAATAATTTTCAGGTGTCTCTGTTAATTTAATGACAAGTCGGTGATAAATTTACATTTTGCTCACCAACGTGAGCTCTCACCAAATCAAGTTGGCGCGCGAATTTCATATTTGAAATTCTACGTACAGTTTGTTCTCACTCTATAATACAAGGAGGATACTTCTTTTTTAGGGATTGACGTTCGGCAGCCTTAATACTGCCGTATTGTACGTATTGTAAGATAGCGTTGTCCGTTGTTTCTTATTAATTATAGAAGCTCGTAATATGCACGGGACGCGTATTCACTTATCGCGTACGAAATATCGATCTAAATACACGAGGGGAGAGGATTAAAGTTATGAAAATAATATCCGCAATCGCGCGAGTATCGAGTCACTATTATGAAAGTACGAGGAATTTTACAATTACTTTTGAGTTGAATAATTGGCACAAATTAAGTTTCGTTATCGTTTGCGTCACGCATGAATATGCACGATGCATGCATATTCATGGCAGTCTTTGTAACACAGATGCATAAAGAAAGCGTGGAAGCCGTTTACAAAAGATGACCTTGGATCAGAAGATACAGAAAAAAAAAGTTGTATATTATTCACGTTGTGCGCGCGCCCTTTGTAACGGCGAGTGCTCCCAGCGCTCGGATTTTTTTTTTTTTAAGCGCGTCACACAAGTGCCCATTTTCTCTCCGTAAACAACGAATTTTATCAATACATGAAAATGCACGGACTTTTTTTAATAAATGCAAATTGTAATTGATCTTAAAATATATGATTCATAAAATATAGCACTTATTTATATTTTATATTCGTTTTAAAAAAATCGTAATCTAATCATTTAATTATCATTTATAGTCGAGCAAATCAAATAAATCATTCTCGATTATTCTTTATAAATGCATATACTTATAGCCCTCGAGATTTCTGCCGCAGCATGAACTTTTTTTGTTTTCTCTTTTCACATTAGAAACAATTGTCTGCATTTATCTCTCATTGTATACGATGCGGCATCGAAAGATACATGATGTAGCTTCTTAATGGATCTTTTCCCTCCTATTACTGTCTCCTTTTCTTTTCTCCATCTTCGCACACTTTTTCCAACAATCAGATTTTCTAAAGTCAAAATACACGAAGAATAACACATCTGGTTACACAGAGACGCGAATTGTGATCGCTCTGAAAAGAGCGCAAAAGATATTGCGCGAATTCCGGCGCGATCGGCACCGTGTCGCTTTTGGCCGCATTTAGCGAGGGGATGCGGTGTCCTAGATTCGGCCAAGTCTGTTCCAACCAGTCGTTCAACCCTCGGCCTAGATTCGCCCTGTGCTGACGTCACTCACTATTCCACACGCAGGTGCTCTCGCGTCTCTGTACTAGTCGCCCGATATCACGTTTACACACACACACACACACGCGCGCGAGCGCGCGCGGTCCGGCATTCACACACAAGTATTCATACATACGCGACATACATACACACGTACACGCGCATGCACGACTACGTCATCCCCTGTACAGTCTCAGAACTCGAGACACCGTTTGAGTGACGCGCGAACCAGGGCGCATTGTCCTCGTCAGGTCGTATTATATTATGCAACTTCTCCCTCGATTCGTCGTCCCTTTCTCTTCCCCGCCTCTCTCGCAATAGTTCCGTTCCTTCGCCAAGTCGGCTTTTTTTTGTTGCCACGACCAGATTCGCCGGTATTCGCTTTATACACATTCACGCGTTTCGTTATGACAAGTGTGATTACGTCATTTCTAGAGACCGATTGCGCGCCCAAAGCCATGTGTTGACATTAACTCGAAGCTGCTATTAGATTGGTGCAAGAAAGTCTCGTATTTTGTATCTCAATTAAAGTTAAAATAATTTCGAATAATAATTTTTTATTAATCAAAATTAATCGTAATTATATATATATATATATATATATATATAACCATTAACTCTTTAATACATTTTTGTAGTTTATAAAAAAATTCTTCAGTCCTCTATTTAAAAAATTTATAAATTAGACAAAAGGAAAACAGAATTTAATAGAAAAATAATGAATTTTTTGCACATATAATATTTTATTAGTTTCCTTGGATCATAATTGAAATTATAATACGGATGAGATTAATAACGCTCTTTTCGTCTTTGATGTAATAACTAATGCTGGCTAATTTTAAAACTGCTGTAAGTAAATTCGTATATAGCATTTTACCCTTCAATTATCGTTATTATAATAATGAATATAGTAATGATTTTCGCGGAATTACGTGCGAGCGTTCTTATTATATCTGCTAAACACTAATAGATAAATTTATGTAAACGGCAATGACGTTCATGTCGAGTTTATACGTTAAAAACAATACTAATAATTCATGATTACGTATGTCAGAAAAATGAAAATGATTGATGATTGAAGTGCAAATAATAGGTTTCTCTTGAGATTATGTTCTTCCGCAATAAAAAACAAAATACCATTTCGAAGTTAGACTAAATATTCGTTATAAAATTTTTCTTGCTCTCTCTCTCTCTCTCTCTCTCTCTCTCTCTCTTTCTCATAAAAGGAGAATATTACCGATGAAAATTTTTTATTGTTTGTAAAATGATGTTTCAAAAAAATAAATACAAGATAATTGTGGCTTGATTACAAGATCGCTGTTACATTGTTTTTATCCTGCAACTTCATTATATAATAAGCGAAATTATACTAATGTCTCGCAACAATGTTAATCCGATAACATTATTATCTTACAATCATATATATGGTATATATATTTATATGAAAATTTCTTTGGCAAATCTCAAATTTCATTTATTTGTCTGTTTCAGCTGACAGGTTTTCTTCAACAACCTGTTCCGTACAGCAGCATGTCGGAGGTCCGAAAGTACGTTGTCGCCAGATGGGATCCCGCATATAAGAACTGTCTCAGCATCGTTTTGCCGGATGGCTCGCTTCTTCTACAAGCCAGCAACGCTTATACGAGGGATCAGTGGTATCACTCGATATTGTGGAAAGTATGTTAAAAAAGTAGCACCATCGACTTACTCGAATTGTTTTCAATGACATAATTGTATAAAGCGTTAACATTTTTTAATATAATTAAATAATATTTATTAATATTAATAATTCAATTATATTTATTTAAATAAGTAGTTATGTGAAACGAACTAAAATTAAATTGGTTTTAATTTTAATATTTCACCTTGTCATATTTCACTGCCATGAAAATTTGTCATTGCTTGCTTATTGCATTAGTAGCTATAATGAATAACGATGGGGGAGAAAATAATTTTTATTTCTCATTTTGTTTAACTCGTAACATTTTAAGCGAACAATAGAGCACCGTGTTTATTTCTTTTTTCTTTTTTCTTTTTTCGAAGACGATTGATATTATTCACACGAATGCACGAACGTTGATATCAAATATTTTTTTCAATATCGGCTCTTTCCGACGTTGATCGGCGGTGAACGCGACAACGCGACAACGCGAGTAAGCGCGGTTGTTATTAACGTCCGACAATTGTAAGGCTGAAAGAGGAGGAAGTAATAACGTCGTCGCGTGAGGCGAACGTTCTCGATTGTCCTCGGTTGTATCAAATCTCCCGGATACTCCCAATATTTTATAGCAAAGCTGCGGCGAACAGTATAACATCCGACTGAGAATAATCAGCGGCCTCTCGCGTCGTGGCTTTTACGACGAGTAAATCGCAACGGTTCAGGTTGATGATAACGATTGATTGAATTTTATCGTTTACGGTGTCGTATCCCCCCGTTAGGAACATTGTTCGTACATTGACAGTTGGATATTGTCGATTGTATTCGAAGAGAGAGTTTTGTTTCGTTCCAGTTTTCATAGACACGAGAGATGTATTGCAATATTTCACATTTACCATAAGATTAAATTAATCCTTAATTAATCCACACACAATTTCTCTGTCTTTAATTAATTATTTATTGTTGACACGAAAATCGTTGTAATATGACAGGTCTGAAAGAATTAAGATCTCTACTTTCCTTATCGCGCGCACGTGTTCATTACATTTACATAAATATCATTTCGTTATTATAATAATAATTATCACGCATCTCTCTTCTCTCTGATCTCTAGAGAGCTTCTTGCTTCCAAATTCTTATTAATGAGCTCGTTATTAAAAAAGCTGAACTCGTGGTAAGTAAAATCAAAAACCAATTTCTTTGTCTGTTCATAGAAAAGCATTTTCAAATACCAACATCTGGTGTCCACGAGCACCCGGGAAGAGGTGATATTGCGCGAGTTGCGAATCATGGTAGACTTCGCTCTGTGGACGCCGCTCCAGGACGAGAGGGTGGCGGGCGCACCGCTGGAGGCAGTCGCCAAACTGTTGGAGGAGCCCGACACCGATCCGGATACAAACGCGAAGATCGAGGCAACCGTTCGCGATCGCAGGAGCTGGGCAGAAGCCGTGCTCTCCGTGGTGGCACCGCTTCTGGAAAAGGCGGCTCCACCGGCGGCCCTCGCGAGAGCTCTCGCCAGACTAGCTCAACAGCATCCGCGATCGCAATTGGTCCCGATGCTCGGTTCGGCGATCACGAGATGCCTAAAGCACACCGTTGACTTTGGCAAATCGCCGGACATGAGGAAGTTGCTGCAGGTAAGGCGAGCGAAAAATCGACGACACTATTACTATGTACTATGTAGTCCCTGGCGTTAATTAATTTACAGTTTGATTATAGCATGGAATTTAGGTCGAGAATCTATATCAAACTTTTGCTATTCTATTAATTTTAATTGTACGGCGATTGCTAAATTATGATAAACGATATCGCGGTCGTAATCTGCGGTGTTGCTTCGCGTATGTATATAGGTGTTCGTCGCCGCTTTGTACCAGAACAACGACGGCGAGCAAGCGATCAGGGATTACATGTCGTCGGTTCACGGGCCGGGTAGCGATTGCCCGCATCCGAGGGTACTTCCCAATCTCGTATCCATCTGTGTCGCGGCTATATTCCACAGGTAAGTCCATCGTTACAAACGGGAATGACGATTCGACATATTCAACGTCACCGATTTTCCTCGCAGATTCGAAGCGTCGAATCGCGTATCGTCCAACGAGGATAAACTGCCGCCGTTGCAGTGCTACTTGCTCGTATTGAACATCGCGTAAGTATTGCATAAAGAAATTCGTTTGCGCGTTTAATCGTTTAAATTTCCAGCTCTGAATTCATCTATCGAGAAACGACGTTTTCTTTTTCAGATCCGAATACGCCGATTGGCGTCCGGGTCTCGGGGCGCTCTTGCAGCCCGTTCCGTTCCCGGAGGAGGCTCTGGCCGTGAGGGAGGTGCAGGAGTCCGTGTTGACGCGCGTGATGCAACGACTGGCAAAGGACCCGCGATGCACGGTGCATCGCGTTTTGCTGCCCGTCCGAGAACCGCGTCCAGGCTGGATCCATATCGCCGCGCCGTCCAGCCCAGCCTGTCCAGATCGCGGAGAACTGTTCGGCGAGATGGTGAGAGATTCTTCCCAATATATATTTTTCTTTTTCTCCGAAAATAACGTTACATTTCGCGTATCGTTTATTAATGTCATTTGACATGCGACATTTGCGCTACCGCATTGAAATGTAAAAACATTTCGGATTTCTTTAGCTTTAAAAGTTTGATTAAAATCAATTATAATAACAAAATTACGTATCTATAAAGATTTTTCGCGCGCGTACGTGGACGGTTTTTTTTATCTTAAATATTTAATATGACCGTGAAGAAGTTCAGGGAAAGACACGTGAACGATATTTATATATCTTCCACTTTTTACGATCTCGTATAAAACGTTCGTCTCGCATTTTATACATTTGGGTCACATTTGGTGAGAGATATAAATATCTCTAACGGCGTATAGGGAGACGCGGACGGATATGCGCAATTATCGCGCTTATCGGCACCGAATTTATCCGCACGTGAAATGATTGTAACGCATTTAGCGTATCGTAATCTCGCGAGCCAGGCGTTTCGAATCCCCGGCCTCCGCGCGATAACACCGACAATAAGATTTGTTGTTCAGAAGCGATTCATCTCTCGAGGGAATAGAGCGGCGTTTATTCTCACGGCGATTCGATCGGAGGTCCATTTCAATATTCATCAATCGGCCTCTTTTCTGGCTATACGGGCGCGCGCGACTTCAATGGTAGCTGTATTGACAGCATCCATTCCAATCTCTCGAATATAACCACGGAACTGAATCGCCGCCGCTGTGCGGAATTAATGAGGTCTGCCGGATGATTGCGGGAAAGTGAACGGGGAATCGGAAAGCGTTTCTCCCGCGCATTCATCACGATGGATGAATTCGATCGGATAAATTTTACTCTCGATTATAGTTGGTTTTATCGTGGAGAAATTTTAACAGAGACAACTCAAAATCGAAAAAGAAAATTATTTCCAATCCAATTTATTTATAATACACAAAAAATATTACGCAAACGCGTAAATACTAAATCGCTACTTTCGCAATAGCTGACAACTCTGCTGGCATGTTGCTGTCGGCGAAAGAGGTTCATCGCGTCCCTGCTGAAGCAGGCTGGGGACGATTGCATTTTACTGGCGGTGCGGGGCTGTGATGCCGCGCAGGAAGCGCTCTGCTTGATGCTCGAATGGCGTTTATTGCCGAACGAGGAGGCGAGACTTCAGATAGTCAACGCGCTCGAGTCTACGGAATCCGGGAAGGAGCGCTATGCCGCTCTGTGCCAGAGGCAGAAGAATCTACAGGAGCTGGTAAGGGTCGTCGCGAATCGTTTTATTCCGTTAGACGGCGCGGAAAATTGCACGCGCCGCGCGTCTTTGTGCCCTCGCTCTTCCGCGCGAACTCGACGATAAAACGTAGACTCTCTTATCACGCTCATGTACGCTCATATACGCGCATTTCATCTCGTTCTTGCCAGCAACAAAAGGGCGGACCGCGTAAACTGACGCTGCCGGTACGCGCGACCGACGCCGATGTCGCCCTTCTGCTGGGTGGTCGTGCCCTCGGTAATCTCGAATGCCTCAGCTTAGCCTTCACCTCCGTGACGTCCGCGTGTGCGGAACAGCTGATCAAGCTGCCGGCGCTGCGATATTTGAATCTATGGGCCACGCAATTCGGCGACGCTGGCCTACAGATGATCAGCGAGCATCTGCAGAAGCTACAGGTGCTCAATCTCTGCGAGACGCCCGTATCTGACAAAGGCATCTCTACGTTGGCCTGTAAGTATCCTGATTCCGAGAATCTAAGAATTCGGTAACAATCTAAATCGCATGACTTGAAAAAATTAATAATTAGTAATTCAAAAATTCTTAATTAATCATTTTAAAATATGAAGCAGATTAAGCTGAATTTTGAAAAATGTCTATCGACCAAGGGTTGACTATATATACAAGTTTTACTTATCAAAGGTTAAGAGTTGTAAATTGAAAAGCATGCGATTGATTACAAACAAATATCAAGAATGCGAACATGTCATATTGTGTGCGATGAAAAGAATGCAGAAATATTGGATTAATGTGTTTCTAATATCAAATCTCAATTAATATACATATATATATATATATATATATATATATATATATATATATATCGATTCTCTCTTATACAATATATAATATTAACTATTCGAGTTTTGATTTATTTTGACGAAATTTTTAAATTTATCGCTTGAAAAAAAAAGGTGCTTTTCCATTCTGTTGCAGCGTTAACTAGCCTAAGAAAGCTGAATTTAAACAGCACGAAGCTGTCAGCCCAGACATTCGAATCGCTGAAGAAACGATTGCCAGCTCTGCAAGAATTTGACGTTCGATACACGGAGGCCTGGTGACCCGAGGTTACATTCGGCACTTTGCCCATTGACGGTAGCGATCGTCGTGATATGAAAACGAAGAAACAACGCTAAGGCGCTTTGTCGTTCGGAGAAGATAATTCGAGAGATTGCCGACACGAAGCGACGTTATTGTCGTTCGTATTTTCGGTGTAATTAATTTAATGTCGAGCACGATTAATTCGTTCGTCCTGTTGTGACCTCGCTAGCTCGCGATCTGGCAAAACGATGATGGACTAGTCGGCGAGGCTCTATAAGAGAGGACGAACGAAGCATATTGTGAAACACACCGTGTGCAGGATGAATGAAGAAGAATCTTTTATCAAGTATTTATCGTATCATCGACGATGCTTATACTTGTACGGTTTACCCGCGTGATCGATGATTCGTTCTTTTCAGAGGGCGATAAGAATACGCGCGATGGATCGACGAACGTATCGATGAAAATCCATTAAAATGTATCTTCCTTTTATTTACAGTAGATATTATTTACTCGAAACGTTAGATATAAGAGTCCTCTTCCAAAGTCTCGAATCAGCGAGTCGATTCGACGATGTCGTCGCGAGGAATATTAATTTAAAGGCGTTTCCTTTTGCGTTGTCGAAAACACTTTTCAAAGACATTCCAGCGTTGCGAATTAAGACGTCAGTTTCCAGGAAAGCACTTGAATAAGCAAAGAGCGACATTTGCATAAAATGCGAGTCTAAACCGAACAAAGAGACGCGTGATCGCGTCGAAGAGTCGCGATCGAGGAGTATAAGTCGTTTGCACGGTAAGTTGTCGGAATGCGATTTGAAAATGGCAAAGGGATTATTTGCGCGCTAATATTGCGCGCGCACAAACACAAACACACGCACACATATAACACGATTGCCTTGACGCTATTCATTGTAAACAATCCGCGTTTAAGGATTTTGCGTTTTACACAAGTCTGAAGATCGACTTCATCTAGCATCAATTTTAATGGTAATTTCTGTAAGTCCTTCCTCTATCTATTTCTAGTTTTAAAGAAGCGGATTGTTTTCATCCGTATTTAATAAATTTCATCCGTCGAAATACATTAAAAGCGTAACGCGATATCTTCGTCTTTTTATCCGATCCTTTGTATTTTTTTTTATATTCGCGTATGTCACTTTTTAATGTTATTATTTTTGATAGAAATTAAGAATATATCGCTATTCGACTTTCGTTTATCAAACGCGTATGTCACTAACGCTCGTTCACCCCATTCACCATAAAGTTGAAAGTCGTTTAGATCCATCACATCGCGAAAAGACTCTCTTAACTTAACGGAGTGCGATGTTGGTAAAAATAGACGCTATTATTGACGGATAGTTTCACGTAATGAAAAACCACACAATTTTGCCTGCCTATAAGCTGACCTCTCTTACTGCAGACCAGAAAAGTCGTTGAACGGTTTATCAAATCATCATCCGATAGAGTCGACATTGATTGTAAGCGTCTTGCCAACGAAGGTTACAATAATGATGATGATGATGATGATAATGCGATGACCTTCCACGCGATCTTGGAAACAAAGACTGCTCCCAATCGAGTGTCAGCGCGTTGCTGGACCGCAACGTCGATCCTTTTGCAAGAAGTGTCCTTTCGCGAGGGACACTCTCAACTAATCTCCTTTCCGTTCAAGGCGTGCCCAACTGCCTTAATTAGCGAGTTCTGGGCGACCACTGCCACAACGCGCGCGTCGCGTCGGCGAACGCAATTTTATTCTAGAAAAAAAAAAAAAATTTATGATAGATCGCGCGCGGAGTTTCGCGTTTTATCGTATAAAGGCGAAGCTTCGAATTGCGGACGAAACGCGGAGTCACACTCGTGCATTTCGTTCTCTAGTGTAAATAGATAAGTAAATAATTAAGGAACGTTTTTCCTCTCCTGTTTCGCCTCGATTATTAATACGATTTTATGCGTAGATTTTAATAATTTATTCTCTAGTTAGAACCACTAGTTAGAACACTCTCGTATATAATATAATATTACATATATATCGCACGATCCAATTCTTGTATTAGCGCGAACACGAGTTTAGAGGATGATCGATATCTCGAATTTAGAGCGCGGATTAGGAAGAAGAGAGAAAAAGAGGATGCCCTTCGAAGGGCTGCAGGATAGAAGAAGGTAATCGCGGCGACGGCGATCGACAATTTCGCAAATTCTCGTCTCGAAATAATTGTAAAAGCGGCAAGGGAACAAGCATTGTAAGAAGACTGTTTACGTCAATTTCAATAAGGATCATTAACTTTAGGGAAAATTATACGATCGTTCGAGTTAATTCCTCAGTGTCACGTCTGTCTGAGCGAAGCAAATAAATTCGAATTTAATACCTCACACCATCCATTCTGTCGCGTCTCTCTCTTTCATTGGTCTCTCACCTCAGTGAAATCTCTGCGGTTCTGCCTTGGCTCTCACGACTCGCCAAGCGATATATACCATTTCTTTAAGTTTTATTCTCTCAAATCATTTTCTCGCCTATAATTCTGTAGCCGTTGTCGATGAAATCTGCAAAACATACTCTATTAGATGTGTTACGAGAATGTGTGTGATCGGAGTTTCAGCGTTAAATTATTAATATCGTATCTTTCTTTGACATTTTCATACGAATAAAGTGTTTAATCGAAGAACATTGGGCGCTTTAAATTATCTTGTTACTAACCCTTTTCAATTATCTTTTCCAGAGATTAAAAAAGTTCAATGCTCTTCCTGTATAATTTCATGTAATATTGACGCTGCACATATTGGAAGGTCAAATGATTATGAAATGAATGACGAAATGCCATGGAGATATATATATATATATATATATATATATATGACGATTAGTACTTTATTTCGCTCTATTATTAAAGTACAAAAATAGTTTTTACGAAAGTTGCATCTCTTAAAGAGATAAAAAAATTGCAACGATTAAAATCATTATGATTTTATACATTTCAAATTATGACATATATTAATCGATGTGCCTCGCGACTCCGTATTTCTCTCATATCTGTACATACGTTTCGCTTTATACTGACATTAAAATTAAGGTGAAATAATATTTGAATATAATTATTTGCGATACAATAAAAATTAATTAATAGGTTAAATAGAAGAAATATAATATAATATTCACACATATATTCTGCAATATTAAATATCCGTGTGACACAAGATGTCTATATATATATATATATCTAAGAAATGTACAAAACTTCTCACAAAGAATTGTAATTTGGCGATCGATTATAGCAAATATTATAATTCGCATACATATGACTCCATGATTATTTCAGAATTAAAATTACGGAGATTTTTTAATTTTCTTGTAATCCCTGCACTCTTTATTGACTCGTTCTTGTCACTGAGAACCTGCTTTAGAAATCATAATTCATTCGTTTTGTTATTTGCTGTTGATGACCTGCTTCAATTCCCACTTGAACTTCTTTCTTTAATTTATCAGGTAATTCGTTCCATATGGATCGAGGCACAGTTTCTGAAAATAACATTAATTTCTTAGCTATATATATATATATATATACACACATCAATTGTAATTGTTTTAAAATTTCTGTTAATTTTTGTGGCATTTCTTTCTTCATACGTGCGTATGTATTATGATCATTATATTATCTTTGTTATATTTACTATAGTGACAAAAAAATATTTACTATATTTACTATAATAATAAAAAAACATTATAATTTTTTTAAAATGATGAATTCTTGAATTTGCCGATTGCGATGTTTTGTAGGGTATTTTTTGGCAGAAATTGCTCGCTTTACCTTCACACTTGTACAGTAAATCGGACCAGATGATTCCAGCCTGCGAGAAACAATAGACACCTATTTTACCGCCTTGCAAAGTCGAGTCGAATAAATTTCCGGAATCAGTTACTAATTGCGTCCCCTGATATAACCAGAATCTAATCAGGCCAATCTTTGGCCTATGTGTCAAATACCATCTGTACGACACCCTTTGCTGATAGCCCATCTTTTTTGGATCTCTCCAGAGAATTTTCACCTGATTGGGAGTATCGTACATGTGCCAAAGACTATTTCGGAGCATCTCGCCCGGTCCAGTTTCGGATTGAACGAGCTTTAATATAATCCCGGGTTCGGCTTGGGCGCGGAACGGAGATCCTATCCAGTAGACCTGCGCGCCCATCTTCCAGGTAACAACGTAAAAGTGTCGAGGATCCTGATAGCCAAAAACGAAGCCCACGAAATCGTCGTCATCGTCATTGTCATCGATATAAAAGGTTCCCTCGAAATCGACGCCAGTAAGCACATCCGGCCCTTGATATAGATGAAGAAACGGATGAAAAGAATTTACGAATGCAATAGTCTGTAGAATTAATTAGTAATTAATTAGAAGCTTTATATGCTTTATTTTTTACATTCAATTACGTTGAATTTAAAGAAACGATGTAAAACGATGGAAGATTTTTATAAAGTTTGCAAAATATAAGAGTTGGAGTTTTTTTTTTTTTTTTTTTTTTTTACACATGTCGTTACGATAAAAATAAACTCACCTATAGCGATTCCAGGATCGCTATTGAGAAGCTGCCAAATCTCAGCTCCGTCGTTATGAATTCTCCATGCAGGATCTTCCTGCGATGTACCGAATGGATCGAGATGGATGGTCTTGTATTTCCGGAAGTCCGTCGCCCATATTAAACTATTGTTGGGGCAGTTGTCGCGGGAGTTGATGATCGTGTCGTTGTCGTTGTCATTCCAGCAGGCATCGCCGATACCGTCGTCTATACATGCAAAATATAAGTAATACACGTTACAATGTCAATTATCACGTACTGTCTTAAACTGAATCAGTGAAAATATTACTGATTAAAGCAGACAGGATTTCAGTGATCTTCAGTGCGAACATTCACATTTCGCTTCTCTATTTTATATTTCATTGATTAAAGTATTGTAGTAAGATTTTACTGAAAAATTAATCAGTACTACTAACTGATTCTTCTCAACTGAGATTTCACTGTGCTATACTTATAACTGGAACATCTGCTTATCAATGATAATACACTGATTCTATTTGAGAGAGTTAATTAATTTCCTTTCACACATATCTCTTTTTTTCTATAAATATTTATTATATTATTTAAAATTGTGTGTGTTTGATTTTTTGTTTTTCTGTCAAATAATAATAATAATTAATAACAATCGATTTCTCGTACGATAGATAGCATATATAATTATCATTGTATCAAAATTAAGAAAGATATTACGATTTTTAAATAGTGATTTTGCGTATTTGTTTTTTACGTTGTTTATTTACGCGTTACATAATTGATATAGTAAATAAACTTATTTGTCGTACCTCAAGGTAGCAAAATCACATAGTTGTGTTGGAAGGAAAAAAAAAACTTGTTATCCTCACGATTAATATCAAGCTGATCCGGATTGTACACATAAGGACAGTTATCGATTCCGTTGATTATATTATCGCCGTCGATGTCATTGTCGCATTCGTCGCCGATGTTATCGCGATCGAGATCGTTCTGTCCGGGATTCGCCACATCCGGACAATTGTCCCTGTCGTCCTGAACACCGTCCCTGTCGTAATCCGTGTCGGTGTCGCAAACGTTCCCAACACCGTCGCCGTCGGTGTCCGCCTGGTCGGGATTGCTAATACTCGGACAATTGTCGCAGGCATTGCCGATGCCGTCCATGTCGGTGTCATGCTGATTAGGATTCTTCACCATAGGACAATTATCTTGAATATTTTCGATACCTAAAAGATTATAAGTATATAGTATCATATGCCGTATCATATTCGCATTGATTATAATTAGCGATAGAGTCATGAGTAATTATTTTTTAACGACGAAAAAATATGGAGTGCCCCCTTTGCTGCCTTTCTATTTAATTCATAAAAACTTGGAGATATTTTTTTAACGCTGAAAATTAAACATAGCGATAATTACCGTCACCGTCTATATCGCTATCGCACGCATCGCCTATGTTATCGTCGTCTAAGTCTTGCTGCTTCGGATTCGGAGCTGTCGGGCAATTGTCACACTCGTCGCCGATCTTGTCTTTGTCCGTGTCCATTTGATTCGGATTATAAAGATATATACAATTGTCAGCATCATTTAATACGCCGTCGTTATCGGCGTCGTCGTCACAAGCATCGCCAATCCCGTCTTCGTCGGTGTCCTCTTGTCCGCTGTTCGGTATCGTTGGACAATTGTCGATACGACAGCGATGATCGTGGCAATGCAGACTCTTATCGGGAATACCGTCGCTATCGATGTCAGGACCGCAGGTGAATCCGTTTCCGGCCCAACCGGTGCGACACTGCGAATCATGCATCAAAGTATTTTCATTTTACGTATTTTCTGTTTTAATCGATAAAATTAGATAACATGGGGGAGATGTAATTTACGTAGCATCGTTCTTTTCTAATTTTAAATCTATAAAGTGAAAAATAATTGTAAATAAAAGATTGAAATTCTACAAGTTTAGAAAAGAATTACAGATGTAAAAAATTTCCAAAAAAAAAAAAAAAAATATATATACGTATCTTTTAAAACAAATTTAATCTTTTAAAAATAATTTTCCTAGATGTATTTTTCACTCGAGTTTTTTTCATTACACACATACATTTTAATTGTATAAAAATTCTCCGTAAAATTGTGCTCTATTTTTTTTTCTTTTTCATTTAAATACTATTATTTCTAGAAGTTTGTCTTTATATGTATAAATTTTAATCTGTATCGTTACAAAATTTTCTGTAAATGATATTTGCAGCGACATTTTACCTTACACGAATATTCGTTGAAATACACGGCAATGCAATTGGCATTAATGTCACAGACTGTTACCATATCCGGGCAGAGATCTTGTTGAAGATGACATCCCACTGTTTGATTACCGATATAGCCGGGTTTACAACGACCACATCTATAGGACCCCTTTATAGAAATAACGAACAACAGTTAAAACGTATGACAAAAAAATAAGAGAATTCATTTCTCTGTAAATCATAATTTAGAATCTTCAAAAATTTCTCACCTCCGTGTTGATGCATTCCGAGTCACGATGGCATCCGCCGTTGTTGATTTCGCATTCGTTTATATCCCGACAAATTTGTGTTTTCGTCTTGGCCATCTCAACACCGACACCTTCCGTCATAGGTCCGGTGTAACCTGGCGGGCATCTGTCGCATCTGTATCCGGGATGGAGATTGATGCACCGTACTCCGGAAAAACAAGGTCGAACCAGTTCGCATTCGTTCGCATCGTGACAGACCGTGCCGTTACCCACATATCCCAATGGACACGGACCGCATCTGTATCGCGTTTAAAATTAATTAAAAAACACGAGGTGAGAGTACATATTCAAATATCTCTTTGTGTCTTGTTTAGCCGATAAATAACAAAATGAAGAAAAAGATTGCTGAGCTAAAGAGAAACGTGGAGATTTAATTATATCATTTTTTATAATTTCTCTTTCTCTCTTTATACGCGCTAAAAATTTATTAATTCGCATTTCGATAAAACGAGCCTCTGTGTCGTTTTTTTTTTTCGGAAAGAAATTGAATAAATTGATGTTGAGTGAGACTTCAAATATATATATAAAAGTATGCCGCTGATATTTACTTGAAATATGGTGGACTGTAAATTGGATAGCACTTGACTTCCGGATGGCAGGGATGAGTTTCGCAAGGGTTTCTATGCCTGTCGCATCTTTCGCCATCGCCGACGTATCCAATGGGACATCTACCGCATCTGAAAACGAGAATTATACTCAAATAAACGCAATGTACGATTTCGTGAAACATATATGATATTCGTTATTGCATAAGATACATATTATTGCAGATTTTTTTTTTTTTTTTTTTTGAAACTCTTGCTTTTATACGCTTTTATCTTATCTATTTTACAAATTCGGACAACATGCGCGGTGGCAATTTTACTTGTAACCATCGGTGGCATCGTAACAACGCACTCCCTGGAAGCACGGCCGGTTGACGCAGGTGATGACGTTGATTTTGGTGCAGGTCCGTCCGTTTCCGGTATAACCGCGGGGACAGGGGCCGCACTGAGGTCCCCTCGATGTCTGACGGCATTCGACGTCGGGATAGCACGGTGAAGGATCGCACGTGAGCAGCGGCGGTGATGGCACTACGGGAATTACCGGGATCACGGCTCGAATGACGATTGAGTGAATTTGCCAATTTTTCGGGATATTTTCGGTCTCCGATCTCCCATACGCGTCCGTCGAGCGGGCCCGGCACGGACCCCCGGAAAATTATTGCGACGCCCCAGCGTGTCGTACGTGCACGTGCAAGTGATATACGTGTGCGCGTGTATTTAACCGAGATCGACTTAGGATCGATGTCGTGAATCTCTTGCGCATACCCTCTATTTGCTTAGAATAGGGACAATTGCGAAGACGATAATGATGCAATTGTAAAGCTGTCTAATTTTAATCTAATTTCTGTCGATAGATAAAAGTCGAACAGATAGATATCGAGAAGCGAATATGCCATTTTAGGAGAGAATAAGAATTTTCTCGATAGTTATATTACGATAAGATCTTTTGTAACGGAAAAACAAGAAAAAAATAGCGCCGTTTATATCGAGCGACGATTGTTTGCGGCTGCAAGCATCGTGTTTTAAACTCATTAGCTCCCGTCCACGCGTCAAAAGAGATATTTAAATAAAAATATATATGTTGGACTACGCAACACGCAAGAATACAAGAGTCACAACAAAGTTGAATTTTTCTAACAACAGGCATTTATTGCGTTGTAAGATTGCTTAATACAACTCGTTCCATTATAAATAGACATTTCCGTTGACAACTGCCATACGTACAGATTAAATTCGAGAGTGTCAAGGACGCGAGAGTGATAGATAGATAAAATCATTCAACTGACATTACGGTGCGATTTTGGCTAGCTTCTAAATTAAGAGAACTGTTATTTTCGAGCACGTGTCCTTTCAATACGACGGAACGTCACTCACCGATGGGTGTACGACACGCCGCGCAGTTTTCGATCAATCGACGAAGATGTTGTGTTTCCTGCCTCTGTAAAATAGCAGACAACGAAGAATCGCATAAATTCTTTGAGCTTTGCAAATTTTTTTTCTTATAGATAACGAATAATCCTGATGTTTCTTTTTACGAAGTATCTTAATGATGAAGCGTTAATTTCGTATCGTAATAAAAATATTAAATTTTTACTTTCTACAATCATTTAAATTTAATTTAACAATTATTTATTTGAAGCGAAACAATAGAGAATGATATATATATATATATATATATATATATATATATATATATATATATATATATAGCATGTTAATCTTAATCTAATATTATTACAGTATGAATATGCGTGCGCACGCATACAATGTGTGCGCGCATAACAAGGATATTAATTTAAAATCTAAAGGATTAATCGCTTTACTCACATTTAGTTCTAGTTCCCTCCCGAGTTTCCTGGTGACGTTGATTAATTCGTTCAACGTTTTCACGATTCGATCGTCGGTCTGGCAGACTGGAAAATATTTTTCATAAAAATGCGTTAAATTTCGAAGAATGTTAAACAATTTAATATCCGCTTACGTCTCGCTCACCTCTTTCATCTAGACTCTGGATTCCAATGTCGCCTCTTACGGGCTTTTTATTAGGTAACGACACGTGCGTATCATCCGGATAATCATATTTATCGGGTACTTGTGGACTTCGATCAGGTCGGTTAAGTTCATCGGCAGATCCGAACTCATCGAACTCATTTGATGTTGGAAAAGGATTCTTGTTAGAATTATATGGATTCGATCCGTCAGATTCGTCCGATCCACCGTTCCACGGTTTGTTGGGACGTAGAGGAATCTGTACGTTGGAATGTGGAAACTTCGAAGGTAACGGTGAAGGATAAGACTCATCTGGATAGTCAAGATCGTTAATCTCACCCAATCCTCCAGGTTTATTCGGGCCATGTTGATTCGATCCATTGGGTCTTGTATTTGATTGAGGTTTCTTAGTAGGGCGATATCCTGTGGTAGAATGCAACGGTTGGAAATTAAACGGTGAAGAGGGAAATTCTGAATAATCAAGATTATGTATCTGATCCGCTTTGTCAGGTTGAGCGTTCAAAAGCGGATTGAAAGAGCTATTTGGATCATATTTATCAGGTTTCTTATTGCTTCCTGGAGATCGCGGCTTCTTGTTTGGTCGGTCGCGATCGTTCGGATGATCGCGGTCATTCTCCTGACCGGGAATTTTTGTGTCATCCGGACGATGATTGGGATGTTTCGAGCTGTTTTGGCCAAGGGACGGTGTAGAATTGTTATTCTGATCCGATGTATCCGATCCGTCGCCACCATCGGTCCCATCAGGTCGATCGGTAATTTTCGTATGGTTCAGATGTTGGACATTTTCAAATATCGAAGTCTGCAGTAGATCGATTAGATTATCGGGACACTGTTCCTTCTTCAGCACCTCGATGATGTTGAGATGATACACTTTCGTCCGACACGTTCGTTCTCTGAACTAAAAGAATTTCGGCGTATTTATTAATAAATCAACATTATATTTCAATCGAGTAAATTTCAACCACCAATTAAATGAATTGTCAGTTAAATAAGTAAGGATATTTATAAATCAAATATTTGTATGATATATGTAACAGTATTTTTAATATTGTTAAATATTTATTTTTTGAAATTTGTGAAAATATATCGAATTTTACTTATTGTTGGCAAATTGCGGGATGAGAATAGAATGAAATCGTAGAGTGACAATGCATAAAATCGGAATAATGTCAGTAACAGAAATAGGGCACGAATTTATTGAAACGAATTCAATTCATCTAGTAATCAGAGACCGTTGTGACTGAGTTGGGTAAACCGACCAGGTGCACGTAACAGAAGTATAGTAACTAGCTTAGACCTCGTCAACCATATTTGGAAAGACGTCGTCCCACGTTTGCGGACGTCATGGACGGTACGTAAATAAGAAATCGTCGTGCAATCGTAAAAGCGGAAAAGATAACGACAGAGAAAAATAATATCGAGCAGAACAAAAAATAAAAAGATGTGAATAAAGATTTTACATTCAGCATTCGAGAAGCAATTCAAAATGAATACATTCACGTTCGTATTTTTTTTTTTAATTTCTTCAACAAATATAAATAAAATGCGCGAATTAACGCGGTGTATAACATATATATATATAAGGATATCAGTCTAAAAATAAATATTTTGATTCTTACCACTTCTGTGAACGGGCTGTCCTCGCTCTCAGCTATGTTGCGGAAGGTTCTCTTGAGCGGTATAGAGCCCTCGTAGATGCAATCGGCGTACACGTCCACGCGAGCATTGAGTGGCTTCTGGTGCACCTGGATGATCAGGTTCTTCACAGGCGTATTCACCGAAAGGGAGTCTACGTTGACGTACGCGGTGCTACGTCGGCCGCTATTGTCGTGGCTCTCGAGTATAACTGGAACGACAAGGGTCGACATTTTTTTTTTTTTGTTATATGAAAAATTAGGAGAATCGTGATCCAAAAGAATTCGTCGGCTCACCGCGCTTTGTTCGTCGATCCAGTATGAGCACCATTTTGGTTTTCGTCTGTTTATACTTTACGGCCAATAAAGTCTCGATCAAATTGCCGGCTTTCTTTCTGACTTTGATGTTGGACAAGGCGATAATAAACTCATCTTCGTACCACACATCTTGCAGGCTCGCAGTTAAGGCTTTCGAAATAAAGTAAAAAGATATTATAAGTAGGATAATGTAAAAATGATACTACGCATTGAATAATGGATATGTTGAAATTAATGGATTTAATATTATAATTAATATTAATCAATAGAAGGATATTTCGGTTTTAATTTATTTACACGCGTTGTTGATACGGTATGAACAGTAATGGAGTGACCGTACCAAGTATTGGTCACCGAACTCGCGTTGCTACCAAGTTTCTTGTAGCATCGTACCGAGAATGGTCTTCGATAGTGCAAACGCGTCTAAATCGAAGAGAAGTAATAGCAGTAATAGTAGAAGGGAGAGTAGTTTTATAAAAAAATCCTATCAATATTTAGATTACTAGATAAATGAAAGAAAATATTAGGAAAAATATATAATTACTAATACGAATGTATGTTAATTAACGAAAAAAAAGAATCTGAATTTTGGAAGCGATGCAAGATAGTGGAGACATTAAAATCGACAAAATATTCTCCACTTTTCCAGCGCAATCGATCTTCTTTACCTTCGTCGGGGATGACGCTACTCTCGACAATGCAGACGATTAGTAGTCCGAGGATCAAGACGGTCAGGACTCGCATCTTGTGACGCGTTTCCTATTCACTTCGCGTGAATTAATCGAACTTTCTGCGATGGAATTTTTAAGAAGGGGAAAGGGACGAGATTCGAAGAAAACGTCTTCTCTCCGTAAATTTTAACTCCGTTCGGTCGCTCGGTTTCTCCTCTCGAAATCGCGAGATGCGGAGGATTCTGACGGATACGACGGCACGCGCGCGGATACAGAAGGCACGGCCGCCGACTGAGGCGCGGACGCTAACCGTCCGCGACTTTATACGTCGCCCACGAATACGACTTTACGAAGGAGATTTTCTGCGGTGCTACTTGCACCGGTATATAGCGAACAGAGAAAATGTTAATGAATTAATTTAAATATTACGATTATCGCGAGAAGAAAGATGGAGAGAAAGCGCGAAAGGGGAAAACTGCTTGATATAAAACCATTTTTAGAAATAAAAGATAAAGATTGATGGAGAGATTAATAAAAATTAATAGATAAAGATTTTTTGATGCGCGAATCAAGTTTATGAATAAAACCACGCGATTGGGATAACAGTTTAGGATAAAAGATTGAACTCGTTTCTTTTTTTAAGGATTTTATTTTTTAAATGTTTATTTAATAAATTCCTATTGTAAGAAATGAGATACATTTAATTATACGATAGATCATTCGTGTATAATCCGGAAATGGAATAAGCAATATTATTGCCCGCATGATCTGGCTGAATGATTAGTCCTGATGTCACTAACACACATTACTCCTGTGACGATATTGTATGCACACGCCTACAAAGAGCTGTTTTTTTTTATACGATATGAAATAGTCATAGCGCGTCGAGAATCACAAATAGTCGGCGCCAATATAAATTAATCTCTTCCTTCTACGGTGACATGAGCAAACACTTCTCAGAGAAATCAATTAATGCAATCATTCGAGTAGCACATTAGCATATTATTTTGGAGTACTCTTAATAAAACTATTGCCACATTGTGCTGATATATTGTGTTTTTTTTTTTTTTTTGTATTTTCATAGGGATAAATGCTTCTCCGTGGAATTTTTCGATGGCTTACTTTGTCCCTTCGATGCGGTGGATCTTGCAACAGGTATGTTACAATGTCGCTTCTGTGCCAGTTACGCGTATGTGGGAAGTAGTCCCACCTACACATCCACACTAGTTTTCAAACCGTAGATATGCTGCACAGCAAAGTCTAGTTTCCTCTGACATGCCATACACGGTGTCTTTGAAAAATAGAAGAAAAATGTATCCGAAATTCAATTATACTAACTTTACTACAATCGAGCGTGATCTCTTCGAGATAATATGATTAATTTGAAAAAATTTATAAAAGAAATAAAAATTGATCGTATATAATATACATATATATCTAGAATTTCTCCCAAAATAAAATACGCAAATTTCATAAATTGAGGATTTATTTAAAAAAAAATTTCTGTAATTGAGTTCTTTTCAATTCGCGCTCGTTTCTTGCCGAATCGATAATATTTCCAACGTAAACATAGATTAATCTCATATGTTCGTAAAATTTTACGTTACTGGTCACATATTTCTCACTCCCGATTTCTCTCGCCGATTATAACGTGGCGAAATGCCTCGTTTCTACATTTCGATACGTTATGCCGCGTTTCTCGTCCACGTCGTACACGTTCCGTTGCAAACACGCGGAACGAAAGGGATCGCTTCGACCCAGAGCCGTGTCATTTCGTCCTCGTCATTAACTACGTTCTAGCCGTGTCGGATGCCGATCGAGACTTTGCGGAGTCCGTTCTAAATTATGTGATCAATTCTCCATTCTTAATTAAGCGGCATTACGGATACAATGTGCGGCCTGAACTTGATATATGTAACACAGCTTCGTCACATACATGTATATTGCACCAGACACCTGGTACGGAGTCACGCAGATTTGACTCAATTGAGACTACAATGAGCTGGCGTACTACATTGATGCCTTCGATTCTGAGAAAAAAAAAGCGCCTACTATGATTACTTTACGAACCGAAATACGAATTATTACGTTACCGCGTTATTACATGACGCTATCCGAGTTCGCCGGAATGAATAATTCGTACGCACTTCGCGTGTATCGCATAAATTAATATTTTATTTCATTTTTTATGTACAGAAATATTTATAAAAATTTTAAAAATCAATTTTGCAGGCTTATATTTGGACTCTTAAGTGACGAGAAAAGTATGCGTAACGAACACAAAACACAAAACTCGAAGATGGATTTTTCTATTTTTTTCTCCATTAGAAAAATACGGAATTAACGGGGAATTATTAGCAGTGCTGTAAATAGCTCACGTAAAACTTGTTTGTACAACCTTGCATCGCAAAATTATTAAAAAAAAAAAAAAAACTTACACACATACCCGACGAAACTTGCACACTTGAAACGCTGCTTATATCGTAATACGTATAAAAATCACTCAGTCACTTAATCTATAGAGCTTAACTAACATTGAAATAAATATATCTAGAAATGGACGAGTACAATATGTAGTTTACTGAGGAAAATTCGTCTCCTTGCATCAAGAATCCATCGAGCGTAACCCGATCGCGATCACAGATCATCATTTTTATTATTTTTTTTTGTAGCCTAATTTTATTATATATATATATTTGAAAATATATAAATAGAAGACTTTTTTTAATAGTTCTGTGTACACGATGCTATATAGGGTTTGCATCGTGTATGGACGGCAAAGATGTGTCGTTCGAGTCACAATTGCAAGATTGCTCCTTTTCATAGAAAGATGCGGAAACGTCGCATTCTTCTACACACATCTGTTTGATCTGGCGAACGTCGCGTTCATTGTCAATCGAGGAGCTTGACCGACAGAGAGAGCGGCGTGAGCCGGGTCTCGATGGTGGCTGCACGCATCGGAGCCTAGAAATTAGAGAGCAGAGATTTTTGTAAAGAAAACAGATTCGAAACTCTTCGAAATATCTAATCGATAATTTGGAAAATTCACGCGTCTTTGCGTCGTCTCTATACTTGCGACAATTCTGCACTTCTTTTATTTCTTTTACATAAAAGAACAATGTCATCATTTTTGTGTTAGATGAAGCAGAGTTTTTTCACTTGTGAATTTTAATAGCAAGGATAAAATAAGGATGCACATAGTTACCACGATCATGCGATGAGCGTCTGTTATATGAAGTCGAGGGATTAAAGAGAATCGGCAAGGCAATTACGAAAATCGTGAAAATGGAATCTTTGGCGTACGCGACTACTGGAAATTCCATAGTTGTGTTGATGCGCCTTAGAATGGGATGGGATTGAATCTTTGCCTGGAAGTATAAGTATAACAGGCAGCTTGAATATATTAGTAGGATAGAGAGATAAATTTGTTAGAATATACGTTTTTGTTAATAAAAAAATTGAGTAATATTTTTTTTTCTTTTTATATTTTCTTCTTGCAATTAGTAATGCGAGTTCGGTTTGGCAATTATAAGACGAAATTATGTGTTAGAAATCACGCGTTAACAATACATAGGCGTAAATAATCGTGTTAACACGATGATTATATTAATTCGTCCTGTATCGAGTTCTATTTCACGCTTGAATCGAATATAATTTTTATTAAAGTAAATTTGTTACGTATGTATAATTAATATCTGAAAACTTATTACGCAAAACTTTGTCTCTCTCTCTCTCTCTCTCTCTCTTTCCCTCTCTCGGCTGCATATAATTTGAATTTATAAAAATCTTATCGCATATTGGAATATTTGAATACACAATAAAAAAGAATACAAAGGATAATAAAATTATAGGAATAAATGCAGAAAAAAACTTTTAAGAAGAAAATTTATTAGAATTAGTGTTAATATCCTTTCAGATTTTACGTAATAAATACTTACTTTGTTTCTCTGACGTATGTTAAAAATACCGTAGATGATGGGGTTCATGCTGGAATTGGTGCACGCGAAGAAGAAAAGGGCTCTCTGAATGCGTTCGTCGACCCTCTGGGCTGATGATCGATCGAACCAGTACCTATTTAACAATAATAATCATGCAAATAAACAGCGAATCTCTAGTAAGTAAGAAGTTTAAAATCTGGGATATTATTATTATTTTCTTTTAATAGAGCTGAATTTATACAAGCCTATCTGTGACCATGAACATTGCTCGCGTCAAAAGTCAATATTTTCACATAATCGCTTCGATCAATTTCGCTGATTTTGCGGAATGTGTCATTATTATTACGAATATAATTTCAAAACGAGGAAGAAAAGAGGGTCCTGTGAAAATTGAAAAATAGTTGTCACTCACCAAACGCTCATCACGTAATAAGGACTCCAACAGATAATAAATACGGCGATAATGGTTATCGTCATTTTTAAAGTGCGTACCCGCGCTCGACTTAGGAAACCGCTCGAGGAACGACGTATTTTATCTGCGAGAGAATGCGCATTGATTAATCGCTTCACTTTGTTGCTAAGCATTAAATAACATGCCACTCTATACGGGACTTTGCGAATAAAATAAGAGAAATAGCGATATAATGCAACATTTTGTGTATGCGTACGCGAGATTGAGAATGTGTTTGCATGTGTGAAATGTGTTTTCATAATAAATCTCGTATATGCTTTCGAATAATTATTCTCGTAGCGCGATAAATCATATCGGCCGTACCTTCGCTCCTCTCTTTGGATCTGCGGCAGATCTCCATGAAAATACTGCTATAAGTGTAGAATATTACGATGAGTGGGAACCAATACATTATCAACATGCCGAATAAAGTGTACGAGATTTCGTGCACGTATGACGGGAAGAAGTTGAAAGTTATACATTGGGTGTAACAGGTATAATTCGGATGCGTCTCGAGATGAAACACCAACATCTACGGGGAACGAAGAAAGTTATGCGTTTAAATTTGTCAGGATAATGAAGTGAGATCGTGTGATCTCGTGCCAATTATGTGTTAATTAGCGCACCTGCGGCAAGGAACACAGTACGGAGCCAACCCACGCGAGCATCAGCATTATTTTTCCTCTCCTGTAAACGTCCAGTATCTGGAGAGGCCGCATTACAGCGTAATATCTGTAATGTTACGTTAAACAGATAAAGATATATTCTGAATGCGATAATAGGATCTCAAACGTACGTATACATAGATCGAGTATATACGTATACATAATTATTATATATATTATTTATTTAAAATATACCATGATATTCAACGAAATAAATCAATAAAAAAGAGAAGAGAAATTTATCGTTTGCGTCTCATATGTATAGTATAAAGTAATGGCGATTTATCGAGATTGTTATTACGTGCTAACCTATCTATACTTATGCAAACTATTACAAAGGATGAAAGGTATAGGCCGAACATTCTGAAGAAAGCCATTATACGACACATCGCGTCTCCGGCTTCCCACGATACCGTTATCGACCATCCGATTTCAACCGGCATCATTAAGAATGTCACCTAGATAATAATTAAATTCGATAAAATTTCACATCGATCTATCGAATTTCAATCATCACGCTTTTACAGATCGCAGCGATATAATTACTTATAGAAAGTTAATTGTGCATTTGAGTAGCGCGTTATTAATTATGAATTGAATACTTACAAGAAGATCAGCGATCGACAAGTGCATTATGAGGGTGTGTATACGAGACTTGGATTTTCGCTTCTTTATTATAGTCATTATCAGCACGGTAATGTTTCCGGCGGCCGATATTATCATTAGAATGCTATAAGTGATTATCGTCACGAGGTGACCGTCATTGAAACGCATTTCGCTCGGCAATTCCGTGTCGTTGCACTCGACACTTTCCTCGTTCTCAGTTTCGCTTAACTGCATCGCCATATCGTTGAGGATGAGTTTATTACTTCATCTGCAATCATCGCATTAGATTTAATGAAAACAAGTTTTTTTTTTTTTTTTTTGCGAAGAGACTATTTCTTCGCTCCAATTATGTAGAATTAATTAAATTCTCTTTTTATTTTTGCCTAAAATTTAGAAAATGCCAAAGAAAATCTTGAAGAACGGGAGTACGTCTGATCACACACGTGAATTCATTCGAGACGATCTCACGTTCATACTTTTAGCTCGGACAATTTGGGAAACATTATTCGGGACTAGTATGTTCGCGAGGCATTCCAGTAGAACAATTCGCGGAGAAATACGTCACATCAAGTGTTCGTCAGCCTATGATTTATTCGTGGTAAGCGACCCGATCTCTGAATGATCAAAACGGTCACGTTCAAAGAGTTGACATGAGATACAACATCCGATTCAATTTGACGCGACAAATGTTTGATGAATGATTTATCTGTAATTAACGACTCGGCCTTTAAACGTAGCGATCACGTTCAAAGCGTTTACGTTAGAGTTAAATATGGTTTTCGATTCAATTTGATACATAGACGATAATATATATATATATATAAACATAATTAAAGTAAAAAAGTAACGAAATATGGAAAAATTTATAAATTATTATTTTTCAAATAAATTACAAGTTTTTTATATTGATTGTTGGAAACTCGGAAAAATGTAATTCGCTACAAAAATATTTCAATCTTTTAATTTTTATGTCTGTGTGTGTTTTTTTGATCCTCCTAGAAAATACTTAGCACGAAGAAAATGTTAAAAAAAAAAAAAAAAGCAGAAATATATATGTACATGGTATATATATATATAAAATTTCGAGTATCATAACATCTTATAAAGCGGGTTTAAATTTTTTCATCTTACAGAATAAATTAAACTCTCTTCTTTGATGCAATCGCCTTTTAGTTTAAAATGAGAGAAAACTGTGTGAGAGAACACTGTAGAAGAATCGTACAAAGCGCACCGAGTGTAAAATAGTATACTTCGAGATGATCTTCGCCAATCGAGAGAGATACGTTCGTAATCGTCTCGTCTCCGCCAACTATCGATGAATGTTCAACCCTCGTCGTGCGGGGTGCGTTGTAATACTGGCTCGGCTTACTTTCCGCCGATCTAGCGAAGCGTGTTCAGCGCAGGTCCGAGCGTATTGTAGGAGCGTATTGAGACTCGAATTAGTCCGTAACCTTTTTTTTTAACTGTGTGACTGACGAACTCCTCCGAGAAATGACCACAATTTGCACGGCTGTTTTTTTCGTAAAGAGGAGAACAGCAGATGTACGGCGAAAGATTTACGAGAGGTCCCACGCAATTTATATCACGCAATACGTTACGCGCGTTACGCGTGCGAGGATCTTAATATTAAAATATCAACGCAGATTGCGTTCAAAGTACCAAATCCGCCTGACATATCATGTGCTAAACATGCGCCAGAGACACGGAACTAAACTTCGGCCCCGCAAGCGCAAAGTGCATCATCGGGGGAACACGTTAAGATAATATGTAACATATTAATGAGCTGTTTTTCTTCAATAATCTTCATCCCATCGATATGATTTTTCGGGCTTTGAGCGATATAGATATTTTTTTTTTTTGGCAGCATTAATTTATCAACACTATATTGCGGATAAGCATGGAGGAAGATAGTTGCAAAACAGTATTAGGCGTAATATCGTTCATTTTTTCTGGACAATAATAGATACAGAAGTTTATATCGTGGATCGTGCAGATAAATGCGGAAGAAATTACTAAGAATCGAATAATTTAAAACGCAGAACGTGTCTTCTCTATACGTATAGTATAAAAGATCCGATAAGAGAGATTTCAATCCTCTTCAATGGGCGTCAATAAATGTCGCGATCCTTATCTAGATCCTCGTTATTTTAACAATATAACGCAGACGAATGTGCAGACAAAGTCGA
Organism: Polyergus mexicanus; assembly: GCF_030449975.1. Lineage (NCBI taxonomy): Eukaryota > Metazoa > Arthropoda > Insecta > Hymenoptera > Formicidae > Polyergus > Polyergus mexicanus. The sequence continues at coordinate 241,788 of NW_027223333.1, read as the reverse complement.
TACAACGCTGACTTGTCTCATTTTGGTCAAACAATCGTTTACGTTATTATTTCACAAAAAAACAAACCGTCATGTTTTCACCCAAAAACACGCTTAGATTAGATTAAAATCAAAAGCCTTACTTCAACACAACATTATGTAATAATAATAATAAAATGTAAATAATTCAAAACCGCATATTATAGTTTGATACATAAATAATTCACGGTAAAAGTAAAAAATATATATTAATTTGTACAGGATTCTTTTATATATGACGTAATACGTGTTCGTAGAATATGGTTTTATCGAATAAAATTGTTGATATAGTTCAATTAAGAATCCTCCCTCGCTTGCGCTCACGTATCGACATATCGATATAATACAATTTGTCGAACAATAAAACCTGATTAATGTTCTATGTATTTAGGATGAAACGACGCGCCCAAGAAAAAAAAAATATATATATATATATATATATATGTGTGTGTGAAATTAAAAATATATTTAATCCTTGTAAAAAATCGAAAATTTAAAAGAGTAGATAAGAGATTAATTTTTCTAAATCTTGAAATTCGAATTGAAAACATATATTGTATATCTATGTAAATAGCTTGCTATTATTTATTTTCACAAACAGTGAATAATTCTGATATGACAAAACATCATCGATGGAATATTTTTGACGAGGGGATGATGCTAGATAACTCTCTTTATACATATAATATAAATACGATTTATGGCCGTTTTTTTCAAGTTTCTTTAGAAATATTTTTAATTTTTACTTTTAGCAAATTGAAAAGAAATATTTTTCTAAAAAATATCTTTATTTTCTGTTTGCTGAAGATAGTTTTATAAGTTAGAAATTATAAAAAAATCGAAACAAAAGTTGCACATGCATCATAACTCATAGATTCTTTCTTCGATAAAAAAAAGGGGATATTATACGAAATAATTCGAATTTAATAAACAATTTCTTACTCGATGTATCTCGTAGTCTCGTAGTCCGAATCTCGATGTTTAGAGAATACTTATTCTTGATATCTGCTAATTCTTGATGTTTTCGAAATATTAGATTATAAATTGCAAGATTATCTCTGTTACGATTTTGAATAATTAGAACTAGAAGTAGGTCGAGTCGTCCACGACTTTAAGATCAATCAACACGCGCTCTAGGCGCGACCCAGTTCCGGATGGATCTTGAAGAAGAAAAGGACTGCGTGAGAACGAATGAACTTTTGTCACTTAAACGTTTTTGCGAATAATCCTTCCGCGCATCACTTAATGCGTGATTTCCTAGGGCGATCACGAATTATCTCCACATGTACATCCTCGATCCGTTTTCTCATTGCGTATGCTGGCACATATCGCTCGACAAAACATCGAGAAAAAAATCTCGTATCGCGGCGAGACGCAACAAAAAAACGAGCTTATCTATCGTTCACCTTCTACGCCGAAACGTCGCGCGCGTGAACAGCACGAGTTTTGCGAAATGCAAAAGAGGGACGCGATCTACACGTGATCGGTGACAGAATTCGATGCTGTGTGAGTATAATTAAGCGCTCGATGAACGACGAGGGACTGCGGGTTCCGCGGGACGTTCGCGATTTATCCGCCGACACAGACACTTAGATCGGCGTCAAGGGTCAAGTGTCAAATCGCCGCTGATAGGACTAACGTGTCGGGGACAGTGCCGTTGATCGAGCACACATCCGGAATGTGAGTGGAAATTTATGACGGAAGCCGAAATAAATGTCAATAAATTACAAGCGACAAGAGTTTTGGATGTCTATGTAGAGAGACAAAAATATCTCCTCATGTATGTCATCATATTATAATTGAAAAATTGATTCTCTGTCATTGTCGTTTTTTAAAGATAGAGCGGAGAAAAAAAATAGGATTTCTGATACTGAATATATTTTTTATTATATATAAAAGAAAACGAAATTTGTGTATACATGAGAATATCTCTTTAATTTATGTTTAAATATCCTATATATATATTATAAAACTGCAATATTAGAACTGCAGAATTAACAAGTAGTGTTACGTTAAAAATTAATATATATATTGTATATATTGTATATATATATATATATATATATATATATATATATATATATATATATATATATATATCGGGTGTCGGATGCTTTCGCTGTTAACTATATTTTACACTCACGCAGTCATTTTTATTATTATACAATAATACACAGACATTTTATATACATATATATTTATATCCAGGTATCAAAAGCAGCCTTTTTAACTTCATTTTGATATAATTTGACATCAAAATAACGTCAAAATGGCTACTTTTGCTACTTGGACCAGACGCAATCACTTTCGCTGTTAATTTCATTTTGTAATTGATGATTTTTGGAAATCGATAATTTCCTTTTTTACTCGATGGACAACTCGCCAAATCTCATCCTTTTAGTCATCGTCGACAAAAATTAATATTACAGAATTATATAAACAGAAGATGTCTCGTTTTAGCGCATATAGAGGAGATAATCAATTATATATAATACAATTACGTAATCAGATTGTGATCGATAGACGCGTATTCCGCAAAGGTGAATGCATCGAAGTCAAACATCGTTTGCAAAGATCTACAGTTATTATAATTATAAATATTTGTGGTATGTTTCTAATTCAATATGCATGCAAATTCCGAGAGAAACTTCATTGATATATGATTCGTCATATACCTCATTGTATAACCAATAAATAATAGTGGCCCTATTAAAAGTCGAATTTGATATTACAGATAACAGCGCATTCTTTACATAAAATACACATATACATTATATACACAACACATTTACGAAAAGAGATATCACTTTACGTAAGTATTGCAATCGTTAATATCATTGCTGAGGCAATTACCATAAATGTAGTATAATTATTATAAATCACACATATATAGATTTTTGAAATTTAATAGGGTATATTATTCCGTAATAAATTATTTCGTATTACGTAGTTTTATTTTAAAATCTAATTAGCTTGAACGCGGAAATCTTTTGCGAGACATTCGAATGTCAGGAATAATGTAATATGCTTTTCAGAACAATCTTTGTCCCCAGTTACTTTGATATCGCATTGCCACATAAGTATATATTTATGCTACATATAACAAAGTAGAATTAGGTCATAGGTTTAAATGATAGAATTGAGCCAGCGAACAAAAAAACGATAGTTAAGTAATCGTAGTCTTTCGCAACTTACAATTAATGTGTAACGTGCGTAAATGTATAAAAATATATAAAATATGCATATTTTTTAAAATAAATTTTTTGTAATATAAAACACATCTTCAATAATTTTTGTTCGATGATATAAATTTATATAAAAATCTTGAGAGAGATATATATATATATATATACACGTGTGTAATAAATATATATTAAAAATTGATTTTCTCTCTCTCTTGTTCTAGTTTAATTAATTAAGATTTCTTATTGATTAAGTCAGCAAATTATATTAGTGAAGCGAAAATCGAGATTCTGCAAACCTAACGAGATCAACAATATAATCTGTGTATAATTAATTTTATAACAAAATAATCTAATAAACTATATTAATGATTCAAAACATTAATATTATTTATAGAAATATTCAGATTTGTTGAAAAAGTATAAAGAAATCATCGATGATAAAAGAGAATATATTTCTGTATGAAAAAATATTAATTAGATTATTTCGATTACATCATGGAACAGATAGATTGGGAAATTTATGTGTCAATCTATACATCGTGTATCAATTCTTGTATATTACAAAGATAAAATTACATTATGCGATTTAATAATTTAGATTTCTATAATTATTGCTTCATTTGCTCATCCGTCGATTTTATTTTACCGAATAATGAATTGTACAATTCGTTCTTCGCATTATCTGTCCAAGTGTCGTATATTGTGATAGGCGCCATAAAATTAACTAATTTATTGTGAACATTGTATCGCACTTTTCGACCCTTCGTCGCGCGAGTATCGATTTTCATCTTCATCTTTCTACGCATGTTTTGCAATTGGATCCATTGTTTGCTGAGTTGTACAGGATCCGTCACGTCCGACGATTTATATTCTATCAAGTCTCTCAACAGCTGATGATAGAAATCGTCATCATCATAAATTTCCGAATCGTACTCCTGGATTCTTCTACCGTCGCTATCTTCATTTGACAAAGATTTACCGATAATATTATACTCGGAACGTTTCAGCTGAGTTTTCTTCCGTAACTTGCTTATGTCGCTCATGGCAAATTCAATTTGTTTAAGCGTAGTCTGACCAGAGTTCTTGCTCGAACTTATAGCAATCCGCGTCTTGTCATTCCACTTCTTTATGACAGAATCTCGATATTCTTTATAGAAATCATGATTTTCTTGTAAAACTTTTTCGTAATCATTGTATTTGAGACGTTTTCGGGGTATTGATTCTTCAGCAATTTCCGTGTCTTCATCGATAGATGATTCCGTTCCATTTTCTAATGCATCCTCGGTGTCGGAAGGTATTTCTTCATCTATTAAATCATTCGTGTTTGTATTCTCGTCCTTATCAACTTTTCTCTTTTTGGAATTAGCACATAAATTTTTCGTTTCAGGATACCGTTTTAACAAAAGATCTCTTAGTTGCAACATGTTATCTAAGATCAGTACCAGTTTGGTTTTAGTCTCGTTGGTCTTTTTCACAAAGTCTGTATCTGACCTAAGCTTCTTATGTATGTCATACTGTGGCATTTGATTACTATTTATAAGACACTTTTGCAGCTTTATTCGCATCTCCAATAAATTTTCCCAAAACTTGAGTTGGTTCCTGATGCAATTGCCTTTCTCTACTTCTGCTCTAACATTTGTTTCAGATATGGTTTCGACAGTAGAGTCTCTTTGTTTATAAAGTGAATTGTTTATATCATAATCATCCTGATCTTCTATATCAGACATACTCTCATCGTCTTGAGACTCTTGTTGCGAATCTGCTTCTTCAGCGCTGTAAGATTCATCCTCGCTTTGTTCCGATGTACTTCCCATCTCTTCATCTTTCGCATCTTCCCCAGGGCTTTTACTCTCATCATTACTGATATCATCCTCATCGCTATATATATCTTTTCTTGAGACTTTTTTACCAGCATATCTGTTTTAACAAATCAAGTGTGAACAAATTATATAATGTTCTATCGATCAAAATTTCTCGCTTATAGATACTAATCTTGTACACAGATGCAAATATAAAATATCTTTACCTTTTATCTACTTTGTCTAAGGTATCAATATTTTGTCTGCGAATTTTAGATTGCCGTAAATCGTCCTCCGAGAAATCATTCTCGTCGTAATATTCCACAACCTTCGCCTTCGTTTCCTCTGGTTCTTCATCCGAACCAAAATCCGGCTTTGCTGTAATCAAAGTATTTATTTTGTCGGCTAAACTCTTTCTAGCCATTTTTTTCCTATATGGCGAAACGACTTTTTCCAACACGTGTATAAGTAAACATAACCTTCCACGCAAAGATGACAAGGGATACGTTGGCGCTAATGGCTATAGGGCTAGGGGGGAGAGGGGATACGCTGATACGCATATGGATTATGGATATGTGCGTATGCGTATCCCCTCTACGCGCTCTAAGCGTGCTATTGTGTCTGGCATCTGGTATCTCTGGCATCTCTTATCTCTGCTTCTACTTTTCTCGTGCAACTTTCTTCAATTTGTTTGTGTGATTGCACCAAGACTTGGAGACATCTCTTTCAACATTCGATATCAAAATACACGTTTTATATATAAATCCCAGTAAGCAATTTGATAACAAATTGTTGCCAAATTGGCATCAAATTCGCTCAAAACTTGGTAACAAATCCAGTGCCATCTGTGTCCGCATTAAGCTTGTGTTTTGGTGACAAAGCTTGTTGACATAACCTGACAGCAAATTGACGGCAAAAACCGAGCAAAGCTTGACATGATTTGACGTCAAATTGATGGCAAAAATCGAGCAAGATCTGCGCAAGACAATCTGATAGCAGATTGTCAGCAAAAACCGTACAAATTCTGCAGCTTTTGGCCATTCATATAAACGTATATATTTAAATAGATTTAAAGCCTTAACCCTAAGTAACAAAATGATGATAAGTTTTGGTCATAAAATGACCATTAGATAATTAGACATTATATAAAATCATATATTAATATGTTAAAACATATAGGTAAATTCAAATAACTTAATTTATAAAATTAAAGATCTTTTTGGACAGAAATTGTTTGAATAAGTGAAAATCGAACAATTTCTGTCCGATTTGCAAAAAATCAATTCAATATCTGAATTTCCTGTATAAGAATTGTGTCAAAAATTGAACTGATAGAAATATATATATTATAATATTATTAGCATTTTGTAGGCTTTATATACACTCATGACAAGAATTTGAATACGGGTATAGATAATGAATAACGCGCCGCATAGCGATAAGCGACTGAACTATTTTATAATACTCTGTAATAAGCTGCAGATTTTGTTCGGTTTTTGCTGCCAATTTGCCATCAGATTGCGCACTCTAGATCCTGCTCAGTTTTTGCCGACAATTTGATGTCAGTCATGTCAGCAAGCTTTGCTCGGTTTCTGCCGCCAATTTGCTGTGTAGTTATGTTAGCAAGCTTTGCTTGATTCTTGCCGGCAATCTGCCAGCTTAATCGGTAATAACAACTCTTGTACCAAATTTGTAGCCTTTTTGCTGACAATAATTTGTAGCAAGCACTTGGCAATATCTGTTAGAACAGACCTGGCTGACTGGGAATATTATAAAAAAGTTTGGATACCAAATATGCATTAATATTAAGTGGTGTATCCGGAAAAAGTTTACATGCTGCATCCGTTTTATTAAAAACTTATTTGTCTTAAGATGGTGAGATATTTTTCTTATTTATTATCTGTCTTTATCGTTTCTTTATCTTTTTCTCTATTTTGTTCTTTTTTTCCAGTATTCTTTAACTCACAAAACAGAAAATGCACACGAGGATAGTATATGGACTTGTGCATGGGGTTGTCCAAAGAGGAAGAAAGATATTCAACCGGATAATGAAGATTCACGGTATAATCAAAGTGTTATTTTAATTTGTTGTTTGAGATGAAAGAACTATACCTTTTTAACTGTTATGTTACTTGATAGAGATTCTATACGATCCAATGAAGATGAGATTGCGGAATATCTAGTAACAGGTTCTGTAGATGATGCGGTAAAAGTATGGGAACTGAGAGATGGTGCTTTGAAGATAAAGCATAAGTTAACTGGACATTCTTTAGGAGTAGTGTCAATAGCTGTCAGCTCGGATGGATCAAGTAAATGAATGAAATTATTATTTTCAAGTATATTAATTTTTTAGTCTACATCTTATCGCGCAAATTTGTAGAATGTGCTTCTAGTTCCCTTGACTCGAGTTTGAAATTATGGGACTTACAATCTGGAGACAAATTATCGAGTATTGAAGTTGGTCCAGTAGATATTTGGACCGTTGTCTTTTCTCCAGATGATAAATTTATTGTTTCTGGCAGTCACGCTGGTAAAATACATTTATATGGAACTGAAAGTGGTAAACAAGAACAAACATTAGATACAAGAGGTGGAAAATTTACACTGAGTGTTGCTTATGTAAGTCGTTTGAATAAAAGTTTAAATTATGTTATGCAACTTTTGTACATGGAATTGCATTTCAGAGTCCTGATGGTAAATATATTGCAAGTGGTGCAATTGATGGGATTATTAATATCTTTGATGTTGCTTATGGAAAAGTTTTGCGTACATTAGAAGGTAGATATAAAAAATTCAAATGTATTATCAAGATATTATAGAATATTTTCTCATTAAATTTGTTATTTAGGTCACGCGATGCCTATCAGGTCTCTATGTTTCTCACCAGATTCTCAGCTGCTCCTTACAGCATCCGATGATGGACATATGAAGTTGTACGACGTGTAAGAAAATTAGAGATTTATAAATACATAAATATATTGACTTTATATTAAAATAAATCCATTATTAATATTTTATGTTCATTGTTTTTATTTAGCAAGGATGCAAATCTAGCAGGAACAATGTCGGGTCATGCTTCTTGGGTGCTCGGCGTGGCTTTCTCGCCAGATGGTCAGCAATTTGCGTCAAGCAGTTCTGATCATACAGTCAAGATCTGGGAATTAGCACAAAGACAGTGTTTGCATACATTTGATGAACATAAAGATCAGGTATGTCCGCTAAACTTGAAATAATTTTCAGACGAAATATATGTTTAATATCCATTTTTTAAGATTTTAATACAGATACAGATAATTTTTTTTGTGAATATATAGGTATGGGCAGTAAAATATAATCCACAACGAAATAACGTGATTGCATCAGTATCCGAAGATAAATCCATTAATTTGTATGAATGTCCGATATATGATAAGTAATAATGTAAGGATTAATAAATATTTTTTATTTGCACTACATTATTTATTTTTTAATAGTTGCAGACAATCGATGACATCTCTTTAGAGTTTATGATAAAAAAGGGTATTTTTAGCTATAAATTTTATTGTACTGCAAGTAATGTACAAATTAAAATGATATGTGGCGAATTTAAAGCGCAAAATGTAACGAAAGTTGTTCTTAAAACCTAGAATGGAAATAATATTACAAAAAAAAAATTACAATAATCTCGTAGTGTACAGACCAAATATGTTTTAAGAAACAACGCAAAGATACCCTGATATGGTTCCAAGTTGGCAGGGTTAAATCTAATTAACTCGAACTGGAACAGGGCAGAATTGTTTACATAGAAGAAATCTCTTAATTAAAAATTAAATATATAATTCTAATTCACATGCCAAGTAATCTCTCCTTTCGATGAGAATTCGACAATGATACGATTCCCGCAGAAGGAAAATTGACACGATAAAAAAAATTAAGTAAATTAAAAAAAAAAGAACGTCTTGCCTACATCAGTTTCCGAATGAAAGACAAAACAACATTAAATCATAAAATTATAGTATTTCGATTTTAGAGACTTACAAGTAATCTCTCTCTAATTGTATATGTGTGATCTGTACACTTTTTTAATGATATATTTACCTCCAAAGAAGTAACAGCATGTCAATTCAATAGACGTCGCTCAAAAACAAAACTAATGACCGCGATATACAATATAGTATATGTGACGAAAATAGAATGTGTGTGTATATTACTTGTAGACTAGAAACTTAAGATAATGCTTATAAAATTTTTTGTCCCGTTATTATAATCCCAGTTTTAGCGAACTATTTTAGACCGCTCTACGTTCACACAATCGATACAAACGATACTATCTCGTTACGATTAATCTTCGGTCGAAGATGCTCGAGCTTATTCCAGATCTTCATCATCCTACTTATCAGTCTTTAAAAAGTAATTAGACTTTGCATCCGTTTGAAAGAGAAAGATGATACGAATCGGTTTATACGATGGAAACAAAATACAGATCGTCGGGTCTTCTCCGCAGGCGCGTCTTTTCTCATTCGCGTACGAAGATGTATGACCGACGCATATGTGTTACGAATCGTACACAGATTTTAAACACATACTATTAAAACTTTCTACATTCTTCATTCGGTTTTTTTTTTTTTTTTTGTATATATACAAAATTGAATAAATAACCGATCCAGAATCACCGCTAAGCACTATGGATTTTCGACTGTGGTTTTCTTCTTTCAAATTCGGAATTATTCTATATTATCATGTATATATACAACAGATAAAATGGACACAGGAATGATCTTAGGATTTCCCGCTAATATTTCACACGGTTTTTGCCGGTATCGAAGAAATTGGCATTGTGATGCTTATGCATACAGTATATCATGGATATTATTATATGTAACTATTTTATTATTCCGCATAAACTGATGAAGGATCTATACGAGAGACAGCAAAAGAAAATGATTAAAATTATCTACTCATAATGCGTATCACATGTGACGAATGTATGTGGGCGAACATATAGAAGCAAGCGAATGTACAATGACTAGCTTGAAACGAAGAGAGAAGTCGATTATTACAGAACTTATGCGCTTCGTTTTTGGGGGTCGTCCCAGTTCCCCTATACCGTCGTCACCCTGACGGATCCCGTGACTATCTCCGCGTGACAATCCGTCACCTCGAATTTACCCTGACTCTCATCCGACCTAGATTTGGCCGCTTGCGATGGAATGTCTGGCTTTGGATTGTAGTTGAACGGCGGCACGATCGCCGAGGCCGGCGTCCGAACGCCGTTCTCCGCTGCTGTCGCCGGATCTACTCGGATAAAGGAGCCGAGCCTGGATATCCTCTTGGTGGGATCCATCTCCGTTCCGAACTCGGCGCTCTGTTGCTTTCTCATGGTCACCAAACTATCGCCCAGCTGCGTCGTCTCGTGCTTGTATACCTCGGACGATTTCACCGGGATCTTGCAAGGTGCCTCGTTGGCGTTGATGCCCGTCAAGTCGCAGGAATTTCTGTACTTTGGGCCAGCAGATCCGACTTGCGTACCTAGGACCGGTGGTCTGGATTTGGACTTGTAGGGAGATGTCTCGACGCTGCTACTGTCCTCTTGAGAGATCCCCTCAAACGTGGAACTGCGAAACAATCTGTACGCCGGCGGTTTATTGAACGTCGCAGCGGCGACGGGTGCAGCGTCCACCTCGGTGGTACTATTGGCTGGCCTTATCCATTGCCTGGTGTCCGGTTTCTCGAAACGCTGTTTGTTTTTGTTCTCTTCGACCTTCTTCCAGAGACTTGCAATCTTGCTTGTCGCCTCCTTTGCCAGCTTACGATTTTGCACGCTCGTAGACGAATTGGCGGCTATGCTGGAATTGCTGTTGGATCGTTGTCCGAGAGAATCAATCTTCCGGAAGGTCTTATCGTTCTGGGATGCATTGCCGTTGAGGACTTTCGGTGGCGTAATTATTTTTCCAGAGGACATCTTCTTCGGCGCCAATAGTCCTTTGGATGGTTGCATCTTTTCGCAACTATTGGCCGTCACTTTTGGCTGATACGCTTGATGCGCTTTCACGGAGATCTTGGATTTTCCCGCCGCCGGATATATCTTTGACGAAGCGCCTTTAATCGGTTTGGCGATCTTCGTCTTTATCGGGGAAGCGGATGCGGAATGCACCGTTGGCGCGTTTCCCACTTCCGGTTCATCTTTTGTAAAAGTTCCTTGACGCTCCAACGGCTTGATCGGGACCTCTGGCAATTTACTGTCGCTTTGGTAATTCGATGAGCAAGCCGAAGGTGTGCTATGACGCTTGATAGATTTTGTGAAGGTCAATGAGGATCCCTTCTGAGGTACAGAGGCCCTTTTGGACACACCTGCCAGGTTTCTCGTCTTTTTTTCTGCGTCCACAACAGATGGAGTTTTCTTTGGACTCGTATTGAATTTCGGAGAGTCTTTCGTAGCAGCCGTCGAATTATTGTTGTTCTGTCGTAAAGTGGTGACTCTGGTAGCTCTGACAATGGGCGAAGTGTTGCTGCGACCTATGGGTATCCCGCTGATAAGGTTTGCTTGCTTCAACGGCGATGATTGCGGCGTCGGTTTTCGCGTTATTGGGTTCGAATAAAGTGCCTTCCTTCGTCCTCGAATCGCTTTCGGGCTTTCCGGCTCAGATTTATCTGTCGCGTTGGAATCCACACTCGGATCTCGACCCAGCATTCCCGGCTTAATTATTCGCGGCCTCTTCGTCTCTCTCGATTCTTGTTCCTCGTCGGCGTTGTTCGATTCCTCATCGCTGCCTAATTCATTCGGATCCGCCGAACCCAGATTCTCATGAGTGATTTTCGCGTACTCAGCTTCTGCTTCTTCATGGTCGATATTTATTGCAAGAGTTTGTGCGTCATCACTATGTTGAGTGCTCATCAGTTTTTTCGAAAGACCGTTTACAAAGCGCATTCTTAGATTGCGATCCAATTCGGAATCATGTGACGTCAAAGTGACGGTCTCGCAACGTAAAATATCATCCCCATTAGTTTTATTCGATTCATTCAAAGTGTTTAACACGATGGTGGCATTCTGCTCCAACATAGTTTGAATCTCCTCGTGGGCGTATCCTTGTGCGTTTATTTGTCCTTCTTCCGTCGCATTGGTGCTTGAAATGGTATTATGCTCGATTTCTTTGAACATGGTTTCCGAATCGTCCAATGTCCTTGTGCGATACCGCTCTTTATTCTCTTGGGAATCCCCGCGTTTTCTCCTCAACGCCCTGCACACAGGTAACTTTGTGAGCGTAGGAATCGAGGACTTATTGGGAGATGTGGATTCTTGCTTTTCGCTGATATTTCTAGCTGAAACTAATTCTTGTGCTTCCTGAGTTTGAGCCAGATTCAGATCCGGAAAGGGATTCTCCAGCACCTGTGTCTGGAATCTCGCTCTATTTTCTTGCCTGCGTTGCTTTGGCGTTAGTTTCGAGAAGGGAGAATACTTTCCACGTGGAATCTTATCACCCTCCTCATTGCTGCAAGTGCCATCTTGCTTTCGGCGTTCTTCCTGTTCCTTTTTAACAATCTCCGCGGCGATGGTATACGTTTTATATCTCTCCTTCGTCAAGTTTCGTTTTTGCTTCGGGGTCAAGTGAATCTTCAGATGCGGCGGACGCCGTTTCGGCGTTGATTCTGCCGAGCTGCTGACGCAATATTCGGACGAGATAGGAGTGATTGCCTCGTCAGTATCGTTTTCTGCCTCGTCGATCACCTCCGCTACGATTGAATGCACTACCTCGTCAGTGTGCAGCTCCGTTTCTATGCACAGAGTGTCGCTACACAGAGTATCGGTAGTCGCTTCCATCGTGGATTCGTCCATCTCGCTCACCTCATTAAATAGGGACGGTGGATTAATATTCTCCAGGCACTCACTCAGACTGTTGTTCGCACTGCTTTGCATGCCCTCAGCGTAACGCATGCACGTCATGGATAATACGTTGGCGACTGGCTTTAGCATCTCGAATACCGCCGAGTCGCTGCCGGTCAAACTGTGTGAATCCTGTTCCTTCGAGTCCGCGATCTCCGATGTGATGCTAGCCACGCTGAGCATGCTATTCTCCATATCACCCACGTCTGGCAATTCATCCATCATGGACGGCGGTTTGACATTCTCCAGATGCGAGCTGGTACACTCGTTTAGCAAATTCTCCAAACTGGACGTGTGACTCTGACTCTGGCCTAGCGCTCGTTTGGCTACTACGCCGAGCGGCAGAGACTTTTTTCGTACATTGCGAGGATCAGCGGAATATCTCGTCGATATCGGTGGCAGAGACGTGGAGTAACATCTGTCCCGGTTAACGAAAGTTTCGCTATTGTCAACGGAGCCGGCGTAGCTCGCGGTCAACGATAATAAACTTCCCATCGAGGACGGCGGTTTGATCGCCTCGAGATCGATAGACGTCAAACTCGTTGTCTCGAGCTCGTTCTGATTGTTCCCCTCAGCGTCGACGGCTTCCGCCAGTTTGATGGCTTCACGTTGAATGATCTTCGATTCTGTCATGCCGGTCTGTTCGTTATTCTCGACTTGCACATTGTTTTGCGACACGTTGATGCGTTGATCTTCCTGCGCGTCGCTGTTAAACGAAGCGACTAGCGGCGCGCTTATGCTGATGCTGGGAAAGGAAATGTCGTTGGGAGAATCCTCATTCCATGTGTCGCATGTCAAGCTCTGTTTCATTGTGCCGGAATCTCGTTCGCGTATGGCTTCAGTTTGTTGAACTAACGTTGCCGTCAATCGATCCAACGAAGCGATCATAGCGTCGGGATCTCTTTGTCGTCTGTATGTCTCTTCTTTTATATGCTTCTCCGCGCTCTCGCGATGTAAAATGTCTGAAGTCCTCACAATTTCGAATGGTGCTTCTGGTTGTTCACTCGCATTGCCATCAATCTCGGATAGTTCTTCGGAAATATTATTTCTTCCTTTTATAAAGTCTATTTGTTTATTATATAACACTAGTTGCGTCTTAACGTAGTCTGCATTGCTTTGATTGATCATGATGTTGTTTTCGGATTTTATACTGGGTTGGATACACAGTTCTAGAAGAGCATGCTCGGATTGCTCGACAGAGTCAATTGATTCACTACTTTCGGAATCTTTCGTAAATGATTGCTTCATTGATGGAATATCCGTTGGAATCTGATCATCAGTCGTTATCTCGTCTACTCGTATAATGGATTCTTTTTCAACTGTATCGCGTTCGTCATTTACAGTCAAGTTATTGAAAACGTTCTTATTTAAGAACATATCAGGTTTCTGTAATACAGTTATCGATGAGAAATTATTATCAAGATTATCATTATTTACTGCTGTCGTGGTTGAAATTGGTTTATTTGATTCCTTGATATTATGTATGTATCCGTTAGTTATATTTGTCATCACCTAGAAAAAGAGATATTACAATTTAAAATAGAATTAAATTAAAAAACGATATAAAAAATTTTATAGCAGAAATTACAACACAGAAAGTCTAAAAAGATCTTACTGTAACTGTTTCCAATTGAACGCTTTCTTCGTTATTATCCTTCTTATTTCCTCTGTTTTTCTCTGATAAATCACTTTCAGCTGTAGTTCCACGAGACTCCGCATATTTTATATTAAATAACAAACTGTCAGATTCTACAGTTCCATTATGTTCAACTTGATCTAGAGCGAGACTAGTTTGATATCGGGTCAGATTATTTTCTGATCGAGGAAGTTTTTCGAGATTATTTCCTATGAAGGAATGTCTATGCCTAAAAAAATATATCAAATTTACCAAATAATGATATAATTACTAATATTTTTTAATAATCTCATTAATATTTTATAATTTCACCTATTATTTTGCATTCCAATATTAATGCAAGCGGCTAATAGATCCTCGTCATCCTCGTCTCCATCACTGACTTGATCTAGATAAATTCGGAAAGTTGTTTCATGTTTATTGTGAATCATCACAGATTATTTTTTTCAGTTTCACAAGGTTAGATTACTTACATCCCGAGTCGTTATTAGAAGTCTTTAAACCGATATTATTACTGGATGAGAATTCAATGTCACTCGACGGTAGATCTTTATTTATTTTGCAATTATTTGGTTTAGAGTCTGTAAATTTGTATTGTTTATAAAAAAAATTATCTAAATTAAAGAAAATATTTATAAAATACACTCTAAATATTTTAAATTACCTAAACTAATAATCCTGGAACTGGATTCCGCATCGTGATCATCATTATATTCAGAGTTTCCTAATATCATTGAAATCGGCGTCGTTCTTACACTACGCAAAAAACGATTATTAACAAATTAAATATTAACAAATTAAAAAATTCTAATTTGATATGCATATAATAATAATCCAAGTTTATAATAAAAATAGAATTATTCAAATATGTTTGAACATGCATTTCATATACAAATATGAAATGTAATAGATAATTATTTAGAAATTAATGTAATTATACCTTGAATGATTTTGGATGGATGCGTCTTCTTGAACCACTTTAAGCTGCTTGCCCAAATCTTCCTCAAGGTACGGTAAAGAATGATTTGCGCCCTCGTCGTCCGTAAGATGCGTCGCGCCTCGCAAATTCAGCTGTGTCTCTGATTCGGCAAAATCGGTCAATTTCGGCACGTCCGTCAAGGACAACGCTTTGCATTCACCGTGGTCCTCGGCGTGCCTCGCTTTGTATCGCTCCGATAACCTTTTTGACGAATTCCTTATACGACTATCATCCTGTAGATCGGAGGCGGAAGTGGCTCTGGACGAATTCAAGGACGTCTCGCGCGGCGTTCCTTCTGTATAGTAAGTTCTAACCGTGTCCTCATGCAGGAGTCCCTGATCGTTGGTCGAGAAGAAGCTGGAGTGTTGCTTCTCGTCGTCTATAGTTTGCTCGCCGTAGCGCAGACTGTAATCGGTCGGCTGATCCAAGTCCGTTTCGGCATAATCGCCGAACAGATTACCGTCTGGATCGATCGTAGGCGATATCGCTTTCTGAATACTGTTCAGAGTGTCATGACGCAACAGAGCCTTCTCCGTATAAACATTGCTGAAATTCGCGTTTTCTTTCATGGGAGAAATATCACGCAAATAAGAGACCGGCTTCGAGCTGTCGACAATCGCTTTCGCGGTTGTTCGTCGATAATCTGACTTAGCGCACACGGTCGCTTCGATTTCTTCAGAAACACTGGACTGGCTGCCGGCCTTGGACGAAGACGACGCGCTCTGATCGATCAGAGACATGTTGTTCTCGATGGAGGAGTTTAATGAAGTCTGTGACGGTTCTTGATTGGGCGCTGTGGCCCACGATATAGTAGAATTTGTGCATCTCAGTTCGTTCATATCGAAACCGTCGGATGGTCTCAGTCGTTCAGGTATAGCGTTCTTGTAACGTAAGGTATATTTCCTCTCGGAAGAAGTGGCTTTCGTGTGAGTGTCGCCACACGCGCTGTCAAATCCAACCGCGGAATGAAGCGACGAAGATTGCTGCTTTATCTGCGAATCGGTAGGCGATGAGCCATTCAGAACGTGACGATTTACTTTTTCGAACATGGTGTCGGAGTGCGTGCTCGTCACTGAACGCATGGAATCTCTACTTTCGCTCCTAGCAACTCCGTTACATTTAACGGTGGACGTACTGGGCTGACTGTGCAACTGATAAGTACGCAGACCGTGGGCATTGATGCCGAGAAAACTGTGATCTAGCTTGAACGTGAACTTATCATCCTTATTGATCGGCGACGTGCTCGGTTCAATGTTGTCGCAAGTCTCGGCCAGATTTTGATCGATTTCTTGCTCTAGAGCCCGTTGCCTGCGAGCTGCCAGACTGGGCAAGGTCGATAATCCGAGTCCGCGCGCGGTGGAATCCAAATGAACGAGATTATTGCAACCAGGTCTGGCACTCAACAAATTCTTCAAGGCCGCGCTAGAGCCCATCGAGATCATCTTGTGTTTGGAATGAACCAGACTGCGCAACATTGGCACAGCCCCTAGATCCCAAAGAAGACGCTGATCTTGGGGACACCTCGCAGACAGATTCCAGAGTGCTCCGCAGGCATTGCTAACCACAGTCAGGCTGGGTGATCTCAACTGCTGTAGGAGAACTTGTAGGCAGCCTCTCTCCCTCACGATGTCTCGATAATCTTCTCGCACCGCTACGTGACTCGACACGTTTCTAAGGATACCGCCGGCGTTCTCGACTATCGCGAGCGTCTTGGACGGCGCCTTGTAGCTCAGCATGTCGACGAGGAAAGCCAGCGCGCCATCCACGGCGCAGATATCCACTTTATTTGTGCTGCAGTGAGCTGACAGATTCCACAGAGCGGATAGTATAGATTTCAAAGTGGACTCTTTGCGACCTTCCATAGCGGCTTTCATCAGACCCGTCACTGCTCCCACTTCTCTCAGGGTCTGCTTGCTACTACTATCGGCACGCCAAGACAAGTTTCTCAGGACACTCGCGGTCACCTGTCTAAGATCGTCGCTGGGACTTCTCAGCTGCGAGACCAAGGCTTTCATAAATTCCTTGAAGGAGCAGAGTAGCGCCTTGTTGTTGCCATCGCCGAAAGTCAGGTTGGTCAATGCCATTCCGGCGTATCGTCGCAACGTGATGCAATTTTGGTCGTCGCTCTCGCTACCATGCGCCAAGTGATCCATTTCGATGAGTTCCGCGACCGCGTGAAGACCACCTAATTGGCACATAGCGTGACGATGAGCCTCGTCGAAGGACAGCTTCATGAGCGCGGCTATCGTCGCCGCGGGATGTCTCTCGAGGTCATCCGTGGGCTGGCCCCTTTCCAGGGACATTCTCAGATTCTGGCAATAATCGCGCAATTGTTCGAGGAACCGAAGCACCCGCGCTTCCCGACGACCGGCCCTCTCGTCGCTTTTGGCGTGCACCACGTTGTGCAACGCTTGCATAGCCCGATCCCGAGTGTCCGGATCTTGTCTGGGTGCGTGAATCAGTTGCACGAGCAGCGGCAAGCATCCGGATTGCCTCATCACCAGGCAACTATCTAGAGAGGTGCTCATGGAGAGCAGAGTAGTGCTCATATCGTCCCGGCCATTCTTCTCTAGCATACCTAACAGGTTGTACACCACGTCCACCTTGGCGCCCAGTCGTCGATGGCCTTGCAACTCCGCGGAGTGACTCTCGAGACCCGCGGAATTCGATGACGAGAAACTCATCACGCTGGCCACGTCCTGCTCATGGATACATATTTCACGTTGCGTTTACCCTTTCTTAGATAACACAATCTAATTAATCATATCTAATTGACGTTTTTGTGTGTCATCCTTCATATGACAGTTCTTTATATCCTTTGGGATCTGTATACAGGATGTTTAAAAACCATCGGCTTCTGTCCTAATCACGTCAGAACGCCGTAAAAGGACACGCTATGGTTTCTCGACACCCTGTATATGCGAGAAATGGCAAAATGCAACACGATACACCGTTATAATCATTCGACTTACATTGTGCGCAGCGAGCGATGTGCTCTGCTGGACCGGAAAGCCAATCTGCTGATTAGCCCATACGTCTCTTCTGATGGGCCACGTTCCGCGATACGAAGACGGTAGCCTGTGACCGAGCAGCGAGATGCTATCCTGCTTAGTTTCCTCCTCGCTACTGCCATCCTCGTTGTAACGTTTACTTCTTCTCAAATAGAACTGTAACGCGAAAGATTTCAATTATTATCTTCAGGATCAATAAATGATGTTCGTTTTGCCTAGAGTCATTTTATCCGCTAATCGATTCCGATGGTTAGTCTTTTGAAAACGTTTAGCGATGCGTATGTATATGAGAGAAGCATCCTTTATTGCTTTAAAACAAATATATGCTTTTATTTGTCAAAATCGTTAATTTCGCTCAAACGATTAACGTTCCAACAAGTTTTACATGTGTAAAAAGCATCAGTTCTCTCTGTGTCGAGTAATATATATACAAGAGGAACGTGCTGTGCATCGTGTTTGGAGCTTGAAATTTTCAACACGTGCGCAAGTGCAGATGAATAGGGATCCTCGGAGCGATGCCGCACAGCGGAGGGTGACGACTTAAAGGGCAGACCCAAGCGAAAGAGAAAGGACAGAGCGATAGGCTCGGGAGGGGAAGAATAGAGGAAATGCGCGTATACGTGCGGGAGAACGAGAGAGATGGAGATGGCAGGGCAGAGAAAGAGAGAGAGAGACAGTGAGAGACAGAGACGAAAGGTGAGGGTTCCGTAAAATCAATACGGGATACGTTAGTGAAGATGTATATGGTATACTCGTGCGCGCCACAAGCACAAGGCGATTCGTGTATTAAGCCAGTGGTTTTCAACCTTTGTCCCTTTTACCGAGATAAACTCGTAACAAAATGATCTCGAAATGACTTACATTCCGTATCTAACGTAAGCGCGTAATTCCTGTGAAATTATATTCCGAAACGTAGTTATATTTGTGTGTATACGCACGAAATAGATGTACGAGAGAAAAATTCATAATTAAAAGATTACAATTTTTTTTTTTTTATATAATCCTTGTCAAATTGACAATTAATAATAATACTCATCATAATAATACTAATAATATTTCTTGTTATTTTTTGCTACGCTTCTCTCGTTTTATTTTCAAGACGTTTTACGTCCAATAATTTTAATCACATTCTGTAATTTTAATTGATACAGATTTCACATTGAACTTTCTCAAAATTGGCACATTCTAGCAGTTTAAATGAAACGACACGCGTCGATGTTAATATCGACGCAAACAAACAATATATCGCGTAAACCAGTCTACCTAGACAATCAGAATTGATCCGTAACAAGCGCTAGCATCGAGTCGCGTCGCGTACGTAAAGCGACGAGTTTAAACCTCAAGGAACATGTAATCTCTAGCGGCGGATCAAAGTACCACGCAACCTATGTAAAAGTATAAATCCGCCTGAAATATATCTTCCGCTCTATCACGCACCAGCGTGAGGAATTTTCTCAAGATACAGGCGGAAACTAGCCACAGGAAAGAAAAAAAGAAAAAAAACCGCTACCTCGGGACTCGGCGTCGATGAGCGTCGCTCATCCTCCTCCTTGGTCTCCGGCTCCATGGCATCCTCCTTGCTAGTCTCAGCGACGAGAGGAGGACCCGAGTAGATCCGCGGTTGTCTCGGCGCGATGGCATCGACGGTTCCCTTTTTCGTAGCGGTGCATCTCTGCGTGACGGGGACGATGGGATTGTAGGACGTTGCTGCTGCTGTTGCTGCTGCTGCTGCTGCTGCGGCGGCGACGGCGCCGTCAGCGACCAACTCCAGCCTGCGCGATGCCAGGGGCGGCGGCGACTGCCGTCTCTGGGCACCCCACGCACTGGCGACGCCTTCCACCCCGACGCTCGCCGCCGAACCGCACGGCACGCGGCCCTCCGTCGCGCGCAATCTGTCTCGCCGGGTATTCGCGCTCTCCTGGAAAGAGAGAAAAAGAAAATGATGCGCCACGTTAGTTGCGGAAGTGAAAATCGTGCCGAGCGAGAATGATGAGCTCGTAAGAGCTCGTCCAAAGGATTTCTCTGCGGAGAAACTCATAAAATTAAAAAAAAAAGTTTGTAAATGTGTTAAGTAGCTTAGCGTCCTGTTCTGATAGACATTAGTATCCTCCTGAGGGGAAAGAAAAAAAGGAGAAGAGTACGTGCGATAGATTCTTATGAAATTCAAAACTAATTCAAAAATTGGAAAGAAATATATAAATGATTAGGTTAAAGCTTTCCAACAAGTATCGATCTTTTTTCTGGAAAAAAAGGAGAGAGAGAGAGAGAGAGAGATTTATGATTACAGTTTAATTCGTGAATTAAAAAAAAAAAAAGATATGCTTATTTACCAATCTGATTTTTCCTTAACGAAACTGTCGACTAATAAGCTTATAATTGATATAAAAAAAAAAAAATTAATCCGTTGCGTATACAAATCTGCACTATTTCTTGCCATTCACTATTCGATGTAGGTAGATATAAAAGAAAAGAGATTAATAAGATTGATTATCGTATTTAAAGCCGTTATGTGGGATGAAATCAAATGCATCCGGTGTAATTAAGTGACTTGATCTCGACAGGTTTATTCGCGGATAAATCGCTTGATTCAGCACCGTTTCTGATTGGTTCATGTCACTTGCACGAAAGATACAATATCCCCTCTTTATCTGTTAGCGAAAGGGTATAATAATGATTAGAGTCATTATTTACAAGCTTGAAAGTACATATAGAAGTGCTAAAGTATATATTTAAAATGCGTCACTTGAAAATTCTAAAGAGAGTTATAATATGTAATTCTTTTATTGTCAGAACGACCTTCATATAAAATATGAAATCGTGATCGATGATGACGATGATCTGCGATATACGTATCAATTAGAATTGCAATTAAAATTGCAGTCGCGCTGTGCTCATCGCATCGTTAATTAGCGCGCTACTTGCAGTATGATCGCTCGCGCAATTATTTATGCGAAGGTAGGGCGTTTTATCGCATTGTAGCCGTATATTTCACGCCAATTTCTAGAAGTGTTTCAAACGCGGAGAAACCTTGGATTCACACATGAAGAAATACAGTAGTAAAAAAAAAACCCGTTAAATATGAACGATAGAAATACGAGCGATCTTTAACATGCAAATGTGCGTGTTAATATACAATGATATGAAAGTTATTGAAAAATTAACTGTTTTTTAGATTGTATATAATTTACACGCGTTAATTTTACACGTGTTATATTGTATTACAGAAGTAATAAAAACTAGACTCTGATCAGAGATAGTATCAATGTCGAAACCTAAGCCTACTGATAGTTATATCACGTGTTAGCGTGTCTATTATCAACAGCGAAGAGCAATGAGACTTCAACTTGTTATCTAGACTCAGAATAGACTGATAATGCCTGCGATGCTTATTCATCTAATGGATTCCAACCTCCTAAGAAAGCTAGATATATATATATGAAGACGAAAATCTATATTTTCTTTTGCGCGAGTGATTAAGAGCACGTTGAACTCCATGAATAAGCAAAAGCGAACGCGCGTCTCTCCGTTATTCGCAATAAATACTTTCACTGTTTTCTCCAACATTCAGATAAAATCGCATGCAATTTTCCGAAATGGTAAACAGATTTGAGATAAATAAACTAGATTGACGAAGCTGTCAATATAGCTGTCAATATTGGAAACATGAATTTGATAAATCTACATGTGCAGTTCTCGACACTTGTCCATCTGTCAAATTTGCCACACGTGGTTTCGCACGTGATACGTACAAATGGCATTAAAGCGATAGTCCTTACTTTGAGACGAATCAGACGCGGCTGGATTGAACGACCTGCTTAATCGCAAAGACGGAAACTTAATAAGACAAGATAGGAATTCGTTTAGCTTTCACCGCGACATCGTCCGCGTTTCCTTTCTCCCGCGAGCTCATTAACCGACGACCGTAAACTTCGCGATCGGAAAGATAAGCTCGTCTTTATGTAAATAAAAATTCGCGCGGCACCCATGACAGTTGCGAGGCGTGTCCGCGAGATTGACGAGATAACGAAACAGCGACTCGCTTATCGTTGAGATTTGCTGCAAGCGCCGTCAGATCAGGTAAGCGGGAATTCGGCTCATTGAAACGAGTATCGGGCAAGCGAGGCAATGTTGATGATGCATCGAGATAAGAGGGCCGTTTAAGAGGAACGGATCCGATAGTTTAATGATTTCGTAATTGGCAAAATGACTCACTCAAGTGCAATCGTGACGGATAGATAGCTGCGTTTGCAATGATGCTACCGCTGTCCCTCTGTGTAATTTATTTTATCCGAATGGAAATGTTTGTGTATGTGATTATCGTTATTACACTGCATTATACGCAATCATCGCGTATACAACGATGTATCATTATTAAATGTCCAGAAAAGGTATTACGTCATTATATCACGATTGGGAATGATAACAATTCTCGGAAAGATGTCAATTATTTTTAAAAAGAGCATAACTCGAATTTTTCATTTCTCCAAATAACGATGATTAATATCGCTTACATCGCGGACGACGTTACGGTAAGAAAACGGAAAAAGGTTTCGTGGGCCACGAAATTTTATTTTCGACATGGCCAAGCGAGGAAGTGTATTTCGGTCACAAACAAAGTTCGTGCGTACGCTCATAAACTTCGCGCAGATGCCTCACGAATGTCTTACACGCTCCAAGGTATCCTTTTGTCATTGTACACGTTATCTAAGACCGCGTTAAATAAGCGCTTCCGTTCGAGAAATCTAAACTGCGACGAGTGTTGCGTGTTTTTCGCAGGCGCAGTCTTCTTTCCCCTCGTCACGATTTCGACTTTAATTAACGGGAAATCGAGTGACAAAGCGAATTATATTATATTATACCACCGCCTGCCGACTGATTGAAGAAGATGTAAGTATTGTATAAAACTAAAATTTACATCAATTTTTAGCTCGAATTAAATCATAATTTTAATTAAAATACAAAAAAATCTTAATTATAAAGATAAAAATTTGGCATATTAAAATAATTTCGAATGTTATGCTAGAAGAGTTTGCGACTACGTTGTTTATTTACATTTTAGTCAATTGCGCGTTAGCAATGCAACTTAAACCGGCGGAGATGTGAGCAGTTTATTTTGAAAATGATGTAAATTCACTTTTTTATTAAAGGGTTCGCATGTGAATTTATTCGACAATATCGATATTATTAATTTTTTCGGAAAAATTGGACTTACATTAATTTCAAAGTAAACGGCTCATATATACTCGAGACTTAGAGAAGATTTCGAATTAATAAGCGAATATTTTGGGAAGGCGATCTAGAATACTAGAGAGTTCAATATCGAAAGGCAAATAAAAAACAGAGCATGCCGATCAGTGATGCGAGAACGACGAAAGTAAATTTCCGGTTGTTGCTGCGGGAGGTGTCGCGATGCGCCCTGTTTGGAAGGAAATCTATGCTCGTTCAAATTATCCTAATTGCTCGAATGTCCGGAGAGTTTGAGGCAAGTGCGCGTGTTGTATGAATCTCATATCGCTCTAGCGAGAAGAGCATTGTTTGATGTGTGTGTGTGTGTTTTAAACAGCCAATTTAAAACCGGAAAGCTCTTTAGAATGGATAAAGATTTCTTCATATATTATTCACATATTATTAGCGTTAAAATAATAATTTTTTTTATATAGCGGAGTATATATCAATTCGATTTGCGTCAATGAATTCTTGTTCTAACTTTACGTAATATTGTGTGCGTCATCGCTATTATTCTCGACTCATATCTCGTGCCCTGCAAAGATTAAATCAATAGTTTTGAAAATAATAAATAAATAAATAATAAAAACACCTCACACACAATTCATCAATCTTTTTCCACGTTATTGAAACGATATATCTCGAAATAAATAATATGTAGCGAAATAAAAAAAGAAGAGTCGATACATAACATCGGTGTAGAGCTATTGTTTAAGAATTGACATTTCAACGACCTAGTTAACCGAGTTGCCTCCATCGAGACATTTGGCTTATAATTTAATCACCTTTCCCTTCCGATACGAATCGGCGGATTCGTCGCTGAATCGCGCGATAGTCGAGCAATTGGCGGCCGACACTTGCCAATTATTCTGCAATACTTGCTCCTCCTCCTCATCCTCCTCCTCCTCCTCCTCCTCTTGCATGCCAATCCTCCGCTCCTTGTCAATGGTCCCGCGGCTCTCCAGGATGAGTCTCAGCCGATTTTTCTCCGTCTTGACGATCTTCTGATTCTGCGAGGCAGCCGCGAACTGGCCGGTACGCGGTAGAGGAATCATCGTGGCGGTTAATCCTCGACGAGGATCCGGCTCGTCATCCCTCGAGGATTCCCTGCGTTCTCCCGATACATTTCCTCCTCCGTCTCTCGCCAGCTGGTCGCGATTTTCACCCGGCATCCCTCGCAGCCGCGTCTCGAATTCAGTCTCATGGAACATTCACTCGACATCCGCACGAGACGCGCATTGAAAATTGTCGCAGCGATCGAACACCTCGAGCGAACACGCACTCTCTTTCTCTTTCTATAACGGGTGGCGCTTCTCTCTCTCTCTCTCTCTCTCTCTCTCCGGAAAGATCTTTCTCGCTATCGATCGTATCGAAACGAGAGCGGACGATTGTTTCTATCGCGAGAGGACGATCGACGACGTGCACTCACGACTACGCACTGATTATTCGTCGATCCGATGAGCGGATAATTCAAGGATCCACGAGCGTTCCGGCGTCGTAGGAGAGATGCGTAGTTTCCTCTCGGTACGGACCGCTTCTTCTAGTAGCAGCAGCGGCTCAGAGACGACGACAGGTCCATCGCGCTCCATCGGAGGCCGAGTGCACCGGGACGCATGCGTCGAACCAAAGATTTTCAAAATGTCCCTCTGGCATTTCAGCCACCGCCGCAGCCGTCACAGCTGCCATTGCGGTCCACGAGTATCCTCGACGTAGCGCGCTCTTCTCTCCCATCTTAACTGTGTACATCTCGCGAATGTATTCCGCGAGTGTAATTAGTCGCGCGTCTAATCACCGTGGATTACATTTCAACCTCTCGTCGCAGATGGATCCCACCGAGTTCTTTTCATCACCGGACACATGTACAAAGAATGGCTCGGATAGAGCGAGAGAATCAACGTTTCGTGGAGAAGGAACGCGAGATATTTTTACGATACGAACATGATTCAAATCTGTCGATAGTAAAATATCCATTTTTGCCTGTTAATATTAGTTCATTCTCGATTCGAGATGCGCTAAACAATAGTTCGTGAAATTAGAGATAATAGATGCTATTGTCTTTGGTATTTGCAATATTTTTATAATTATTTATAATACGAAATGTAATGTTTTAGTCTGCAGCAAAATATTGATTCACTTTTATCATAATTCGTAGTGTCCCCTCCTTCATCTCTTTTTATGGAAACTGTACACGTAATATATAAGTATATATATTTAACTATCTCCACGTTGTATTTTCATTAGACCTTATGCCGTTTATTAAATATAGTTTCAGAAGATGGGAAATACGAATAAACAAGAATCTGACGAGAGTGCGATATTCATTCAATTTCGGCGATTATCACAACGCGCATTCAGTTAACACTCGGGACACACTCACAAGAGAGATCGAGATGATCTAATCTGATTTTCTCTCATCCGACCAAGTTACGAGGCGTACGGGATTATCGATAGAAGCGAGACGTACACACATCGCACAATTTCCAAGATTCGTCGTTCTAATATTTAAAGCAAAGCGGGGATACGGATGAAGTACGAATCATTTCGATAGTTTACTTCGACGGTATACGTGTCAATGCCTCGCTTTTGCGCGTGCCATTTATAGTTATATGTATACGCAGCTGCCAGTTTGCGACCCACGCGCGAACGCGCGTTTCGCAAACACACCGACGCGGCGCCGGTGCAGCAACGCACGTGTGTGTCGCGCAAGAGCGATAATAATATTCGTGCGTCACGCGTTTCTCTACCTAAGGTTTTCTCACAGAAATCGCCCGATTATCGCGCGTCCTCCTCGACGGCGACGCGCCGATAATTATGCGTGTGTGGACCGATCGGATAATCTCTAGATCAACCGGCGCGACAACCGCATTCTCCTTCCGTTTCCTTTCTTTCCGGTATGTAACGAGATATTTTACGGCAATCTTTATAAAACCTTTATTACCTTTATTACCTTAACCGGAAACGGTTAAGGTAATAAAGGTAATAAAGGTTTCGTATTCAATCGATTACTCCGTCTCTATCAACAGGAGAATTATAATTCAGAATAGATTAATCAATTGTTAATCAAATTCAAATTCAACTTTAGATATAAATAATATTTATTAATTATAAGAAGGTATTCAAAATCTCTTGGAATGCCACAAAAATGACACAAGCGTCACGTTTATCGTTAAATATACAATTAAAAAGATGAATCTAAACGATTCTTCTTAGACCGTCTTTTAGTAATGGATTGACAAGAGGCAAATAACACCGCGAATGTCAGTGAGCGAAGCCTACGGTCGAGAGAGGAATGCGCGTAATTGAAGACGACGCGTACGTGAATGCCGCGCATCGCGCAATTGAAGGGAAATCAGCGACGATGGAAGATTCCGTGTTGGCGATTCCCGGGAAAGCGAACACGCGCAAGGAAAACGAAGGCGATTCCGAAAGCCGGAGCGAGCGAGAACGCGCCACCGGCTCCGATAATCGGACCGACCTGACGCACTTACACGTACGTACACTCGAGGAACAGCTGGCGCGTATCGCGACTCGCAAACGTCAAGATAATGTATCGGAGATGGGTCGCAGGGCGATCGGCTCGTCTCGATCGCGAATGAAGCGTGATTCCCCCCTTGTCTTAAGTCTTTTCGTCATCGGTGCGTACGAGAGACGATGACGGAAACGCGTA
Source organism: Polyergus mexicanus (assembly GCF_030449975.1). Taxonomy (NCBI): domain Eukaryota; kingdom Metazoa; phylum Arthropoda; class Insecta; order Hymenoptera; family Formicidae; genus Polyergus; species Polyergus mexicanus. Next base: position 214,406 of record NW_027223333.1, on the reverse strand, counting down.
AGAAGCTTCAGGAGCCACGCCGTTAACGAGGCTGTGCAGCCTCGTAGGTTTACGGATCACGAGCGGCGAAGACCGCGTAGTATTGGTGGCTGAAATAAACTGGCGTAAGTTAGGGGATCCGAGGAACAGCTGGGCTCGGCCTGGGCTGCTGCTGCTGCACGCCATGACTGACTCACTCGATCTATCCCCCCCCTTTATAGTCTCTCCGGTTCTCTCCCTCCTGCTTCCGTTTTCTTCGAGGTCGATCTCGTCGTTCCTCAACAATCGCTTCTACGTTCCTCTGTCTATCTCTCTTTCTTTTTCTCTAATTTACGACTCTGAATTTCTCTTTTCTCCGTTTAATTAGGAGATTCCTGTCTCTCTGACGCAGTATCTCCTTTTCGTAGGAGGAAATAATACTTTTTTACTCTCCGTGTATCTTTAGAAATTGGTTCAGATTAAATGACAATCGCTTATTAGCGATGACTCAGAGGAATACGAGACGCTATAATATTTGCGCAAATCTATAATTTATGCTTGTTATTATATCTGTTACTGTCTGAGGAATATTGTCCTCCGTGACTCAAGTTTCGCCGCAATTTAATGACAATTTATTTCCAATGACTTGGAACAGTATTCTCGAAAGACGTGTACACTCTGTGATACCATCTCAAATATTCTGTATAAAAGATGACATTATTCTTTCTTGCTTCTCTGTAGTTTTCTCAGATGTTTACGCTCGAACAAATATAGTTCGCGAATCGATTGTCTTGTGCGAGTAAAATTATACAATAATATAATATATATATATAAAATAAAAAAAATAAAAAAGCGAATAAAATAGCGTAAAAAAATAAAAGAGCGAATTTCGCAAATTTTTTTTTCTCCGTTTTCTTAACTGCTAGAATTAATTCTGGCGCCATAAAGTATCGATTATTTTAATTAATAGCCTCGTAATTGCAAAGATCCAGTTTCCTTGCACAAAGATACTTTAATAAATTGTTGAGAAATGATGATTATCCGGCCGACTGCGCCTCCGTGTACTTTACTCCGTTCTCTAACAAATCGCCGTGTTCTGTTCTTCGTGGGAGATTATCAGTAGCTTTCATTCGATACATCTAATCGACAGAATCCTTCCTTTCACTGCTTCTTGGCGTTCTATCTCTCGCCGGACGATCGAGGGGCTGCTCTTCTCGTGTCCATCTAATCAGGAAGCAACATCCCGCAACTCCTCTTCAGCAATCACGCGTTTCATTAACCGAATGGATCTTTATTACTATTAGGCGGATATTAATCTCATTCGGAGAAGGAAATTTCTAATTGTTGCAAGAGGAGGGTCAAGCGCGAGAGAGTGATTCTGGTACCGCGCAGCAGAATTAATGGAATTCGTGTCTGATCAATACAATACGCATTTCTTTGCGAATAGTATTTTTCACGCGAGCCAATAAAACGTCAGTAAGCGGTTTGATACTTTGCCCGATTGCAAAAGCTGCTGCACAATATCGCGTGCACAAGAGCGTGAGGAGCGATCGTATATTTTAAACCGTATGATGCAGGACTTTGTAGCCGCAAAATAAAAACAAGTAGTCGCGGATTGTATTAATTTGCATTGGCGTAAGCATAAATTACGTAAAGATATTAGATGCGCGAGAAGATATATTATTTAATGCAGCATTTTGAAAAGTCGCCCCACATATTCATGTAATATGTCGCACGAGATATAAGTAAATTCGTACTGCAATATTTTATTATCTTAATTATTCGCTCGGGAAGATTCGGTGATATTGTTCAGATTGTTTGGGAGATGATTATCGCGCACGAAGTTATTTATATCGCGCATATGAATTATCTTTAACATTTCGTGATTATTATCATTTCATAATTCGTCGCAATTCTCCCGCGGTCGTAAAATATTTCCGCGAAAATTCCGAAAGCGCATAAATTAATTACGTATTGTAACATAAATTTTTGCGTGCGCGAAAACGGGAGCGCGATCCGCTGTATCTCACGGTGCGATATATTTTAGCCGTTTCGTCGGGGAACGAAAAGATAGAGAGAAAGAAACAGAGAGAGAGAGAGAGAGAGATCTCTGATCAATAACAACACAGGCAGTAGGGGGTAGTGGCAACCCCACCGATGATTCCCCCATAGACGCGGCGCATGCTCGCGAATTAAATTCCGCCCCCTCCGACAATTTTCATCACGCTCCCGGTTTCTCTCGCGAAGAGGGCGACTGGGAAAGGGAAAGAAAGAGAGAGAGAGAGAGAGAAAAAGAAGAAAGGGATGGTGCGTGCGCCATCACGCGGGCAGCCACGTGTGCATAGGTATTGCGTATAATCCTGCGACCTTGAACGTGCGAGCCTGAATGCATCGAGGTTTTATGCGGCACGATGCACCGAAAATGTATGGCGAGAGTTTGTTGAACAAAGAAACGAATTCACATCGCTTTCGTTACAAAGAGATATACGTATAAAAATAGAAAAAAATTTGCACAGATATAAATAGATATTTTTCTAATATAATGAAATTATTTTATCACTTGCGTAAATGACATTGCATTTCTTTTTACGCGATTACCAAAGTTTTTTAATTAATATAACATCAAATATACATTTTATACTATCCGAAAAAATTAAAATGTTGTTTAATCCAGACTTATGTTATTTCGAATTATGTATTTATCGATGCGCGCATGCATCACTGTTTCGTGTAACTTCGAACTATAAGCCAGAGCCTAGTAGCAACTGTGCATTGCAGGTTGGAGACGACAAATTAGTACGGATGCTACGTATTACCTTGTTCGCCACTTCAGCGTATTATGGTCATTAATGCTAACGCTTTATGATGCATGTAATACACTGCGCCTAGTGTAAATACATTACATACTGTCTAATCGTGAAACAAATAATTTATGGAAAAGATACGCGAGCTAAAGTGGTATTTAAAGCTCTAGAATAACGTATAAAATATCGCTTCCATTTGTTGCATAATATATTATAATAAAATAAAATAATATCGGATATAAAATAAATAAAATAATAAATAAATAAATAAAATAAAATAATAAAATGAAAACGGGTTATATACACATAAAATAATATCGATATTTTCATCGGTGTTAAATAATTCCGTCGCTCAAGTACAATATTTATATGAGTGAAATTAAAGTGATTGTTAACATGCAACGTCACGAACGGGTGAAAAGCGAAGGTAAAAGAATAAATCATTCGCATACGCGGTCAGAATTTTAAGCCAGATGAAGCAGACGATATTAAACATCGCCACCACCTGCCGAACAGGTCTGTGCACAGATTCGCGTCGACCAGATGCGGTTGCTTACCTGCAGCGCTATTGGGTGACGGTTGCGACTTCGCCAGGTCAAAAGTCGGCTGGTCAACTCGCCCGATCGAATGCTCTCGGAGGTCTCCAAATCGTGACAGTATCGCGGTCGTAATCTCAAATTGCTACAACAATCCGATAATGTTGTCAACGCTAATTATCGTGTTTGATATTCGCGGAATAACGTCTATTGATAACTGCCGAACGAAAAAGATGTGTGTGTGTTGGTGATAGATCAGACTGTATAGATTTCAGGACAATCAGTTATATGATTCCGTAAAGTGATATCGTGTATATATAGAGCGTATATCGAAAGATAAGATCCATTGATGAGAGAAAGTGGCAGAAAATGTTATGTAAATGAGATGAAATTTTAATTAATTATATTATATATAAAAAAAGCCGCATCTGTATAAATTATGAAAATTTATCATTAAAAAAATTAATTTTTTCAAAACAACGTTTTTTTTCTCTATAATTTCACGTCGAATTCTGCTACATTGTGTGTAAGAAAAATGTATGTACCTGTGTAAGATTTATCCGCAATTCATTCGCGAAATGCGAGTCGGCATTTCTAGTCGCGCAAAGATAAAAGAGAATAATGTCACGTGCGCTTAGACAGATGGAATTCCTCTTACAAGCACGATGCTTTCTCCAATCGCTTCCGCGATAGTATTTTCGAGTCGCGAATCTCTTTGAAAGAGAATTACAAAAAACGTATCGTCATAAAAAAATGAAGGAAAATATGTATACGGAATTTTGTGTATGTAATTTTTTACTTTTATTTTTTTACGCGTTGGAAACATTCTTTTTCTGCACCGAGTTTTTTTAATGTCATGTATAAAATTTGCGCCACGTGTTTTATGGAAAAATAAAAAAAATTATGATTCAAAACAATACTCACTTGCATTCAGCAATGGGCTTCTGTTCTGTTTTGATCTCCCGGATTTTATCGCAATGTTGTATCACGTTATCTGTCAGGAACTTCCCTGCAACGCAAGATCGTATCATGCTGAGTTTATTCTTTGCGTAAGTTCAATCTGTCGATCGTTTTTAAAAGTACATATTTAAAAAAAAAAAAATTTAACGAGGCGATAGTGTGTGTGTTTGTTCAGATAATCGCCTACTTCTTAAAGTAAAGAAAACGTAGAAGCTGAAGAGGAAAGATTAACGGTTGAATTTTGAAGAGTCCCAGTTTCTCATAACTGCGTCGTAGTTCTCTCCTTTGAGACTTTCTCAAAAATAGCCGTATGTCAGCGGGAGGAAAGTAAACCGTGAAGAAACGAAGTACATATAAAGCGCAGTCATTCAGTCTCTAGTGACACTGGTAGAAAAAAAAACCTGATAAAATGCCGGGTATGAAAAACGACTTACCTCGGATTTTTTTTCCCGACCTTGTGAACTGGGATTTCATACATATCTTCGTGATAGCAAAATATGTATCTATACGAAATCGTGTTTTTGTCGCGATATAATAGATTATTAAAACTTCTACAAAAACGTAAAGATATATTGGATATTTTGAGACAAGAAAAATTCACGAGAGAAAATACCTCTAAAAATTTTGTAATTAAATGTATCCAAGATAATTAGAAAACAATTTTTTTTATTTCTTCTAGATTTTTCTAGACTAGGTAAAAAGAAATGTTAAGAATTTAGGGCAAAATAATAAAATGCAAAATTTGAACAGGATGCTTAAGTAAATATATATTATATTGTTGGAGAGTTTGATATGATGAACTTTATTAATACATGAATAAATAATAGTTTAAATGCGCATCGATTGATGTTTGTGATTAATAATTATCCTTGCCTTATTAAAGCTACTATACGTCATGTATTGTATGCAAAATTTGATGGAATACTTACACTTAATGATTAGTGACGAAAACGCGTAAATATGCAATGTATATTCCGCGTGAATAAATTGAATGAAGACTGACTAAACGAAATTAACCATTCAAGGAAGCGATAATTGATGATAAATCTCTCAGTCTGAGAATAATTTGACTGACGTAGAACATCATACATACACATGAAGAAAAAGAGAGAGAGAGAGAGAGAGAGAGAGAGAGAGAGAGAGAGAGAGAGAAAGAGGAATTTAGTCTATCATAATAAACAATCATCATGAATGACACTTACTTAGAAAATCCATCGTGCATTTTCTTAAAAACGCTTGATGTGTTCAATCCGACAAAATGATAAAAATATTTCGAATAACCTCGTCGATTAATTCACTCGATTGTTTTACAATCAGAGTAAATAAACAAGTGGATGCTTTGCGATTTTGTGCGGATTTTCCAACAAAAATAACTCAAGCGCTTACACGCGAATTCCTGGAGATCTATCGCGCGTTAAATTTATTTTGAATTTTGACAGATCGCTGTCATTTCACAACTGTTTTTCGCGTGCAAGAGTCTATATAGAGAGCGATAAAATATTGCACGGGTTGAAGGTTGCAGAGCAAAACATCGTTTGTTAAAACTCGACATAAGTTTGCAAGCGAAAATACTCGCGTATTTATTTATATTATATAAACATACAATATAAACATTAACATCACAAATATACGATGCGTCAAATAACGACGTAAACTTTGCGCAATATCGTTATTAGAATTTCAAATTTCATTATATTAGTTAATTTTATACATGTACCATATAAAGTCTTTATCTCATAAATTTTTTTATATTCTTTATATTTTTTATAAATCAAATTTATATTTTCATTTGATTGTAATAAGCAACTTATACTTTCACGTTAAAAGAACGTCGTTCAAAGTATTGTCGACAAAGTAAATAGCATCCCGCGATTGCACTGATTTTCGTTCTGCAAAAAGATGCAAAAGGAATAACGACTAACGGCATCGCTGAGACAGAAGCGAACGCGGGCAAGCTCACTCGAGGCGAACGAGACGGAATTGGCCGTGACAGTTCTAACAACGTTGGAAAGAGAGCCGGTCGTGTTTCCAAGTGTCACGGCGGCGCTTTTACTCTTGTTCCCCGACGGTCTTCTCTAGCTTGTTGTATTTCCCTTCGGCCCGCCTGGTTCTACGTCGTCAAGTGCTTTGGCATTTAGATGGCATCGGTTCAACCGTTGCCTGCCTTACGGAGATCACCATAGGACGCCACTTACCACATAGACATAGCATCAGCGGAGCCAGGGATCGTTCGCGAAAGCTTAAATCGGATCTTGCTGACGATCCGTTTCGTCTAGCATCGATAACACCGAAATGAGAGTAAATGCGAGTGTCTTGAGGGACTTCCCAAAATAAATCCGCGTCTACTTCGATGGAAGAAAAAGTGTGTATAAATATTTAAGAAGATTTTTAGTTCTTAAATATATATGTGACGGTACATGGTATATGAGATTTTTCCCATTACTTAAGCGAGATTAAATCTCTACACACTTGCCTACAAGTGCATTAGTAATATTGCAAATCTTTTATTATTTTACGACACAAATAAAATATGAATAATGCAGCGGGCACGAATCCGTATTATATAGCTTATGTAGCTTTTTTTGCCAGGCGCTCATTTGCATCCTTGTAGTTAAGGCTATCGGCGCGGACACGAGGGTTCAATGCACCAGTTGCGATGTCATATATTAGTATAGTTACCTCGAGACCGCGGACTAACAATAAAAAGTATAGTACTATACTAGTAGAAATCGATTCGCATCGCCGACGAAACGAGATACTGAGACTACACGTATGATTAATCGGCGAAATCTTTTCGCGTTCCGTATATATGGAATTTTTATCTTTACATATTATTTAAAGACAATAATTCAAGGATGCTAAATTCCTTATTACTTTTGCTTCTTTTTCTTAATAATTAAAAAATTAAAATTATTAATATCAAGCGTATTGCCTTACCTTTTTCATAATTCTTCTGAGCGAAGGAGAAATTGTGATTCACGTCCGGCGGATCGACGTTGTCGAAGAGATCGGAGGACAATTGACGTTGCAAGAGAATCGTCTCGTGAGTGAGCTCACGAACCTGGATGAGAAGTTCCTCATAGCTTGAAACTGGAAGCGTCATCGCTGTGCTTTCCGTGCTTCACCGCGCCCCTGCGCACAAGTCTTGCCAGCACAGCCATCCGACTTTAATTCTACAACACGAGTAAAAAATATTCACATGACGGATGCTGGCCAGATAGGATGCAAGATTGATCGGATTTTGTATCTCGCAGAACGAAAGAAATATATTTCAATTATTGCAAGAATCATAATTAATTAATTTATCTTCAGGTAATGTGGATAATTTATTAATTAGAGTATATTGATTTAGATAGATTAATATATTATAATTTTAATATTATTGAGATAAATGTATGAGAGATAAATAATCGCGAATAATTGTGGAATTATAATACGCGGATGCTTTCCAGACACACGGGATAAAAACCGGAGAGAGCGGCGCGTTTTTAATCTCTCACGTGTGGTTTCTGGCGCCGAGGAAAGATGTTTTATTACGTCAGCGAACAGACGCTCTCGCTGTAACCGCGCGGTTAAAATTATTCTCGCGATAAGAAATAAAAATTCCCAAGAAGCCGCGAAGCGTATTGTTACGAAATAAAACGTATCCCAAGATTTTTTTCAAATGGATGCGAATAGATTTTAGAAAATTTACATACGTAGGATGTGTACGATGTCGAGCGATTTTATTCCCGCGTTATTAATAACGCTTTTTTTTTTAAGTCCAGGGATAATAATAAAAAAAAAAGATAGAAAAAAGTTGCGCGATTGTAACTAGCTTACACAGCATAATACAAAGTTGAATCGTGAGATTCGCTGTATAAATCTATATCAAAATACGCGATACGAGAAATAAAAATCTGAGCTTTTAAGCGCGACGCGATTCCCCCAAATTTATGCTGCGAATTCACGCATATGCAACGTGAAGAGTGTTGCACTCTCTCCGGCGTCTAAAGAAGTTTTTGTTGGATGCAACGGGAGGAAACATGGCGCTCGTTCTCCCTTAGGGCACACTCGTGCCCCTTCCATCAAGTACTCGAGCGATAGCATACGATAGCTCGAAAGTGCATACGAATACATGCAGAGTTCACGCCGTACCTGACTCGAGAGTGCATGAGTACGACAATATATAGCAGAGCGGGTCGATCGATTCCGCGAGAGCCAAACTGTACGTATACACGTTTGACACATAGGTATTGCAGCATCCATCGTCCGTTGTGTAAACCGAGTATCGCGAAATCGCGCAGCAATTCAGAAAAAATATGGAGCTTGCCATGTAAATCTGTATCGAATTTAAAAATAAAAATGTTACAAATAAGTATGTTAGATAAATATGTTTAATAAAAAATAAAATTCGACTAGAACATTTTCTTCAACGAAGAATCATGTTTATTATTATTTTTATCAAGTTTTATTAGCATATATATATATATATATATATATATATATATATATATATATATATATATATGACGTCTATTTAATTTTCTCAAAAATTAATTGCTTGTCTAAATAAAATACAGAATGTTTACAACACCCTATATATCTGGATGAAAGAAAGCATACACCTATACGTGGAGGCACAAGTATGGTGTTCGTGTAGTAATCGCGTAAGGAAGAGTATACAAGCGAGGGTGAAGCTAAGGTCGCCGGCAAGGGGGAACGGGGGTGCGACAAGGGGATTTTCGCCTCTACCGTGTTTCATGGCCAGCGTAATCCGGTTCCGACATTGCGTCGTTGCTACGTGAGTCATGAGCGTAAACATTAAGATCCTGTACGACTAAAATTGAACGATCCGTATAATATCGGCAATTTTTCAACGAGCTAATCCCGCGTAAGCACGACGGAGCTATTTGGAGGCACGTATCGCGATGGATCGATAACGAAAATTAAATCGTATCATATATTAGATCGAAATACTTCTTAAATCAATTGTTATTATCATGGCATTGACTTCAATATATATAATTCGCGAAATTTTAAAACAAATCGTAAAACATTAATTCGAATTATTTAGGATTAGCATCTTCGTGTTCATAATCTTAATCGAATATTTCATTATGATAAGAAATAATTGTCTTTTAACACAGCGTATAGCAGAACTGATTAGCACTTTAACTGAATAATAGATTCGATCTAATTTCTTTCCTTATTTTTATAGGCACTTTATACTCGCAGTCTCCTAATGAGCACATTTTTATAATCTCTCTTAGATTTCTCGAGATCTTTTTGATATATAATCATTCTTTTTCCGTAATATGTTTCCATAAAGTATGACAAATTGTGTAACAGTACTGTAGACATATTAATCATCCACCTGTGTGCGCCAAGGTGCTAATTATGTCTCATCACGCAAAAGCGTAGATTTAAATAAAATGTCTATTTAGTAGAGAGATTTCAAAAATAATCGCATATTACAGAGAGAGAATTCTAAATAAAGCAGCTAAATTTTTTGACACAAAAAGAATTATCATCCTTTATTTTTATACTATTATTCCTATTATAATATTTTTATGCTATTATATTTATACTATTATTTATTAGACTTTATTATTATTATTCCTTATTTTCGCAGACAATGTATTTCGATCATAATTAAATTTGCAGCGAATGGCATTTCCTTGAGAATCCATAAGAAGGAAATAACAAATTGATATTGGGCTACAAGCTAATTATAACCGTGGAGGTTTCGGTCAAAGATGGAAAGAAGTCTTGAAGAGAGAAGGTCGTAAAAGTCTGACATACGACCTGCATCTGATCTGATCGGCCGTGAAAGAAATCTATGTGTATGCGTGTGTTTACGGAATGATCCTTCCTCGTCCGCAAGAATCACGAAACCGCGAACAATGAACTTTTTACTTAGCGCATCATAACAATATAATGATATTGTATGTTAGCGGATAAAAAATTTTAATAAAAACTTTTCTAAATTACAGAATAATTTTATCGCAAATCATTGAGAGAGCGTTTCATTTTCCGATATTCTTTGTCGAAGCATAAAATACAGGAAAATGTGTATCGTAATTTTCTGGGCTCCGGCAAAAATACGAGAGAGTGTTTCGCATCTCGCTTGCGTGCGTCTTGATTCGCCGGCATCTTCTTCCGCTTCTGCGAACACGGAAGTACTCTGCTTGCATGCGAATGAGCGACGCATATATATATATATTTATATATACATGAAGATTCCAGAGAACAGGAAGCCAATACACTCTCAGAAAGGATTTCTGATAACGAGACAAAAAATATTGTTGACATATTTAATCGTATCACAACCTTATGCGGTATAAAAATAAAATAATTTTAAAATTAAATCAATAATTCCTTTTCTTCTCTCTCGAATTAAATAAGATTGTCTTACTATCTTGAGACAAGAGTAACATATACAAATCTAAGCTTATGTATTCTTGCATTTAGAATAACTTGGTGTTAGCGTCACAATAGTCGGCGCGAAACCGATATGCGGTGTTAGGCATTTTATTCTAGATTTAAGAATTTTCCATTTAAGATTAAAATATTCCTTTTTCAATAATAAATATGATTGTCGTTATAGAGCGATCCTATTTTATGATAGATTGAAGAGTAATAGCACTAGATCCGGAAATCTTTTCTGTGGGTGTACGTGGTAATTTCAACCGAATAATGTCTAATATTTTACTCTTACTCTGAGATTCGAGAATCATTTACGGTACGTTACTCGAGTGAACAAGATTGCGATTTGTGAGTGGTACGAACGACTAAAATGGAGATATCTACGCGAAAGAATGATACGGAATTAACTCTCTCGCTATCTAGATTCTCTTTTTCTTTACGACATCATGATATCTGCCATGTTTCCCATAGGTTTCTTCTCTTTACGAAATAACCACGCTGTCTTTGTGTTCCCCGTCATTCTATCTCACTCCACTTCTGTTACACGTGTATGACCTGGCAATCATTCTGACGAATACGCGACTTTCTTTCCGTAACGTTTACATATAGGATTTACGTGTTTAAAAATTGTATTAACTCTTTCACGAAATATTTGAGTATTTTATTATCGTAATGAAGAAAAGGCCTTTCTCTTTTAATTTATATAGTTATATAAAATTATTAATAATTGTCTTTTTATGCATTTACTTCTCTTCATTTATTTCTGATGTGTAAGTCTGGCAAATAAAGTGTGAAAAAAATGAAAGAGTGAAAATTAATATAATTATTTTAAAATATAAATTAATTTTAAACCATATTTATTTTCATCGCTCGCTACTTATAAATGTCACCGCCACATTTCAAATATAGTTTGTAATCATTATTGTTCCGATTTTATATATATAAAGGCTATCTATTTTCGCGAATTCTATAAATATTAATATGCAAATCAATTATGGCCAACAATTGCAACCTTCTCATCTACTGTAAAACATAATTCGCATTACACGTGTATTATTAAAAAATGAAATGCGGAAAGTTCATGGCGCGCAACGTAATATAAACGTATTGTATAATTAATTTCCGACACCGGGCTTTCCCGAAATATACACGAACACACACAGTCCGATTATGCATTATTAATATCGCAGAGCGCGCGAGAAGGGAACAATGAAATTACTAATTATTCGAATAAAATGTGAACATCTGTGCGGGCATTATTTAGTTATCACGTGCGAACGAATCTTGTTCAAACTATACATACATAATAACGATGACGATTTTATATCTCGATCTGTGCAAATTTATTCGTGCAATTACCATAATTATTTCGCGCATAAATTAATTAATTCTTGCATAGCGTATTAATAATCGTCCGAGTGTTAAATAAAACGAAAACGATTATCTCTAAAGGTATCTCTTTCATCACGACTTTCTCTCTCTCTAATTCTCGGCTCACATCCTACACGAAAGAGCGATCATCGTTAAAAGTCTAGAATAAACCGACAACGATGTCCCTGTCTCTTCATCGAAGCATTCACGCGAGAATCTCCGCTCGAATGGCATTCGATGCTCAAAAGCAGCATCCGCCAAAGACATCGCCGTTCCCTTACAATTTCACAACGAGATCGTTTCCTGTCGCGGGTTTCGCGAGCCGCAATTTCGCCGTTTAATGAATTCACCGGCGATGCCGGTTAACCGGCATTATTATTACTTTAATTACGCGCGCTTTCATGACCGCGGCGGATTGCGGGATACAAATCTCGCATTCTCGAGAAAGAGAGAGAGAGAGAGAGAGGGGGGGGGGGGGAGAGAGAAGCGCGCTTCTCTATGATAATGTACGCGGGGAATGGAAGCGTGGCGGCTCCGCGCCGGGAAACGCGCCCGCATCGCTTCGTGGTCTATGACCGGAACCAGTCCGGACCGCGAAGAAGAAACAGGTGGGTGCGCGCGCCGGCGAGGAGATCTCCGGACTCGTTCTCTCTCGAAAGAAGCACGAGAGATTCCTCTTATTTCCGTCGACGGAGGAAAAAAGGCAATGGCAAACTCTCGCCGTCTGCATCGCCCGCCCCAGGCGGGGATTGTACATGCGTCGAGTTGCCCTTTTCTTTCTCGCTACGTACGTTTGACAAGTTGGAAATTCCAGAAATTCGCGTCCCGGATAACTCTTCGAGCGTTCTAGCCGAAAGTACTATACTCGAGTCGATTTTCTTTTTGATCGAAATAAAAAAATTGTTACCAGTTTTTTTTTTTCGTATAGCGAAAATGTGAAATATTGTGAGATATCTATCTCTCTATTTTTTTATATCCACAATCGCTGGAACTTTTTTTAAAATAAATTAAAAACTTTATATAGAATACTTTGGGAAAGAGCCAGGATTCTCCATTAAATGGATTACTAACTTCGCCAAAGTACTAAATCAATAATTATGCACCGGGTCGCCGATCCGATTCGGCGACGATGTTCCCGATGGTGGCTAAATCGTCGGACGTTAAGATCGATCACTTACGTGCCGGTTCACGTGAGCGACGAAGGCAGACAGCAGGAGTCGGCGGCCCCGACTCGGTGACGCCTCTTCTTTATGCCAGAGGCATATATGCGCCAAGAATATCCTACCTGCCGTTCGGTGTTGTCCTCTCTTTGGTGTATTACGTAAAATTTATTAATGCACGGCGGAGATATTTATTTACGGCCGTCGCGAAGCCCGATAACAGCCGCCCCCAGTCGCGAACTTTACGTCTTTCTGCCCATTTTATTTCGATATCTTGCGTTTATTATTACGAACGATCTTTTTCGGTTAAGCCAAAAGTCATCTCTCGATAAGAAATTGACAGTTTATAGCTTGAAGTATAAATAGTTTGTGAGAAAGACTCTATATATTTAGCGTACGCATAAATATATACAATATTTTCTTTTAAATGAAATCTTTTATATTTTTCCCTCGTTTCTTTCTTATTTCTCCCGGTCAATGACTTTCAACTCCGATCCGAATATAGCGAATCTCTTCGCGAATGTCCGTCGGCGCCACATTAATTAATTCAACGAGAATTCATTCCCGGCCAGAAATACCCCCCTGCTCTATTTATTCCATCTCTCTCTTTCTCTTTTATTTACATTTCTCTTCTATTTTCATATCTCTCACCTAACATCTCTCTAGTTTTTGCTTTAATAAGCGCGAGGTCTGACGGCGATATTTGCATGCGCGCTAATCTCGGACATTTCGCGTGTCCTTGGCGAGGTGCTCGATGACGGTTAACAACCGCGACGGAACGCATCGGCATACGCGTGCTTTTTTTTTTTTTTTTTTTTTTAGCGTTTACGGGGTCCATTTTCCAGAAGCGTCTTCTTCGCGGGCAACGATGCAACGCGTCGATTGCAGCGGTCGAATAATGATCGATCCTACGTTACGTTTTTATCGCATTTATCGCACGCGTTCGCTCGCATCGTGCGTACCGTTACGTTTCGTTTGAGAGAAAAGTGCATTGCCCGACGATTTCGAGGGACGTTGTAAAACAAGTACAGACGGCACGAAAACGATCTAAGGTTCCTCCTCCCCCCCCCCCCCCAACCGTAAGATGGTCAAATAAAATTTTATAGACGAAATTGCGCCCGGAAGATAGCAACGAGCGAAGCAATATCGTCGTTTCAGTTTTACTTGCAGCCCTTTGTTTTCTTCCTCTTCTCTCTCTCTCTCTCTCTCTCTCTCTTCTAAATATACACTACGTCTAAATATACATCTATTTTATTCTGTATGCGAAAATACGAGAAAGAACAGCTAAAATGGACAGAGAAACGTGACAGTTCTCGGTAGACAAGATGCAACTGTTGCGATGCGCAAAAGGGCGCTTATCGACAAGACGGAATTATAAGATATATATTATAAAATATATATATACAATAGATATAAAGCGGAATTATTGAAATATATCCTCTAGGGTTACCGCGTTGATGCATGCAATCTGTTTTCTACTGATTTCATCGCGAATAATCACGATTCGTGAATAATTGCTATATGTATATTACTTAAATTTCGTGCGCAAATTTCATTAAAGAGATATAAAGCAGAGGAGAGAAAACACACTGTTATAATGAAAGAAAAAAAAAATATATATATATATATATATATATATATATAAACAATAAAAATTGCGTCTATATTTACGATTTTCAAAAATATTTATTAAATATCGCACGAGCATGCGATATAAAGCCTGCATTTTTTAATCTCTATTTGTCCGAGATTGTGTTTTCGAGCTGCGAGAAGCCAACAAAGGGAAACTCAAGCACCTAAAAGGCGATCCAATAATGACGATAAAGTTCAAGGAAAGTTTGATTTAGGCCAACACGATTCGCTGTTGTAAAATATCAACCGGAATCGAGAAAAGCAATAATTTAAAACATCGAGCTTTAATGTTTCTCTCAGGTTTTCATTCCCACGATCTTTCCCTCACACACGTGACTCATAAATATATATTAATAATATAAAATATAGAAGAATTAAATGAGATATGTAATAGAGATATTTTCTTTTTTCGTTTTGCTTATAATAAAACAGTTATCATAACATTATACGTGCCAATTTCAAGATTATTTTTGCAGCTGTGTACTTTCTTTTCATTTTTCTAATAGAATCTTTTTTCTTGAGAACGTCCATATATTTATCTCATTTAATGTGTTAAGAAAATGTGCGCAAGCTAGATTAGAGATCTAGAATTCATAAAGAAAGATTTAACGCCGATTAAAAAGAGAGTGTACTACGATTTTTCAAAATGTTTTTTAATGTTTTTGTAGAATTATTTAAATTACGAGAGACAAGAAAGAGTCTTCAATTTCGGGTATTGACCAGATTTTTTGCGAGACACTCTATATCGCTTACACGCATACATTTTTCGCTTTCGGGAATAGTTACCTTACAGGTGTCCATGAGGGATTCACGGACAGGTCGCACACTGCGTATCTTGATGGACACGAAGATGCGGGGGGAACATGCCACTCGATCTCACTCGCGACAGAGGATACGCGATACAGTGCATACACGATCGCTAATCGAGATGCGAGAACAAACGAGCGCGCGAAATAGCGTCTCGCGAGAGAAAAACAAGAAAAGAATAGACGCGTCGGAAACATACGACGAGAAGGAGAGGGACGTGAATACGGCGAGAGAGAGACCCGTCTCGCGTCGCTGCCAACCGAAAACTCGTGGCGCGCAGCGCACACTTCATGCGGCCGTCACGATCCGCTCCTCCCCCCTCCCGCAGTCCGTCCCGCCCCCACTGTACTCCCGCTGGCGCAGCTGCCGCCACCCCGTCGCCGCTGCCGCCGCGCGCTAGAAGTTAATCTTCACGAAGGAGAAACCGAGAAACCCTTCGGATTCCGCATCGGCTGGTCACGTTCTATGATCGAATCGATGTTGTTTAGAGATCATGGAAAAAAACTCGACCTGCTTAAATCGCAATGATACCTTTTTTTCTAAAACCTTTCGAGGCTGATGCAACTCAATTTTCAGGTTTATCGTGTACGATAATGCAAGTCCAAAGGCAAATATCGCACACGTTGCATTATCTGTGTAAGAAACAGGATAAATCATGTATATTATATGCACGTGTGTAGGATTAATGGCGCATTCTTGTTTTAAGAATATACGTTTTTTTTTTTTTTTTTTGCGAACGGTATACGAGAGAGATGAACGATTTCGATTGTGTCACGTGATTACGCGCGTTCGTTGAACAGGCTCGCGTTATAAAGTACACAGAAGGTCCATTCGGCATTACGTATCTGATATAGTGTACGTGTACGTGTGCATTAGGCATAATTACGGGCGCATTAATTTAAGGGCAATATCAACATGAACGCGCGCGTAACGACGGAGCGCCGGTCGCGCTCGCATTCCCGTCCCCGCCGCGAGATGAGAGGGTTCCTTTCAAGAGAAGAGCCCTCTCTTTCTTTCGAGCACCCTTCCCGTATCCTCGTCCTACGATACGCACCTTCGTCGTCACCGGCGCGCACCGAGACGCGACGCCACGAGGCGCGATTGCGACGAGACGAGACCGATAGGCGGCTCCGAAGGGCGAAGGGTACCCTCACGACCACGGAACGTGTGCGTTACACACACTACCAACTGTACGCCGGTATACTTGTCATTGAGTTCTACAGGGTGTCTCGCAATTCGCGATCTTGACAAGTGTATCGACGACGAATTTTTCAGTCGAAATTCCCCCCGATCGATCTTTCTCGAGTAAAAATATCAAGCTTTCGAATTTTTTGGCATTACATATACCCTTGAAATTCAAGTTGCAATCTTATGGAATTTCTTTCTGCAATTAGAAGGAAGAATGCGATTTGAATGCGATGTGTGCTTACAAGTCGAGACTGTTTACGATTGTGAAAGAAGGCGACAATATGTCCGTGTGCATTTTCAACCGGCTATAAACAGTATCTTGTAGACGCTAAACATTTTGAAGCTTGTGGTAACGTAGAAAGGAAAGGAAGCACGCGTTAAAGCAGACAGGAAGATAATTTCATCGCGTATTCTCTCGCGCGTCTTCCTACTTTAATATACGTGCGTTTCCTTCCCCTGCGTTACCACGAACATTTAATATTTAGCGAATTGCGCGGGATCCCGTGACACACGAGGAAGGAAGCTAATACTTTGTATTCTCGTCAATAATTAAATATATAGCTACTAGTACATACGGCAGAAAACGTGACGGAAATTTCCGATTACTATATGGCAATACATATTTCTCCCTCCCTCCCTCCCTCCCTCCCCCCTCTCTCTCTCTCTCGCAAACGCAATGTACACATTCCACGAGCTTTTCTAATCGCTCTAACCGCTCATGTCATTATACTGTATTTATCGAGGCTTGTTTGATAAAGAACCGGAAGTAAAAATGTCGAGGTATTCTCGTGAAAAATTCCTTAATATTTGTCTGACATTTAGATGTTTATTAAAAAAATATGTGTGTAATAATCGTATATATATCATATATGGTATATATCAACATATTTCGATTGTTTAAATAAAATATAGTTGTATTTGTGAGAAATATATTATTTCTAAACTCAATTTTATATATATATATATACACACACACACACACGCACATATACAGAGAAAAAGACATTGCGGTTAAAAATGGATTCAAATTATAAGAATTAAAAGTTTAAATGTTTTTATATGATTGCTTGATTAAAAATTTTCATAATTGTTTTTCACTATTGTTTATTTGCTATTATTTACTATTATCCGCTATTACCTAATTGAATCTGATTCGAATGATCTATGTACTCGATCGAATCGGCATCAGTGCGGTTTCTTATCCATGTTACAAAAAAAAGAACAGCAGGTATTACTGACAAATTAATGGGTCAAGGGGTTAAAACGCGAACGTGCGCGCTCGTATCTGCCCGCCGTGACGTGATCGTAGCCACTTCCGCAGCTGCGCGCCGCGCGCGGTTACGTCGCGCGTCACGGCCGACATCCGGCCACGTTAAAATAGCCCGTTTGCCGGAGAAATCCTTGCCGCGATAGCCGTGCTGAGTGCTGAGGTCGAAAGGGTAGAAAGAGCGCGTTTCTCGCACATCCTCATCAGTCTCAGAGATATTTTAAATGTGCGCGGATCAGTGACAGCCGCGAGAGCAAACCGATCGATTTTAAGGATGGATTGCTGGTCGGCCTGGCTGTTGCTCGTTTCCTTGCTCGGCACACTCCTGCTTACAGGCGGCGTCGAGTTAACCTTTGAGCTGGCCGACAACGCCAAGGAATGCTTCTATCAAGAGATCGAGAAGAACGTCTCGTCCACGTTGGAGTTTCAGGTGCGCAAGCTGTCAAGCTGATCGCTGTCAATCGCTACATATGTATAAATATATTTATGTCGCGATGACACGTCGCTATTATCGACGATCAGATTGGAAGCCAGAGTTCGCGGCGCAATACGCACGATACTTGTGCGCGTGGCTTCAAAATGAACGAACGAATGGGAAATAATGAGAATTTGATGTAATATGAATAATGTAAATGATGAAGAGTAAAGAATTTCAGAAAGAAATACGCGAATATATAATGTGTGTGTGGGTTAATATATTGACGAATTTATTACGTTTATTTCAGTAAAAATTTAGTCGAATCAATGTTAAAATCTGGCTCCGAGAATATGCATGTTTAAAAATAGAAAATGGAAAGAGAAATACAGTGTAAAATAAATACATCCGAATGTTCTCTGTAGAAATTAAAGGAAAATTTTGCATGCCAACTAAAAAGCGGTAGCATTTTTCTTGGCACCGCAACTTCTTTCTCTATTAGATGTTATATAATTAATTTGGATAATAAGCTATAGTTCTCTGAATTTTGTAACATGATTTGCATTATCTCTAACAAGTATCGCTTTTATTTTTTAGGTGGTTACGGGTGGCCAATATGATGTAGATGTAACTTTAGAGGCTCCAAATAAGGAGATTATCTATAGTCAAGTGAAATCACAATTTGATTCGCACGTCTTTGTACCTACTATGTCAGGAATATATAAGGCCTGCTTCAGCAATGAGTTCTCTACATACTCGCATAAACTTGTGTATATGGATTTCCAAGTCGGTGACGAGGCGCCACTTCCCGGTCTTGGAGAACATGTCACAGTAATGACGCAGGTAAATTATTTTTGGCACAAACCCATTTACAGTGCGTATCGATGAAAAACGATATTTCACATGTCAATGTTCTCGCAGATGGAGTCTTCCGCACAGGAAGTGCACAAGAATCTAATCAGTATCTTGGACTATCAAACGCACCACCGTCTACGCGAGGCGCAAGGTCGCAAACGTGCGGAAGAACTTAATGAACGAGTGCTTTGGTGGTCGATAATGGAGACAGCTTGCATTCTGTTCATTTCCGTGGGGCAAGTATTCCTTTTGAAGAACTTCTTTACGGATCGAAGTCCTTCTCAAAGTTATTAGTGTGATCGCGAAGTAATGGAAAAGGAAAAACTCACTATCGAGGTACACGATCATCGATCGAATCGTCCTGATCGAATGTCGTTTTTTTTTCATCACCGGTCAAAGTGCCATCGTAATGTCCACCGGTAATATATCAAACCTGCACGTTCTCTCAGCGGAACATTCAATCGCGAACCTTCTCTCTGGCAGCCTTTTTCGAATCTTTCGCTGAGAGGACTTCGCGATCAGAATCCAAAGAGCCGGTGAGAAGCACAAGGTGATCTACATCTTCACGCGTATCGTGAACGTATGCATCGTTCACGGATATTTAGTTTATGCCGAGACTAAGGACATTTGCAACATGGGTGCTAATACAACTCGGAGCGATCAGAAGGGACAAGTGCAAGCAATAGAAATCTTACACATCCCCCTTCCGATGGACACTCTCAAGTTGTACTTATATTGGCACGGAGACAGTATAACGGATACTGAAGGGGACATGGACATCATGTTTTTCTTACTGTGAATGTGTAACATAATAAATTAAAAAATACTTATGTGTATTACGTTTGTATCGCCCAGCGATCTGATTAATTCCCATCTTTCGTTATTTATCGCGCCCCTTCCATTATTTATCTTAAGCATCAATTAAAGTAGAAGTTACTTAAATAAATGAATTGACTATTTACTTATTTCTTTCGACTTAAAAGCGACGGTTCTATTCATTTAGAAAGTTTTTTCTATCTCTCGTTAGCTATATGTATGAACATAAGAAATGTCTGACTGTAATTACAAGCATTCTCTTTTCGTACGTGGCAGGTGTCCTGTATGTTTTCTGCTGCGTGTGCGTTATTTGATAAGCACGTTCACCAGTGTGGAAAACAGAACATGTGACATCATTAATAGCCTACATATTTTTAAATGCATATTTCGAAAGTTCAAACATATCTATTAATTACAGCTCGTTATGTAACATTGGCTCGAGAATCGTTCTTACAACTATGTCGAACGGTTTATAGGATTCTTAATTTATGTATAAGCGAGAATTTTTGAGAAAAATTAATAAAATTTATAGTATATCGCGATGTACAACGCGTTCTCAAATCATCGGCATGCTGTTTGTTGAGAATGATTATAAGAATCGTAAAAATGTTACTACATAAAGTCACAATATAATAGAAATAATAAATCTCATTATTTTCTTTCTCACTTATTTTTATTATTTATTTAAATATTTAAAATTACTCGATTTGTAATGACTTTTTTATATACCTTCTTTTCTATGAAAAAAAATTTTTATCTTAATTTTTATATCTGAAGGGTAGGGCTCAATTCTTCTAATTTTATATTATCTAATTAATAGTATATTACTGTGTCAAAATTTTCACCATTACGTATCACTCCTGTCAAGGAGACAGCCGGCGCTGCAGACAAGTCCGTCACTGGTATGTTGATACGTCGAGAAAAGAACAGCTGTTATAACCTGTTATAATTTCAATCGATGAAAGACTTACGATTTCTGAAAGAAAGAAGTTCATTAGATTTAGCAATATGCAGGTAAGCAGTGTTAAATTATTCGAAAATAATTATTTCATCGTAAAAACAATATAAATCTTAAATAAAAGAGATATTCAATCATATATATGTATATATACACGTGATACATTTTAGAGTAAACATGCGATACTGTTCTCAAGTAAACGTCTCATTGGATTAACGATTTATAGCTGTTTCAATACTTTTGTTGTATTATCTGCTAATTAATCTTCTAAATAATTCTTACTGCAAATAATCATCTAGGAACAAGATATTCCAATCGACATTAATACTGGAAAGTTATTGGACTGGTTAATTAATCGGAGGCATTGCAAAAAAGATTGGCATACGTACGTCTTGACGATCAGAGAAAAAATCAACAATGCAATACAGAATATGCCTGCCCATGATGACATTGCGTCATTGTTATCCGGCGCTTGTAATTTTTGTCAATTTAGCATCATCTTCTAATCCTCTACAAGCATACGGTTGTAGACAGTTTAATCTTTTTGTGCCCCTTTTACAGATATAAATTATTTTTACTGTGTCAAAATTGTGGAAATTTTGAAGGAGACAGAAGCAGACACGAAAAATTTATTTGGTCGTTATGGCTCGCAAAGAATGAAAGATTGGCAAGAGATTTTACGATTGTACGAAAGAGATAATGTATATCTTGCGGAAGCTGCACAAATGCTCATGAGAAATGTTAATTATGAGGTCCCCAGTATTAAGAAACAGATACAAAAGTTGGAGCAATCTCTGATTGTAAATATATTTATATATGTAATGTGTAATATTAGTATTTATTTATAATCATTGTATAAATGTTGTGGATAAAAATTGTATTTGCAGGATTTGGAAAAAAAGGAAGCAGAATATAAAAAATCAGAAAATTTTGCTCATACAGAATATAATACATTGTGCAAACAATTAGGTATAACTGGCTACAGCACAGTTAGACATGAGTTAATGGAAAAAGTCAAGGAATTGCCAGAAATTTACCAAAGAGTAGCAGAGAAGACAAAGAATTTAAACAAGATTGTCGAGTTTTATAGTGCATTTGTAGAGTTTACTTTTGGCCAGCAGTATGACAGTAATTGTGTGTCTGTAATTAAATATCTAATCGGTATGTTACAAAATTATTCAATTTCAAGAATATATTAATGTTATTCAAATAAAAAGAAAAAATGTAGATACGATAGATTGTTAAACATGTTTTTTTACAGAGAAAGGAAACACAACAACGTTTGAATATACTTACGGAGAAGCACCATCATCGATAGTTGAGCCACCATTAGATATTAAAGCTGATGAAGATGAAAGTAATGAAAAAACTAGTGTAAATGTTGACAGCAATGTATGAATATTTTTGTGTTCTTCAATTCTTATGAGGAGTAAATTCCAATCGCGTTATTTAAAACAACATTTTTAACAGACTATTGACTTTGGCAACTTGGATCAAGAAATTGATTTTGGTGAAGAACTTAATTTGGATGCAGGAGACGATATTGATTGGG
This sequence comes from Polyergus mexicanus, assembly GCF_030449975.1. Taxonomy (NCBI): domain Eukaryota; kingdom Metazoa; phylum Arthropoda; class Insecta; order Hymenoptera; family Formicidae; genus Polyergus; species Polyergus mexicanus. The sequence goes on along the minus strand of NW_027223333.1, from coordinate 191,719 downwards.
GAGACGAAGATGCAGAACAACCTGTGGCAGAAATAGATCACAATGTCTTTTTGGAGGAATCGGGTATAGTTGTGGAAGCGGCAGGTCACGAAGGTGGTATAGCTATGGGATCTGAAGCATACACGCTACTGGATAATCCAATAACAAGATCGGAATTTATCAATCAGCTGTTTGAGGTGTAGTATATAGATATGTTGTACATGTAAGATTAATCATTACATTTTATCTAAATAAAATGAATATTGTTGTAGCTGGAGGCGTTTTTGAAGTTACGTTTATACGAGTTTAGAAGCGATGACAGGAACAACCTCCTGAGTTTCAGTCAGATGCAGGATGCTTCATCTATCCTGCAACTTTCCACCACAGAGACCACTCAGAATATGCTGGACAACGTCCAAGTTGTCCTTTCTGAGATATTACATAACAATGTACAGCATTTGCATAACATCAAACATTATACGAGGTATGTTTAACTGAATATAAATTCGTTTTATAGATATATAATATTCATATTTTCATCGCAGATATGTGGATGTAGTGACTGCTGCTTTAAAGCAGAAATTAAATCTGATTGATAGAATGATAACTCAACAAGAATCTATGCGACAGAAGCAAGAAGACGCGCAGAATCAAATTGATAAATTGCGTTCGTTATTAAAACTCGTCATACAAAGAACTAAGGAGCTGCAAACAGAGGTATGTTATCTTTGCTCACTCGCAGTGCTACTATACCTTTTAGATGAAGTCTTATTTTTATATTATATCTAATTACAGATAGAGCAAGATATTTCCAAGAGATACAAAAATAGAATGGTACATTTGTCCGGAGGTGTAAATATATTGTAGACAATATGTCAGACAATACAATTGTTAAATTAAATGTTCAATGTAAATAATTTTTAAAACAACACACGCGAGAGCAAATCGATTTTGTTATTATAAAACATATGCTGTAGTTTTTTATACTGTTATAAAATGCTTATTTCCTTAATAAGTATGATGGAAATAAATACTGCATTAATTTGATAACTATTATTGATTGTATATAATCTTTTTATCTTTAAGCATTAAAAAAACGTGTAATTTTCAGAGATGATCAATATTTTCTTTGGCAATTGGAGTTATTTGCATTTGATTTGATTAATTGGTTTTCGATATGATACGTATATTATATAAATAATAAAAGTTATATTAAAATCAAAGTATAAAGTGAATTTATCGCATTTTTCAAATCGCATTCGCCTTTTGACCGATGTGATTTATTTATAATTTATATAATCATGAAGAGATTCTGCACGAGTCTCCAGGGTGACGAGGTACATACTGCTTTGGTGGTAGGGCAAGGATATTTTTTCAGACACTCGGCTAACGAGCGATCGCATTCGCACAAACGTTGAGCGCAAGATCCAGATCCTCCCCAGCTTCCATGTTCAACCGCTGTAACAAAGGTTTTACGCGCGAACTGTTTTATCTTATCGCGTCACGTTATTACACGCATTGAAAATATAAATGAATCAAGTCGGTTGGAAATATTGTACTGAAATTATTTTAATCTTACGAGAAGAATCGCAGAGAAGGAAAATAATAAGCGAATGATAATCAATAAACGTACCGCAAACCGGTTTGTAACCGTGATAACATCTCCAGTAATACGGTACAAAGTATTCCGAGAACATTGGACACTCCGTAGCGTCGTAGCACCAATCGTGCATCTTGCAGCATCTGAAACATATTTTATTTCTACAGATCTATATATATATATATATAAATTTGGGTTTTCTTCTCGTATATTTTTTTTCTATATATAAATATATAACGTACTGATCGATGCCGTCGATAACATAACCGGAGCCTAAGAATCCGCAGTAGCAACCGTATCCCTTGTAAGCTAAAGGATTACATCCTGTAGCGCATACTACCATGTTATAGAGATGTAACACTCCTCTCTTGAATCTTGTATGGCCTATCGTTGTCGTCGTCTCCTTATCCCTCGTTCTAAAACCGTGCACCGTCTTCAGATCAGTTTGTTATCGGTTTCGTAACAAAATTTTCTATTGTAATTTGATATTTCTATCGCACTTACATGATAGATCGAATCGTGTTATTCAATTGCGACGATACGTAGATATTTTTATTGTAATCATGCGTCGAGGAGGTGCTCCATGGATCACCACTATGACCAATGTAAAGGTCGTCTTCCTCATTTCCTGCATCTTTCATATCATTATTCATATAATCGTAATCTGCTTGGCGCGTTCGCGCATCTCCAAGTATCTTATAAACATCTGGCGTACCGTTACCTGCAATTGCCGTAACCGCCGATAAACCAAATACATAGCGATCGCATACAGTTATAATCGTAATAATAAAATGATAGATATATAGTTCTAGAACGCTCTTGCCATATCTTATATATATATATATATATATTATATTTATTTCATTTATTTATTCAAAATTTTTATTCTCAATAAGATGTTCAACGAATTAATTATGAACTACTAATATTATTATCTATCAATTAGAAACTATTAAGTATCAATTAACTCTTAATTAATTACTACAATAAATACTTCTACATATAGACTGTGTATGATATACAATATAATTTTCTAGAGATAAAAGTATAGAGTGTGTTATCAATGTCAATCTATTTTTAGTAATTGACATAGATTCGAAAGTATATGTATTTTCCGAGCCGTTAAGTATTTAATACGTAAAATGTATTTTGTGCGATGATTTTTCTAAACGTCAGAAATCGTATTTCGCCTTAATCTAGACCCGCTTAGCGTAAAACTACTCTCAATTATCCCACTTCTGGTCTTCTTTTAACGGTTTTCTCGACAATCTTCCATAAACGCCGAGAAAATTGCATCCGACTTTCTGTCGAACGATCGCATAACGAAATGTCGAGCATATATATATATATATTTATATATTTTCCGATTTCACTTTTTAGATTATCCTTTCTACCAATTCGACGAGATATACATAGAATATATCTCCCGCAAATTTCATCGTGTTTTGAGATTATTTTAATGCGTAGTATAAATTCAGGAAAAGAAAAGCAAAAATGTTTTTTATATAATTAACTTGAAACCGATAATCTTGCATTTTTGAATTCTGATAAAAAGAATTATATAAATGCCTTTATCTTTTTACTGCAGAAAAAAAAATGCAAGTTATTTAATAGCTATTTCATCGCGTATTTGGACATACTTATGCAACCATTTTTATAGTTTCTCTTATTCTGGTAATATCGCAAATAATTAAATCTCAGTATTGTATGACATTCTTTACTTTTTAAAAGAGTATCGCTTTCTTCAAATTATATGTATATGTAAAAAAAAAAAAAAAAAAATATTTATATTTATATTAATATTTATTTGTATAATTTTTTTATTCACAGAAAGGTTCTAAACAATTAAATAATTTTTCCACTTTTGTGATATTTATTAGAAAATAAGAATACCGTATACACACACAATACTGAGATTTAATTATCCTCGACATTACCAGAATAGGAGTAACTGTAAACAACGGTTACATATACACAAGTATTTTTGTGTACATAGATATTATCATACACTTGAGAATTAAATTGTATCGAGGACGGAAACAGTCAGCTGACTCTCTTTTGCAAACGCTTCCCGTTCTTTCTTCATCATAATGTAGTCAATATTTCGACCAAATGCTTTATTTTCCACGTGGATTATCTCTCTCTGTGTTTCGTCTAATTCGAAAAAAAAAAAAAAAAAAAAAAATTATCAATATTTAAATTAACAATTCACTACTCTTCTGTGTTATTTTGGAACATATAATCGGAGCGTTTCGGTTCACGATGCATGGATACTTCGGGCATAAGAATAAGATACGCTTTCGCGTATACAGTGCAGAACTGTATACATATATAGTCCCCAATATCGAAGGATTTTTGCTACTTTTAAAGTAACATTTTACTTTCTCAGAATTTGACGAAGAAAATCCATATATTCTAATATGATAAGCGTTTTTTTACACGCAAATTGTGCAATATTTGTGGATATTGTATTTAAATACAATTTTACATACAGATATCGCGCGCAATAAATATAAGTATAAAAATGCGCGGTATGTCTAACTATAAATTATAATATTTAACTTTTAATTTCTTTAATTTCTTTAATTTCTCGTAGTTGCACGAATTACTATTAATACTCGCAATCTCTCGTTGAAATTTGTAGTAGTACTTATTTTAATGAAATATTCTGCTAGTCTTTTCGTCTTTTTACGCAAAAACTTCAACAATTATTAAAGAGAAAAATAATGACCAGGTAGATACAGATTATTTCGGATATATTGCAATAATATTATATAGAATAAGTCCTTAAAAATGAGAAGAAAATAGTGAATTTTGTTAATGTAAATATCACCGAAAAAAAAAAAAAAAAGAAAAAAAAATTGTTTTATCTTTTTTATATAAGATAAAAAATACATATATATATAATTTTAAATTTATTAATAACCAGGATTATTTATTTAAAAATCATAGTGTCGACGCGATCACGGATTTAAAGTTGTTGCAACAATGCAAGGAAATTATAAAAGCAATAGATTGTTAGATAATTAAAGAGTTAATTAGCAGACCACATGCGTAGAGAAACATTGTGGTGATCCAGGTTACTGTAACGAATTAACTGTACACACTTGTTACAGTCGATGTGCCTCGCGGAGGAAAAATCAGAGATTATACACCGTTTTATCGTCATTTCTCTCTTGCGGTTGGAATTACTCAACGAAAAGTAAATTGAGATCGCGAAATTAAACGGCGTCATCGAATCATAGCTTTTTAACGGCTCCATGGTAACAATCAATGACTGGCGTCATAATGCTTCGCAACGTTAATTAGTCTGACGCGGTAGTCTCTATAATCCACGTAATACAATTCCTTTTTGCTCGCGGTTTCCATGGCACAGCCGCGTAAAAATATAATACGTCGATTTCCTCCCTTGAAAGTAACGCGGACGTGGGCGAATGAAGGCAGCGCAAAAGTCGAGCTTCAATTGTCCATCAAACGTGATTCTATCGCAAACACCGGATTTTCGAAAACAGATTCAATTAATGGAAAATATTATTGTCGAAAATATATAAAATATAGATTGTCTAAAAATATATAAAATAAATAAGTAAAATTTATTTCATATGAAATAAGCATTGCTTTACGAAGAGATTTAACTTGCGAGAAACGTGCAAAGCTCGAATTTTCGAACGGTATAAAATAGTGGGAGGAAAATAATTCTACATTTGAAGGAACTAACGCGAAAAGGATCCCGCTCATTATTCAAGCCGGTGTGTGTGGTAATTTTGGAGGTGTCATTAAACAAATTAATTATGTCTGCATTACTTTCCTTCATCGCGGACAAAGTTATCTCGTCAGGTCGCTTGATCCGAACGAGCGTCTCATTGTCGTTGATGCGCATGTGAACCAACTTAATTAGAGAGACGAAGCTCGCTACTTTTTAGATCTGATATTCAATTGCGTATGCATTTTCCTAAGAGATCCGTCTGCGCAATTATTACTGATATTATTATGATAAAACAATTTCACGAGTACACGATTAGAGCAATGGCTAAGTCACTGTTATTAATAAAAAGTAAGATAATGATGTAAAAATTTTCCACACCAGAAGAAGAGACTAATTGTGTACGTTTCTCGTGCATAACGCGCGCTTTACATTGATGATCAAATAGAAATAGCGTAATAGTAAAAGTATCGGAAATTACGGAGAAAAAAAAAAAAAAACCACGAAAGAATAAAATTAATAAAATTAACAGTTACTAATACTACTTTTCACATATACAATTTAATAGAATTTATATCTGCGTGCGTGCAATGTTATTTATATAATTTCCTTTTTATATATTATATAAAAATTTTATTTACGATTTTGATATTTAACGAAAGCGCAATAAGCGTGTTATTAATGAAACGTAGAAAAAAAAAGGCAAACATCGTATGAGAACGAAAAAAATGCTTGATATATGCTTGATAAATTTTGTCTTTTGGACAATATGATACTGTAATAATATTCAATATATATGGTTTTAAATACTTTTGTGTTACACACGATTACATTACGTATTACACAGTTGCGGGAAACGTTGCAGTGTCGATTTAATAAAATAAATTACTGATTCCCCGTAATCCCGGAATTTAATATGTAATGTAATGTGTTATATTTAGTTAATTGTAACGGAAATATAATAATGTAATGCAAACTCGCTAACTCTATTTCTCTCACGCGGTGTCGATTGCGAAATTTCTTTAACGTACTAATTTAAATCCCATTCTATTTTTTCCAGAAAATTCGATTTATAATTTTATGCGTCGTATATTCAAGTATACGCATCTTCTAATACGCGTACATTTTACTTTTTCAAATGTTTTCTCTATTACACGATATATAAATCCATAAATTCTGCCAAATTATAAATCGTTTAACTTAAGATAGTGAAGCAAGAAATAAACTGCTTTTGTGTCATTTCGTTTCCTGCTCATGTTATTTTTCATTTGTCAATCAACGTAGCTTTGAAGTTATAATAATAAAAATATAATATAATATAAAAATTCTCTTCTAAGCTTTGTGTGAAGCTCAAACGGTTCTTGTCTATCTCGTTCAAAAAATAATTCGAGCAAACAGGTAGTTGTATCATATTGAGAGTAGTGCTTCCAAACTCTCTGTCTCACATTAGACGATTCTTGTAGCATCCAAAAAATAACATGCGAAAATTGAGAATCGAATCTCCCGTGGAGAGCAGTAGTATTCACCTTTGGCATCCCGGCCGAGTAACATTCCGGATAGAAGGAGGACGGATAAAATTCTTTCGCACCGACGAGACGATCGATCCAGCCGCGGCGGATCGCGGCCACGTGCGACATGGAACCTTTCGTGGCACATCGGGCACGCGTTTCCTCCGCCAGAGAGGCGAGAGCGAATCGGGGGTTTGATTCGGGCGCCCTTCGTGTCACCTGCGTATCGTCCTCGGCTCATCCGGCGTGGAAGCGCTGCTTCTCACGTGTCGCCGCATCGGAAAACTGCAGCGGGTATCACAGGGCGTCCTGTTACACCTGGGCTTCCGCGACACCGCCGCGTCCGTTGATTAACACTAATTTGCTCTTCGCAACGATGTAATCGTTGGCAATTCGAGAAACCGCGAATTCAGATAGATCAATTAACACATCCGCGATGTTATCCTTTCATCAATGATGTCTTCTCTCAAATGTCCACGTAGAGCGAAAACTAGACTGAAAAAGGCGACGTAGACGATCATTATCATCCGAACAAAGTCTTTCGACGAACACTCCCGCACGATACAAGGATGTTCTTTTTTCCGCGTGTCGGGTAACACGGATGTTGCATTCAACTCGCTGGAATTTAATAACGCTGATCGTGGCTTTTGCGGCTCACACATCTGCGTCCTGGCTTAGAACATAAATCAACGTAGCGCCTCGAAAGAAAGCTTCCATGGAAGTTCACGGGATTTACGCGGTCCGCGTTATTACGTTGCGGTGCCTGCTTTTACGAACAAATCGCGCTTGATAATCTCGAGCTTCCGTCCGAGTACGTTTATTATCGCGCCGGTTCAATCATTTTTTCTCTCTTTCGATCGCGAACAATTCCTCTCGATTCGAAAGTGTTCTTCTTCGTAGATACGAAAAATTTGATTTAAAGGCTACGATAACACGGTTTACTTTAAAGTTTTCTATAAAACAAAGATCTACTTTGGTGACGAGAGACCGACAAAGTACTAACTATTTCTTATCAGACACGGCACCGTCGTTTCCCTCCGCGCCAACTTTCCCTTCCACCTTTCGCCGACGTTCTTAGATACACACCGCGATCTTAGGTACGTCACTTGGTTCAACTTGGTGACCTCGAGAACGTCCATTGAGAGCGTGGCTGACAATGGGTGTTCGCCTCGAGGAGCGTCTCCGCCGATTCCTATAGGCGTACTACCATCTGGTTGCCTTGGTCTAAGAAATCTGTGTTGTTACACTTTCGTCAGTTTCCTTGCAGAAGAAGGAGAAGTGAGAGAGATCGCTAGAGTCTTTCCGTTGATCTTTAATCCCCGTCTTCTACCGTGTTCTAAATTCGTTAGCCGTGACTTTTTTCAACAACTCGAAGCTCCGAAGGGCGAGAAACGAGATACATTTCGCATCTTGTTTCGGGTTAGATGCGTGAATATTTACATATCACGCTGGAGTCACGAGGCCGCCCAATATGCCATGACACGACTCGTGTTCTTATGGCATGCCTTAACGATATTAAAATACGATTTACGGGTCTAGTGTCAAGATCAATCATACGTTTCGTAAATATAATACTATATGATGCCTATATAGTATCTATGTGAATCTGATTATCCAAACAAGTATTTAAAAAAATATTAAATTGATTCTAAATATATATTTTTGTTATACACACATTGTACAATATAAAGATTTGTTCTTAATTTTTGAAATTATTAAGACGAAAAAAATTTCTGCGAGAAAAACTTGTAAATACCTTTAGCGAGTAAAAAAAATTTCTAAAGTACAATTCGTGAAGTAAAATTCGTAATAAGATCTTTATCTGCGATACGTTAATTTATAACGGAATCTGGAAGTAGGTAAATCTAAGTAAACTCAAGATGAGGAGGTTGAGGTGCAACAGGTTACGCGACTTGTTCATGCATTTACGTCACAAATACGTAAACAGACGAGTATAATATATACAATAAAATTAGAACTCACGGACATTTTTTTTATCTATTAGCAAAATGCGCACGTTACAATTATGTACAAAACAATGCTGTTATCTATCGATCGTCGCGTAATATTAATGCAATCACGAATGACGTGAAGAATAAATTTGCGATGAATAACATGAAAAAATGACGCGGACAATTATATATGTATATATATAATTTAAATTTCAGATTGCGCGAAATAAAATATTTGAGCTTAAAAAGACACGTCTCTTTACATATTAATTCTTATATATGTATAACGCGAACAGGCTTTCTTCTAATTGAATGTGGAATATGAAGATTGATACGGTGAGAAAAAATATTTGCAGTCTCATCGCATAAAATAATTTAAAAAAAGAGATCCTTTCCCTATCACTTATCATATATATTTTTATCATTTTAACATTTCTGTCAACGCGAGCGTTAAGATTCGAAGAACGCACCGAGAACTTGGTCGTTATATCTTAATGTTCCTCTCTTCGGAAACAAATTTTTTTTTTATCGCGACACGCGCATCTGACCGATTTATAAACCGATTTAGGATCGAAAAAAAATCGCGCGGATATAATCGACGATTTCCATAAACAATTTTCTCCCTCGCGTGTTTGCGAATTTATTATTTATATTTCGAATTATTTCGGCTGTCGCGTCGCGACGCGAGAATCCACGAGATGGTAAAGCGGAATGCTCTCTATCACACTCTATCAAATAAGAAATTTTTCAGAAATATTGTGGGTATAAATCCGATCCATCAAAAGCAACATCCTCGTCATATTGCGATACGAGTCGCGACTTTAGCCGTTCCGTTCGCGGTCGTTCGTATGTATGGTATCGAGGAATCTGCCGTCGGCGGTTTGAAATTACGCGAACAGTATATTCACCGACTGACCGACTGACTCATCTAACCGCGAGGAACACAGGAGAAGGGTCCTTGTATACATCGTGTTGAGAATAGCGGTACTCGCCGATGCACACGCGATCGTGCACGGCGATCAGTTACGGAACGATGAGCAGTGGAGTTCCGATCAGCGTGATAATCGAATGGAGTATAAAAAAAAAAGAGGAAACGAAAGAGAGGAAGGGGAGAGGGAAGAGAAAGAGACAAAACGTGTCGCGCGTGGAATGTTAATTGTTATAGCGTTAATTGTTGCTCGCGATTTAATTGGCGCGGGATAAAAGCATCGTATGGGAACCGATCGCATACGCGTCTCCCTGCAACGAGATTACTTGATTGTATTATCGTCGATCAAAGGACAATAACGATCGCTGTTATCCAAACAGCTGATTTAACGAGAGTTATTTACATAATGCGCGAGTTAATATATTCATTGTAAAACGAATTGAGAATTTAGATCTTTGCTTGACCTAACGCTTTACTTATTCCACTTCGTGAAAATATATATGTTGTTTTTCTTTTGACAAAATAGATGACGTATAATTAAATATATATTTTTTATCTCGATACGTATAGTATGCCATTTGTTTGCATGTGAGATTTTTGACATGCATTCTGCGGCGAAATAAAAGAAAGATAAGTGCTACGGAGGAAGAGAGCGACGCAGACGACAGAGATTAAATGACATGTTTTTGTACTTAAAAGTACACAACTTGAGGAAAGAAACATTTCGCGCAATGGGTGCAATTGTGCGACCGAGAAACGAATCGTTGTTTCTGTCAAGATAAGAGATTGGAGATCGATGGGAAAACGGCGTTGAATCGTGCTGTGTTTCCTGAGCGTATCACTTTCGCGAACAGCGCGATGTTAATTATAGCTCTGTGTAAAAGAAATAATAGTAAAAAAAAAAAAAAAGAAAAGAAATTATATTGTGCGTAAAAGAATTACAAAATATTACTTGATTCCCAATTATGAATATGCAAGAAAGTGTGTCAAATCACAGAAGATATTGAAATCGTTCTTCTAATGCGTCCTACAGTGTCACGGCAATGTGACAAGTAAAATGTATTCCATAATGCATTGCAAAACTACATGTAAATTAGGCTATTTTTTTTTTTTTTTTTTTTTTTTTTTTTTTTTTTTAATAAAAGCAAAAGAACAAGCTTTTAGCTTGTATTTATTTGTCCCTAATTTGTAACGAATTAATACATTTGAATAACCGCATTAATTTTTTTTCTTAATATTCATGTGTGATCTTTCCTGTTAGGAAAATATAAATGATGTACAAGCATTTATGTGTACATTAAAAGTTATAATTGAAAGAAACTACATTTTTGACAAAGACAGAAAAAGTGACAGCTATAGAAAAAAAGGATTATATTTATGTTAAATTAACGAAGACGTTTTAATTCCCGCGCAACTATCTAACCGTTAATAAACAGCATTACGACAAGCAACAATTATTCGTATCGTGTTCTCTCACGATCATCGAATAAAACTCGCTCTTTTCGTTATCTTTCGCATTTAACGTAGGCGTTATTACCTGGAAATTCCTTATTACATTGTTAATTTTTCGTTATCTTCTGCAAGTCATTTTCCATAATATGAGAGGATATAAATTTTCAGACGATAAGTTCTCAGATAAGATTTTATTAAAAGTAGAATCTCTTGTACTGACCACCATGGTATTAGGATGTAGTCGATATTTATATCATAAAGTATATTATAAAAAATTTAATTAAAAAGTTAACAATATAAGTTTCATTTTTAGACTTAATGCAAAAAAAAAAAAAAAAAAAAAAAAATAAATATTAAAATTTAAAACACAAAAAAAATTTTTGTTGAAACAAAAAGATCGACTTCCAATTTTCCTCTCTCGTAGGTTTCATAAATTATTCCACACACAATGATCGCATTAATTTCGTCGACGGAATCGTTCGATCGTTTCACTTGCGTTTTCTTTTCACGGATTTCAACGAAATTTTACATCGTCCATTTCGGTATGTAAATAAGAAGGTAAATGCAAAGGTAACCCATCTGCACAACCGGATGTATTCTACCGTGATCGCGTACAGTATGTCAGAATTGCGGGAAAATTTCGAAGAGGAAACGGAAGAATAGCAATGTCATGCTAAAATGGAGACTCGATCTCCATGATGACGATGCATTCGCTTGTAAGATTCGTTGAGTAAGATTCGCAGCTTGATCATGAGCTCGACACGGCGTGAAAAATTAATGTTACCGATCGGTAATCTTATTATCATCTCAACGAGATTTCATCGAGGAGACGTGCTCAAAAAAAGATGCGCAAAACGGCGCCGTCATTGTTGGCCAGGAAAAAATTTTCCGTAGCGAGATCTGATAATGGCTCATTTGTAATTAGCTGAGAGCTAAACAGAATTGATTGGCATTACGCGTAACTGATTGTATCAGTTCTTAATACTATAGAGAGAAGATCGGTATCCATTCAACCTATTAAAGGATGCTATCAGCCAATTTTTAATCGCATGTATGCAAAATATGCTAATTAAAAAGGCGACGATGGCCGCGGCGTTACGCTAATAAACAAATATTCGGCAATATTTTCATTAAATTAAAAGCTATGTATCGGTTGACGTTATTTAAACGTTTCCACGGATTTGCGTGTTTGTTAGTAGGCGATTAAAGGGAAAAGAAAGTAAAACTAGATTGATGCCGCTTCTCTCGCGCTTTAATTAAGCGATCGGATAGCATCTCTTTTTTCTTTTCTTTTCCGGCTGCAACTGATATCCGACCAATGCAGGTAACGTCCAATACGACTGTGGGAGAATGATGCGTGTTAAAAAAATCGGCCGCGAATGCACCCTCCCCCCCCCCCCCCCCATATTCACATGTATGTGTTTCGTATGCGTTATCGTATCAAGTGAAAATATTAAACTCTCGAAACATCAATCTCGGATATTTCCAAATCTCATTTGTTTACACAATGCAAATACGATTTAAATTCCTAATCGTGCGTTATCCGTAAGGCAATGTTTTTTAAAATAATTTGATAAAATTATTTATATATTTTTTTATTTATTGAATGAGATTAAAAAAAAAAGGAAAGAGAATGTCCAATGCTGACGTCAAAAACAATATTAGAATAATTTCTAAAAATATTGTCCCGTATTTATATATTTTGTTTGCGTTTCCTTCGAGAAAAGTTTGTCGTAAAGAAACATCGTAGCGTTTGTAGAATGGTAGACCAACCAAAAAACACATAATTAATTTCATATCTTACGCAATTAGAAATATATAAACAAGAATATGGTAGTATAGCACTCGTATAATATAGTATAGTATTCTCTTGCAATTAATTTTATCTAGATCCATGGTATAATCGCAAACATGAAGCGATGCAATTGCACATCTTCAACAACTGTCATACGCTATTTCTTAATTATTTATTAATCATTATCCGTTATTCGTCTATTAATCGCTATCTCTTATATTTATCTATTAATCATATTAATTATATCAAGAAACCTATTGAAAAATGTGAATTTTTCCTAGAATACTCTGACCTGTTCTTCTTTTCGATTTTACGTGTCATGGCATACTGTAATTTTATTATTAAGACTAGGAGTATTTCGTTTTAATTTTACAAGTAAGTGTAGCTACTATCAAGCACGACAAAACTTTTACGTTCCCGCGGAAATGTTTAGATTTTTTTTAGATAAATGAAAACTAATAAGAAGGAAAAAGAGAAAAATATGTTACAAATGTATAAAATTGTTATAAGATTTATATAAAATATTAATGTATATATGTATGAGATTATTATAGATATTTTATGTGTGTGTACAAAGAAAATTTTACAATACAAATTACACGAAAAATTTAGATAAAATTTAACTATAAATAATATTACGTTGAAAATCTCTTAAATTCAATCATATGTTCATTAAATGGTTACTTGATGTATTGACTGTATAATTAGTATCGTAATTATCACGTTCGAGTATTGTGAATGACGTTTCGTTAATGAGATTCGTTACGTTAGACTTTATATATCGACAGCAATCAACAAAAACATTAAAAATATCATTTTTACGCAAAACGCGTGTAATCTATGTATTGTAATTTAATTCAATTGCTAACTTCAATCAAGATTTTTCAATAAATTATGTTAATTACTGACAAACAAAATCGAATACGTTACTAGACATTTATATCTGATAATAAAACGTATATTAAATTGTGCTTGGAAAAAAGAATATTTAATGTCGATGTCATGCATTTTATACATAATTGTATAACTGAAAGAAAATATAAAAACTGGAAATGAAAAATAATTAATTTAAAAGGAAACAACTTACGCAGAAACTGATGTGTGTGTTATGTCAGAATGATCGTCGCAATGACATTACATCTTAAAACCGATGATCATTGATGTAATGACAGAAAATCGAGTTTCTCAATATGATCAACGCTTTATCGTCCCTGTCCTTTCGTCCCATTGGTGCGGTTTTTATTTCGTAACCGCACGTTCATTTATAACACATAAATATTATTATCATTGTTATAATTATCATAATTATTATTTTCATGCACCTCTTGCTCGCGCAACTTGTGTTGCGGAATTTTCCTCTACTACGTTGTATTAAAATTATATGTACGTATCTCATTTTGAATACTTAGGACAAAACCGATTTGGGAAAGATAGACGGATTTACAGAGAAAGTATGCGCGGCGAAAATAAATCTGCGTTAATTAAGCGTGTGTCAGGTGTGCGGACGTAACAGATTCATCTTTCAATTTTTCGCGATAACAAAAGTAGGTTTCCTCCAAAATCGCACTGCCGGATATTCATTTCTTATCTATCTATTCTACTGCTTCTTCTTAAAACGAAGTTTATTTATTGTTATTTCATATAATAATTGGAAACGTAAATCAAAAGAGGAGATAAGATTTTATGATAAAATTTGTTACGAAGAGGTAACGAATAATTAATACATAAAATGAGAGTTTAAGAGTGCGGGTAAGCGCTTGTTCGTGATGATAAAATTTAAAATGACACAAGATAAATCTTAGAAATGAGATGGATTTTGGGATTGTGCTCAACGAACTCGTCTGATTATATAATATTAAAATGGGATAATAAAATGTGCGATCATAAATAATAGATATAAAAATATATAAGCGAAAATTTTAATTGTATAAATACACTTTTCGAAGAAACTACTATATAATATATCAATAATTTTAGTTAATAGAATGACGCGAATGAAATTATACGCGTTAAACTAAATATAAATAAAAAAGAAATAAAACATAAAGATAAAACAAAGGGAAATAAGATTTTTAGTGTGTTTCTTATTTTCGACTTAATATTCGACAAGAAAGATTTATATTTTTCTCATCAATGGTTCGGAAGAAGTAAGTTTCGGAACTTCTGGAACTTGTTAGAAGAAAAGTATGTCCGTAAGTTTGTGATGTTGCTACGATGCCTATAACTATGTACGAACCTTCTTCAATATTATCTTGCTATTGTTTAAGTATTTTTAATTTTCAATCATGAGCTCAATATAAGCTCAATATATCCAATGGATTGTCTATTGAGCTCATCAATCTGGATCGACGAGACTATTCCACGAATGTGACGGTCGTCCTATTTTCTGTTCGTAATAATCGTTTATCTCGTATTGCTTCGTGTTAAAAAAAAAAGGCACATCAATTTCGTTTTCGCGATTTTATTATCGCTTGCCTGTTTTTAGAAACTATCCCCGAAAAAATATTCCATTAACTTGCTTAAAGCAAAATTTACTACAACTATAGCGCGAGCTCGTTTTCACGATTTCGATATTATTGGTATTTTAAGAACTCTGTCGCTGCTAGTTATTTCAATACTGCTAGTATTTTAAATAGCCCAGGTATAGAATATTTTACAAATTGCAATTTAATTTCTGTAATTTGAAATTGATCTCTTTCCTTATATAGTATGCTTTAAAAAAGCTTATACATATATGTATCATCCATTTTTTTTTGTAGATAATTAATATTATATTGCTCTATAAATCTTTCAGTATAATCAGTATAAGTAAATAATAATTAATTTTCTTATCTTGTCGGTAACATCTCCCAGTAGCGTATTAATATTCCATGGAGCAAAGAAATATTTCGATCATAACAAACTGATTATGAGAAATATGATTAGTATCGCAATACGCAACTGGGTTGAGATTCTTACTTTAACAAACCGAAAAAAAAATAGAAAGAAAAACCAATCTCTTTTCCGCTTCCTCAAAGAAATTGCAATTTCATTTAAACACGTCCATGGAACGTAATTTGGTTTAAAACACACTTATAAACCGTTTCCGCTTTTCATTGTAATCACTTTCCTTCGCTTGATAACGAGAAAACGAGGTCGGCGTCGATGAATTTACTCTGTATATACAAAAATTACTTTGTACGAAATATTTTCAAAGGTCATTGCGATTACGAACTCTTTAATTTCTCCGATGCTTAATGCAGAGAGAAAGAAAATTTGCTGTGTTGAAGAATGAAAGCGATCCAGATGGATTCTTTATTTATGAAAATTAAAAGCTGAGCCTCTGGTAAAAAATATTCAATAACAAAAGGAAACGCGAACTAATTAAAAGCCGGACAGTTTCGATACGCCTGCCTCCAATTCTAGCCTCCATAAAGAAAGACTTGTACTTTCATCTTATTAGTTGACAGTATTATAAATATCTAAACTTTGTTCACTGGACAAGGCACTATCCAAGTCAGTTACAAGAAACGGAGAACGCAATTTAAAAAATCTAAATTTCTTCGCTAATAATGATCCGAGACTAGGATCGAAACGTATAAAATAAAATTCTCACATAAAGAAGAAATTGCACACTACTTATAGCGCTCGGTTCTTAATTAGCTCGCTTCCTTTTGTTATTAAATACTTTATTTATGAATTAAACTCCATCGTTGAATAGGCATTAATATATGCCGCGATAATATCGCAAATGTATTTGATTATGCATTAATTATGATTGATGATAATAATTTTCGCGAAACATCAATCTTTGCGTGCATTAAATCAGATATGTTAATGTCGTTGATCATTATTACGGATACTGGATAGATATAACGCAAGACAGTTGATATTTACAACAGTGACGATGCGTCGCACATATAACATTTTTCATTATAAAAACGAGAGAAAAATCTAACTTGAAAACCAGGACATTGTAATTCGAGAAATATTACAGTTATGCATTTTGTAATGTTAAAAAATGCATGTGATAGAGAGAGAGAGAGAGAGAGAGAGAGAGAGAGAGAGAGAGAGAGAGAGAGAGTCCATCAAGTTTCATTATCAGTCTTGATCCGTGATATGTGTGAGAAATATATGAAGAGCGTAAAATATATGTATATTTTTACAATCGTAACGTCACTTTAAATTTGCAACGCGATAATATTCCATAATTATATATAACATACAAAGTTATTAAATATACTATGATACTTACTGTATATATATATATATGAAAGATATATAAAAAGATTTTTAAAAAAATTACAACATATAACAAAAAAAATCATATAAATTTACGTACACGCGCATGCAAAAGAGAATAAATATTATATTACAAATAATATAAAATGTCAGACATAATCATATAAGTTTTTTTTAGTGATTTATTTTTACTATAATTGACATATCTGACATCCTAAAAAAAATTTCCATTGATGGTTATATCGCCAAAATCTTGATTATAATAATTATTTCCTATTAAATCATCATGAAGGTACGTTTCGCGAAATGGAGAGAAAAAGAGAGTGGAGTAAATTACGTTGAAACTTATTATACTTTTTTTGAAGCACTCATCAGCTTCATTTTATTTTGATAAATAAAAGTTTGCAAGTAAAAATAAGTTTGTCATAAACTTTGTAAGACTAACTTTGTAAGTTGCTGCTGGATTATAAATTAGGAATCACGCGAATTATATGCAGAATATATAAATTAATAATAATCGTAATATACGATATCAATAAAATTAACGCAAGTTGATTTTAGTACTGTTACGTATTCACGTGCAAATACCAGTACTTTAATTACATTTGCGTTCGATTGCCAGCACGAGATGACAGGGATGACCACGATTGGCACTATCGGAATTATCGGATATCATTAATTAAGCATTTGTCAAGATCTTTCTCGTTGTACGAATATTGTTGCACGTACGTATCGATTAATTAAATATCAAACAATTAAATTCAGCATGAAAACATTTACAATTTTCCAATGAAATTACCTCGTCAAAATATTCTTCAAGTATAATGAGCATCAATCCACACAAAATGTATAAGATTGGTTTATCGTATTCAGAATGCATTTCTCGTGTGTTTAAACTGTGTAATAACTGTAGTTAATATCGAAACTAATCACGGTTACAATTGATAAAATTGATTAAAATCTTGGGAAAAAAAAAAAAAATTTCAGAGCTTTATCTTATAATAAACGTGTTTATTTCAGATCGGATTGTGTATCTAAAAGAAGTCAAACACTTCCAGGTCATGTTACGTTATAATATCGTAAAAAATGTGCGCGAAAAATAGTGATAAGTAGGTCAATGCCAGAATTAGATATTAAAAATAACATATGTTACAAATATATAGATATGCAACATAAAGTGAATGATAATTCTTGAATAGATAATTAACTGAATAATATTTTAATGTATCGCTCCAGCTAAAATGTATATTTTGATCTTTATATACTGTAAAATACAGAACGATATAAAATATATGGATACTTGCCAAAAAATTCATTAAATATCCATAAAAGCAAACTATCCCCTTTTCGTTGGGTTGAGGAAAATCTATAGAAGAAATATGTAAAAAAAAAAAAAAAAAAAAAAAAAAAAAAAAAAAAAAAAAAAAAACGCATTAATAAAATTACTTGAGTATGATTTAAGTAAATAAAATATAGCTTTTCTGCATTTTTGTACTGCATTGTAATTTTGTTCAATCATATTATCGTAATAAAAATCACTTCAATAGTTAACAGCATTTTCGAGGGGGTGAGTAACTCAGTGAACCGTTTCGTATTTATAATGACCGATATTAAATTAAGTTATTAAATTATTAAAGAAAAAAATTAATTTAATTTAAATTTAGAGCTATATATATTTTGTATCTGAATTACATGAAAAAAAATATAAATCACAGTGAGAAAATAAATGCTAAAATCAATATATCCATAACATTTAAATTATGCAATTTAACATAAATTTATCTAAAAAATAGCCAATTTTTTATCATAAACATTAAGAATGAGAATGTTTAAATTTCAATAGAATTCATTTACTTATTCATCTTAAAAAGTCCAGATTCCTGAAATCGCGAAGATTGAGATTGTACCTTAACTATCTTACTTGAGATTTTCACGAAATCGGCTTTTGAAGTGCACCTTCAGGTATGTGCGAGTCTCGTATCCCGATGTGAGACTCGTATCCCCGTTGATCATCGCAACCGGGATCATCATCAAAATTCACAGTGATAATAACATCGTGATCACTACTGCCATCACCACCTGGAAGATATCAACGTCACTCACGAATGTCCCGATGGCGTACCCGGCATACGTTACATCGGCGATATCCGACTGCGCCACTCCGGTTCCGTTTCTGTAAAAGAGGGAACGCGCGCCGCCACCATCGTTCATTCACAACCACCTGCTCGACGGGGTAGCATCGTCTCGTCTCGTCTCGTCTCGTCTCGTCTTGTCTCGTTTCGGTGTCATTCGTCATTCGCGTACGCAAATAGGCAAAAGCCGTAAACTGTTTTCTTTCTTCGGGAATCGTCCTTACAACAGCGAAGCACGCCGTTGACAACCATCGCGACAGGATGAGAAGTAAACTTCGCGCGACTTCCGGTCCCGTTTTCTCGCTCTACCTATTCTTCGTTTTACTAATGGTTTTGATTTCCGTCAGCGATAAGGCGTACGCTAAACGTGAGTATTTCCTCATATGTGTTTGCTTATTATAATACATTTAATTCCAAATTTAAGACGTGATCAAAATAATCTACAATCTACAAAAATCCAGTGATAATTTATTATTTCTAAAGTAGTCAGGTACTGTATTACGGAATTTGATTATTTCCATACGAATTTGCAAATAAATCACTATAAAGAGATAAATATGTTTTTATATCATTCTTGATCTATCTTAGTAATCGGTATCTCTGTCGAATAATTTGTTATAGAATTGTAAAAAGACAATTAATTATCTTCAATGTCTTTAAAGATTACTACTACGATATGAACTTCTGATATATATATATGTCATTTCGGTTTTCGATATCTTTTTCTGATCTTTTCGGTTTCATATTTTATTCATAGATTTTCTAATCCATTTCTGATTAATTGAGATCATATCGTTATTAAGGCATTGAGAATAGATAAAAAAAATTAATCATTTATTTAGTTTTAAATTAATTTTCTTATGTCATATAAAATAACAAAAATTAATATGTACCCAGATGTGTAAAATTAATATGCTAAACTTTTAAAATTAGTTGAGAACGAAATGAGATTTTATGTTATATACGTTTATACATTTTCTTTAAGTTAATCAATTTACTTGACTTAAAATTTTAAAAACTTTCAGACGTATATTGAGTTTGTTTTTCATTAATTAACATTTTCGTTAATTAATCTGTAAATTCAGCTTCTGTTTGCACATATTATAACGAAAAATGATTCCATACGTTCACACTTTCAATAGTTTAAAAAAAATGATAACTAAAGTATTATTATTTTAATCATTTTATAATTAAATTTTAATATCTTACAGATATCTTTATAGAATCATTTTATAATTATCCATTTTAATATCTTTTTAATTGCATATCACGAGTTAAAAGATGTACCGTGAAACTTTCTCGACAATAATTGATCGAAATAGATTTTTTTTTATTTTTTAGGCAGTGACGGTAATACCAGGTAAACTTTTACGATTTTTTTTTTATTTGACAAAGTATCTTGAGCGTTAATTAAAAATTAAATGCAAAGTACAATTAAATAACAAGTAAAAAGATTAATATGATAACACAATTCTAATGTAAAAACATAAATTTGAATTTTTGCAAGCCATTAAGAGACAAACACAGAATGATAAAGTATTTTGCGCGTGTGCTAATTAAAAATTCGTGTCCATCAGTTAAATGCAAAGTACAATTAAATAACAAGTAAAAAGATTAATATGAAAACACAAATATTAATTTTTTTGCGGGCATTAAAAGCCAGACGCAGGATGATCATGCATTAGTTTTACAGAAAATTAATTCTTCTATGAAACTGATTAGTATGCACAGGGCACGATATTTTTGGTTCTATACCAAAAATATATATAAATTTCAATTCGAGATTTATAATTTTAATAAACCTCTCTTATCCCTTTGCAGAAGCGTAGATAAGAAAAAAAAAATCTAGAATCGAATCCGGGTCTTTTACTTGCCGGATGACGATTCTTACCACTAAGCTATGGTAGCCCCCCCAAATGAGAAGTATCGAGATGTCGGGTCTAAATAATACCGAGATAAGAGTAGTCCCCCGGTATGCGAAATACTCGGGTTCGATTCAGCGATTTCGCCCAGACATTTTTCTCGCCTACACTTATTCAGGGGGTACAAGGATTTTATCAAATTTATAAATCTCGAATTAAGAAATTACATATTTTTGATATAGGATCAAAAAAAAATTCGTTCCTTGTGCCCATTGAATAGTTTCACAGAAGAATCGATTTTTTTGTGAAACTTACGCACGATCATCCTGCGTCTGGCTTTTAATGGTTCGAAAAAATTCGCGATTAAAGAAGTTTAATTTAAATATTACATTTTTTTTTTAATGTGAAACAATCGAGAAGAAGTTGCAAACAATTTAGTAATCGGGGAAAATTCGCGTAAACTTACATCTCTTTATTATTTTTATATATATTAAAATAAATTAAATGTATTCGTAAATACATAATTTTTCTATATGTTTTATTCCTTTTTGCTATTAACAATATAAAATTAATAATTTATATATGAAAAGAATCTACATTGTAACTGTATAACTTGTTAGACAATATACATAACCATAAGTTAAAGAATAAAATGTTTTCCTAATTGCAAAAACATTTTCTATTATATATAATATATAAATAGCCATAACCAATACGCTATCGATGATCGTATGCAAAATTTTTATCCTTTTGCGTGTCGTTCCTACATATTTACTCCCCCGCGTTGAAAAGTCAAAATGTAAATACGTCAAAAACGTCAAAA
Organism: Polyergus mexicanus; assembly: GCF_030449975.1. NCBI lineage: Eukaryota > Metazoa > Arthropoda > Insecta > Hymenoptera > Formicidae > Polyergus > Polyergus mexicanus. The sequence goes on along the minus strand of NW_027223333.1, from coordinate 169,764 downwards.
AAGTATGATGTTTGTTCTGCGTGTTTACGGGACAGTTCTATTTTTTCAGCTTAGTGCTTTCGTAAAAGTTATAATTTGAACAACGCTTTGATATTTCGCTTGTCGCCATGCCCGAATTGTTTCGTCGGTATGACGTTCGACCGATCGTTTCCACTTTTCATATTTGACAAAGTCAAATCATCAAAATGGATTCGAGAGAAAACTTATTGTACAAGCATTGAAAATATAATTTTTCAGGGAATATGATATATCAATCTTTTTTCTGTCACAATTACATCGGATACACGTTAACGAGTTGCGTGAAATATGAAGAATTCGAAATATCGAGATCTATAAACTAATTGTTTATGATATAATCTTATTTAAAAAATTCATTTAATAATCAATAGAGGAAACAATCTTGTTATTTAAATAAATGCGTAATTTTTACGCTACTTAATCTTTGGCACGTCTGTTTGAATTATTTATATATTTAGAAAAAAAAGATTCTACAAAATCAAATAAAATGGCGATTATCAATTTAAAAAAAATAAAAAAAAATAAAAAAAAATAAAAAAAAACACTTTCATAGAATCATTTAAAACTAACCGCATTTTATGTGAGAGACTGTATATTATACAAGTAGCAGTGATGAAACTATGGGCATTATTAGTTTCGTAACGTTAATCATTTCATTTCCGTTCCTGAAAGTACAAACAACCTAAACAATACACGATGTAAAATTCAGATCATCGTAGATTTGACAATTGCATGCGTCCGCGCTCAACTTCGATCTGGGACTTCGCGAAGCAAGCGAGAGATTATTTCTGCGCGATTTTGCTGTCTCGAAGTTCTGCTATTCTATGCAAGACTCATGTAAAAGAGTATTATCGGTGCTCTATTGTAATGTCAAATCCGTTAACTCTCGCGACTACGAAATGTTATAATATAATAGCATTGACTGTTTGCTCATATGTTTCCGTGACACAATTATCGCTCCTTATACGAGCTAGGAATAGTACAAGCGTAGGATTTGTGGATAGAAATTATCGAGGTCGTGAAACTATGCACGTGACAATCAATAGAAATCAAACTGTCATTTAATACTGATCCACTTTGGAATTGCATAATTTTTTAAAATGATATCTATTAATTATATATTAATCTCTAACTTTTTTTAAATAGGATCTTATAAATATTAGTCTTTTCCATTTTTTTTTTATAATTATTATTGTATAATTATTATTAGTATATAATATTTCTATTATGGATACAATGTGTACATACAATTATATATGGAGAATCTATCTTGTTTTAGTTTTCTATAGATTTAATGATAAATAAAACAATATTTTACATTCAGAACTTTCAAATTGATTTAAATGTTATACAGTATGTTAATACAGAGCCGTTAATGTACTGTTAATATAGTATATCTTATAATAATATAGATTATGGTATATAAATTAACTTTATATTAAGCTAGTTTTGATACTCTAGTTCTAAATATCGAAAATTAATAACTTAATTGGCTACATTTTGCTTTAGTAAAAGTCATATCGATGCAGAAAATTGCGATACAATTAACATTTAATAAAATAGCTTAATTAGGTGTGTATAATAGGCAAATAATGCATACATTATTAATAATTGTGCATTTGGTAACTCTTAATATATCTATTCAAATTTATGCCATATCAACCGTTTACTTATTTATTGCAATAATCAGTCTTGAGTTGGATGCGTTTAATTTTCAATATCGAAACTAAAATTTACAGATTTATCCTTCAATGTTCCATGTATAAAAATATTAAAATAAATTTGACAAATATATTTCCGTGTGTCTACTTTCGGACATCAGTGTCTAGTTCATCGACATAATCGACATCGGTTAAAACACTTTAAGCAAAAAAAAAAAAGGCATTAACTCAGTAGCTCTTATTAGATTGTTCATAGCCGTAACATCATTTCGATCTACATCGAAGAGCAACGAAGTTCTAAAGAAGGGAAGATAGAGCTTTATTGGTGTCAATTTAATTTCTTTTTCTTCAAATTTTTGTTTATTTTTTAATATTTATATTTTCTTATTATATTTTTTTTTCTTATAAATCCTACTTCAGATAATTGATAATTTTCGATAAAATTGAAAATAGGAATCTATTCATAATTTTATGTGTCGCATATTTGTGTATATTACGATATATATATATATATATTTTACATATTTGTATGTTACCTCTTCAAATGTTTACTATATTATATGCAACATACGACATATAAAATTATAAATAAAAATTAGTTCCACATTTTTTTGCTAATTACGAATTGCCTAAAGTAAAGTCATTCTTAACAAGAAGAAAGATTACATTAATACTTGTTAAAATTTTGAAAAATGAATATTATACACACACACACACACACACACACACACACAGACACACATATACTTACATACATATATTGTATATTTTCAGAATTATTTATCTGCAACAACTGTTGCATACAAATGTTCTTTTGAATGAACATGTTTCATGCGGTTAGCAAATTGTATTAATTAACAGTTACACGAAAAATAAAATGAATGTGTATGCTACAACGATGCGTTACCCAATCATATACAATCGTCAAAGCAATGATGAAAATAAAGATATATCGCGTTTACATTCGATATTGTATCTCTCTTAATAATTGTAACGCGAGGAAGTGTAGATAGCATATAGGAACTAAAGAAAGACTGGAAATTTCCAGAAAACTTTCCTATATTTTTGGAACAGTTATTCTTCTTATAAGGTGAAAAAAATGGTTGTACCGGTTACAAGAAAATTTAAAACAATTTTCAGACTTTATTCGATTTGTACATAGAATGTATTTACGAAACGTATCCGAAAAGAGCTCTGGGAGAGATATCCTATATATTTAATGACGATAATAAGGGGTTGATAAATTCTGTAATATTTAAAATATATGAAATAGAGATATATATAAATATAGATAATACGAGAGATAAAAAAAAACAAATAATATAAAAAAAAAGCACGTAAGAACGAGATAAACATTGTTATTCGATTCGCAAAAATACTACTCACAACCAAAATCTAAATTTCTAAATATGTAATTTGTATGTTGTACCGTTGCCTCGCGTAGAAATATTTCTGCATTAAATTTCTGAGATGCTATTAGAAAATTGCAAGTTATATAAATCGCTACAAGAGTTGGCGGTGCAAAGTTAATAGCAAACAAGAGTTAATAGCGATTTTTTATAGATAGAATATCGAAATTTTTACTCGTGCGCGCTATTGGTGTTACGGTGAAATGCACTTTGATAGATTCACACTGTATAGATGTAGAATGGAATTACGTAATACACCAGTCCATTTCACTGTAAATGCAGCGGTTGCTCAGATCGAATTGTTCAACCGTGACGAGTATTTTCGTGAACGATGATGAATCCAGATGCGCGGCTAAAGTGCAAACGAACATTTATCGAAAAGGTCGAAGAGCGCGAATATTTCTTCTTGATACGCGCGAATGTATTATCTTCTTAATGTGGATAATAAATTATGCGCGCGGTTACATTGCAGTTATATTATCGAGAGCAATGTCAAGTGTCACGTACATACTTATGTGGAAAAAATGGAAGAAAGATGTGAGCGCTTAACGAATTTCCTCGTAACATTGTAAAACACTTAAAAATATGACACACATAAAAACGAGATTGCTCGGAAGAAGAAAGGTCGAAACCGATGGTGGATTAATCAGCTTCGTTTCAGGTAGTAATTGAGTGAGCAGTTCTGTGCGGAGAGCAAGTTGTTCCTTTATCGTTCACGAGTAATTTCAGCTCCGGCACAAATTACGGATTATACATTTATCGGTTTTGCCCGTCGATTTTTCGCTTGACCCCCAAGATTTGTCCGATAATTCAATTAAATATTTACTCGTTGACATTTTAGGAGAGATTCACATACGCAAGATTGTCTATACTTTTATCTGTAAGCTAAATGTGTAAATGCGTAAACTATATGCATAAATGCATTGATCGAAAAATTACAAAATATTGTACTGTTATCAATTCATTACTTTTCATGTATATATACATTTATTTAAACAATAGCTACATGTTTCAATCCAAGCAACGATAAAAAGACGAAAGCAGAATATAAGATATTGACATTACACTTCTCGTGACATACACGTGTGTGTGTGTGTGTATATCATATTTTATAATCGTAGATAAAAATACACTCACGAGAAGTTGTACTACAAATACTTTAGAAACACAGTCACTAATGCACTCTTATTGGCTTTGTCGTCGCTTGTATTTGTTCTGAGATCAAAAATTATTTTTTGTATTTGTTATCTTTACGGGTTTTAGATTTTTGATTTGAAAAATCAAAATTGTTTTTTTCAATTAAATTATATTAAATTAAATTTAATGTAATGATTTTTTTTTTATATGCAAAGAATACTTTTGAAATCAAACACATTGTGTGCTCCTTTGATAAATTATAATTCTTGTTTACGTGACAAGCATTTCAATGAATTTTTTGCTAGATAACAGCCGCATAGAAAATTAAAATTGGTTTCTCGTGTTGAAGAGAAATAAATTTCATAAATAATTTCTCTTTTACAGGAAGTACTTATTTAGTACTTATTTACATTAAAAGACGGGATAAATTGTGACTTATTCCATATAGTAACAAACATTAATATATTCTCGAAATGGAAAGTTTGATTTTTTTCAAATTTCAACTCAGAAATCAATTCTATATAAATATATAAAATACTGCAAATTTGTGTTTATATAATTAAAAAGAGTTTCACAGAAAGAACTTAGATTATGTAACCCATTATTTTTGGATTATCGATATTCCGCAATCGTTTTTAATGAATATAACGCGGTTGCGTATTCGTTTTATTATTAACTAGATAGAAAATACAACGCACAACTATCTCACTTTTAAACTTATATTAGGCTTTATAAATTCCCCAACATTCATCAAATAGACACATTTGAGTCAATATATCATATATCATCTAGATATTGATGTATATATATATTCTGAGTGGCAAAGATCTGCGACTATCGAAGGAAATTTTTATGGTATCAATAAAGGAAGAATATATGATTATTTATTTTTCAAAATGCAATCTCGCTATCCGAAAAAGATACACCAGTAGCATCTTTTTATCATAGTTTTAAATATTTTGGTCTCTTTTTTTCTCTGATTCTCGATTATCCGATATTTTACATAAGTTACTAAAATTAGATACTTTTTATTATTCCATAAGAGATCATATACATAGGGACCTAAAAAGATCTCGAAACTATCGAAGAATCGTTTATTTTTTTTTTTTAGATATTAATTTCTTTCGCAACGCGAGAAAAAAGAAATACTGGCCAAAGGAGTACCAATTAACTACGTTCGCAGAGGTATGACTTGGAAAAGACTACGCCAAGAAAACCATGTACAGAAGATTTTTTTGAGAACAAATATTTTTAGTTAGTCTCTATGTATAACTCTTCACTTTTCGCTCTAATATTAAGTCTTATTCTCTACAATGACTTTCAATGAATAAATAATTATATATTCCTTACTGTAAAAATTTTTTGTTTGAAGATTACTTATTCAATACAAAAGACGTAGCGAGTAAGAGCCTGAAAACATTTTTGCGAATGCAAATTCCTAACTAGAATTTATTGTATTGTATTGCATATAACCAACATCACCAACGCACATATTGAATATAACCAACATTTTAAATTATTATCTTTCTTTGCAATCAACATCATACCAATTGTGCGTTTACATAAATAATTCATGCATTTAATATCGATAATTATGATGTGTCACACAGGTGGCTGCGCGTCATTTGGACATTCCTGTTTCGGCGGTCATGGTAAAAGATTCGATTCGACCATGCGACACGACACGGTGCAAGAAAGTCGTAACCAGAAGTTTCAAGAATCCAATGTACCGTCGCCAAACGATGACAATGAATTATTCTACGTTCTTCCAAATGATGAATTTCGGGAACGTTCGGACAAGTCGTTACCTTTCATACGGACTCGCAAAGACACACAACAATTCGATCTTTATCCCCTGTCGTCTTTACTTAATCGATGGGTACGTTTAGAATAATACTAACAATAAATACTAACAATAAAAGAGAAAAGAGACATAGAATATATAAGTAAAAAAGATCCTCCAACAATAAAAATAAGGAGATAGAACTTTTATATTAGTAACAGATTCAAATATATATATATATATATATGTATATTTTGAGCTGTTAACAACAACTATTATGAAATTATGAAAATAAAGAAGGATATTTTAACCCATTAATATTTAAGAAATATTTAGAAATGATGAATAAAAAATATCTTATGGTATGCATACTATATTTTTCAGATAGCATCTCATCGTCGCCCGCATCGCACAGAAACAGATATCACTAATAAATAAAGGGAGTGTACAGGCGAACTATTTACGCGCGTCAAGATTAAGCAGTTTCGTATCGCGCGTATATATTTAGAAGGAATTGATTGTTATTTAGATTATTTAATTATGCTCCGACTATCAATTTATACTATTATTGTGTATTTTTTCCGTAATACGACAATCATATTTTCCATTTAATATTATAAATATCATTTAATGTTATAAATCATTATAGCAAAGCTAAAAAGAGGATAATATAGCTTTTTTTTTAAATGGTTGTCTCATTAACTGTCTATATATTCATCTACGTATTTAAATTATTAGATTATAACAGATTTTTTTTTTATTTTAAATATATTTTCTGTATTTTGTAATATTAATTTGAATATCTTGCGCGCATAGACTGCGTACCTAAATTGCTTTCATATATTAGATCATTATCATTCTGCGAATTCTCGAACTCCGTTTGATTGAATACAGATAACAAACAGTAATTTTTGAAATTGTTTCTTCTGGATACTATATTCTACGATGATATTATTGTCGGCAGATAAACGCGAACGCTGCGTGAATCGTGTCGGTAACATTCCCCATTGTCGTAATAACAAATTGTTTTATTGTCTGTTGTCAAAAAGTCGATAGTATATTGTAAAATCGGGCGATGAACTATAAAAATTTATCGTATGTAAACACATTATAAACATTTATGGCACAGTTGGTGACACATTATGACTTATTTTTGCGAAATAAATGTCCGCATTAGAATTGATCAAGTTATTGAACTACACGACTATAATATATGTATTATTTATTATTTTTATACCCCGAATATAATTATACAGTAAGAAATTATGCCTCAATGTTATATTATTATGATGTATATTTTTTCCTTTTACTTTATAGTTCACGCGAAATATGATAATAATTCAATTAATTTTGTATCTTTCTCTTGACTTAATATTGATTAATTTAATTATTTAAATTAATATGCCAATAACCGCATTTATAAATTCTAATTTATTATGTAAAAAAGAAATGAATGAAATAAATATTGGTAAACACTGAGTCTTTTAAGACGGGATTAAATATTTGAGACTGTGTTATATATATTTTCATATTGTATATATACACATGTACTTTTATCCGATTTTTTATTAACATACTTCTTTTTAAATTTAGTAATTGACTTTCACAGAAATTAATATAAAATCAGGCTTTCAGATTTATTCGATAGTTTTACAGAGTAGGAAGAAGGTAGAAAGCTCTTTTAGTTTCACATAGATAACCAGAACTCTCTATAGTAGTAGTAGATATACATATCAGTAGTAGATATACAATCTCACACATTAGTCGAAATGAAACGGTAGTAATCGATGAAATTACTACCGTTAAAATTTTTATTATTTTTTCTAATTACTATCTCGTTGAACATTTTATATAATTATATCGCGATTAAAAGAATTACACTATCATTGATAATTTTATTTTAGAAAAGTATAGCTTTCCAAGTAAAAATTGTCTTTTTTTTTTTCGTTTTTAATCCAGGTAGAACATTAAATCAAACAGGAATTTAATAAGAAACATATAGATACGTTTTTACAGAGAGTTATTATATTATTACTTTGATTGCAAGATGTTTTTCTGAAAATTCTTTTTCATGTATCTTGCAGTCTTTCACGTTTCGTTTATTTCGTATTTCCGTTTTTCTCATTCTGAAAACAAACGCATCGTTAAATGAGCGTTAATATTTAACAAGTAGATACTTAGAAAAACGTTAATTAAAATATATTTAGAAAAACATTAATTAAAAATTTAATTAAAAAATTTAATTAAAAAATTCAATAACTGTTAATGAAAATACAAGACATACCAGAAATTTGAGTATGTCTAACTTTCGAGGATTATTAATTGGCTTATCATATTCATCAGTTGAAACTAGCAAGATTCCATCTGGAATATTTTCAAATTTTTCGTTCCTATTACGCATTGTACCTTGTACGTTGCTTATTTTGCGCTTATTGTTTTCGTTTTCGTTGTTAATTGGAATTCTGCAAATTCGTGTTGCGATTATTATATTAGTCTCTTATACTTATATATTAATAGAACTCTCTATCTATTAATATATTAATAGAATTACAAAAATAGTTTTTGTAATATGTGTGGTATTATCTATAAAAGATATAAATTATTTGTCAGAGTGTAAATATTCAACTTAAACGAAAAAAAAAAAAAAAAAGATATTTATGAATAGAAATTTTATACTTGAAATAATTACGAATAAATGATAAAATTACACAAAACTAAAGATACTGATATTAGATAATATTAAATTAGAATTATTAAATTGTTGTATATCCACTGATTGACTTAATACAATATTTTTTTTAGTTAAAATGGAAAATTTAGCCATGGATATAATGATTCATAAAACAAAGCCTAAAACTTCTAACGAGTTTCTTCAAAGTTTATAAATCAAATCTACCCTTTAAAACTACTTTTTCTTCGCTAATTGTAAAATGGACTTGTTTAGTTTCTTATAATTCTACATAACTTTATCATTATTCCTTCAGAATTAGACTATCTTAAAAATATTTAAAGTTGTTCAACATTTATTCGATCGCAGTTTGCGTTTCTTGTACTTATTACAACGTTTCAGTTATAAGAATCTAATTTTTAAATTATATAATTAAATAATTTATATATTATTATTATTTTTTAATTAAAAGGGTATTCCAACGTTTCACGTATATATATATATAAAAACATATATAAGAGATACAAGAGAATGTTCATTAAAATTTTTCAGATAAATTAAATGCCAAAAGCCTTTGTGTAAATAAAACATCAATAGTATTTTTAGTTAGAATAATCATAAAAAATGTGGTGTATATTTTTCGTAAAAAACTTTTTGTCAAAATCTTCTGTTTTGATGCTCCCTATATTGTTTCCCATAAAAAATTCACCTGTTTGATACAGTGTCATCATAATTCAGTAGTGCTGTGCCCCACTTTGACTGGATAAAAGTTTTATAATTAGGAGTGTCGTTCCATCTAATGGAATCTTTATCCGTCAACGGTAATACGGGTTGTTGTCCGGCAATTAAGCGGGATAAAATCAACTGTGCCTGGGAAGAAGGTGCGATGTTGTTTTGCGGGGATCCGCTCAACAAACTCTTGGCTGTCAGAATGGGCATGATGGTTGCATCGCTGCGCTTCCCGTGCGCTAAAATTTTTTTACATCGTACAAACTAATTAAAAATAGATATATTGATGTGCAGACATTATATTATTCTCACGATAAAAATATATTATTATTATTAAAAGTATTAATATAAAACTACGTACCTCCCCAACAAGAATGTCCATAGCTTAGACAGGATCCTGAATAAAATGTAATATTTATAATTACTTATAATTAATATTGAATAATATACTATTTCAAGACTCTTTTTGATCAGTAATATTTTCACATCTTATCATATAATCGGCGATGAGTAGAGATAAAAATAGAAAGCAATATTTAATAAATATTTATTTGTATGGATGTACGTGTGATGTGTAGGATATTAATTTATTAGATAAAATAAGCTATATCGGAAATTTAATCTGAAGTAACAACACATTATAATAAGACGGTGCATGAAAAAATTCAACCAAAATTGTAGGAATAATACAATATTAAGGCCAACACTTAACTGTGGATAAAACAGAAACCGTGCTTCAGTGCATTGAAAAGGAATGTAATAAAAATTTATTTGAAAACGCTTATTACACTATTATATTCCCCAGACGATGTTCCCGCGTTAAGAACGATCTTGTGAACCGCTTATAAACGGTATGGGGAAGCTCGCTTCGACATTCCTTGTATGCAATGAATGCTAGGGCAAATAATATCTCGTAAAATTGACTTTCCATTATTTCTTTATTATGATTTCGTCGCGCTTTAGAGAGAGAGAAAACTCAAATTTTATTATACTCTCATCGTAAGAATTTACTTATTCCGAAAAATAATACGTAAAGGAAGTCGAAGATTTTATGAAAAAATTCTTAACATGTCAAAAAATCATAGATACTAACGATATAAAATTAAAATAATTCATTTAATTTAAGTAAGCATTTAATATTACAATTATGTATTTCAATGATGATGATATTTCAATATAGTCTCTGCGTCTACGCGACAACTCCATTTGTAAAATATATCGGGAATAACAATCCACTAAAAATTCAATAAGCCTCTTTTCGAATAAGTAAGAAGTAATTGAAATTGCAACAATCGGATTAAAAGACTGCTCGTATCGAAAGGTGCAAATGGAATCGAAAGTAAAAATATTTATTCACGTTTCGCGCGTGAAACAAAATGTGAAAACAGCATCCAATAGATGTTGTTTTCGTTGTCCCGATGGATCTCTTTTACATGCAAAATGCGGGATAAAAGAAATTCGCTTTTATCCATCGCGCATATCGAGTTTGTCGTCTTTGTGCATGGCATATAATATATGTATAATATGTCCAGAAGACTCTGGGTCCCTACACACTTTTCATTTTCAAAGGTTACTCTGATATTTATTGAAATCGATGCCATTTGAATATTACATTTGTCTTTACCGATTCGTACCGTAATATTTTACGCTCATCTTGTTCATACAAAGGATCGTGATGATCATTTAAGGAGGCGGCTGGCAAAGGACTATGATAATATAATAGATAAAAGTTCAGATTCTTGTTTGAAATAATATGAATTAAATTTCAATCGTTACATCTTCGCACGTATATACTCGGAATCTATTGTATAATTATAAATTTCTGCTCTTTCTTTCTCTCTCTCCAAATTTTGACCCGAAATTAATAAATACGCCCTATCGCGTATTTCCTACAGAAAATATAAAAACTTCTCCTCACTTCTCTATTATTTCATAAGTTCTCATTGTGTCATGTAAGAAAGACGATGGGTAATTAAATAACAAATATTTTGTATATGTTTAGCAAGGCTCGAGATATATGCAATATAAAATAAATAAAATTTTAAATAAATTTCTTTCTTTCTCTCCCCCTCTCTCATAAATGTTCGAAATAATATTTAATATTTTCTTAACGTTTTATAAAAAGTAATGATTATTTAATTTTTTGTAGTAAAAGTAGAATATATGTTATTTTATATCCAATTTGAAATTGACTTTCGAATATTCTCACGAGAGATTCATAAGGATTTTATCGTAATGTAAATATCATTGTAAATTTATGCATTCTATTCCAGAAATCTCTATTAAACTTTTAATAATTCAACACATTAACACAGCTACGTTAATACAACACTATATTGATGGTATAAATTCTGCCCAAAGAGAAAATTTATTGATCATTTGTGCATAATTTATAGTTTAAATTGCACAAAGGAGATAAATATAAAAAAATATGTCGAGTTATTGTATGCAAATGTCGAGTTTATATCAAATTAAACTTTTCCAATTTTCACTAGTTCCCAATTAATTTATGGCAACAAAATCATATTATAGCTTTCCTCATGATAATCCACTTAGCGTTCCAAACACTACAATAAACTTTATATCCTTTTCATCCCAAATTAATAGCTATACATCCGGGAATAGTTTACAGATATTGCACTGTCTTGAATAATTACTTTCCACCCGATGCACAGACAAATTACAATAAACATCTTCCTGCTTACAAAGACATGTTCCCGCTAATGTTGACATATTATCTTCTCAAGTTTTTCTACATTAGACGTAATAAACATATAACCGCGATTAAATAATAATAAGATGCAACCGCGCACTGTAAGATTTATATTTATCTTAATCGCGATTTTATAAATATGTATATCACGTAAAAAAGGACTATTTGTTTAAACTGATATTTTGCCTCGATCGAATTTCGAAACATCGCTAATCGATATATATTTTTAAATAAAGTGCTAGTTGGATTTATATCGAGATTGGATTACAAGTACACGATTACAATTTATTTACTTGATTTTCAATTAAACTGTAATTTTGAGAAGATTTATTTGTATTACAGATTAATTTCAATGCGTTTTAACTATTTATATTAAGCTCATATAAAAATAAACGTAAAAAGTATGGAACACATCGATAAATCCATTTAATAATAACGTATATATGCCTTGTTGATTACTTAAATATTCCAAAAGCTGCTTTCGAGGGAAAGCCAATTCATTAATTCAAGAATACCGGTTTTAATATTTACATGTTACAAAAATAGAAGTTTGTATATTTGAAAAAGAAACTCAAGTTGCATTCTGCTCGTCATAATTAATATTTTTTAATATAGTGTAATTTTTTAATATTTAATATCGCTTTACGATAATAGAAATGAATGTGCTACACAAAATTTTTATGTATTTTCTGTTAATATTCGAGAATCTATTTTAGAATATTAGAATCCTGCATTATATTATTATATATAACAGATATACTATGTTTATCATAAAAATTCTAATATTCGATTAAAATTTCTACTGATCAAGAAAAACGTAAAGAGAGAAAAAAAAAAGAACTAAAATGTGAGGCGGAAACTGCATTGTACCTACCGGCCGCGTAATCGGCGAAGCAGAGAATGCAGATCAACAGGAAGATCGTCCTTCGGAGCTTTCTCGAAGTCAACGCCATGTGATAATCTCAGTTGATGCTTTACTATGTAAATAATCAAACAGATACGTTCGGGAAATATGGCCTGCGATTGTTTATCGCCTGTAAGTCAGTTTAGCGAAATTTATTTTTCACAAGAGAGAATAAGAAAGATAAATTATAAAACAAGATTTATTCTGATTTTTCTCATCTATAGATTTTTTCATCTAATAATATCGATTATTAAGACAAATAAATATTTGTACAATATAAATTTCTTCCCTATATATTATAAATTTACATCGATTAAATATAGCATTAATCTCTCTCTCTCTCTCTCTCTCTCTCTCTCTCTCTCTCTCTCTCTCTCTCTCTCTCTCTCTCTCTCTCTCTATATATATATATATATATATATATATATATATATATATATATATATATATATATATATAAAAGTGCCCTTATAAAATGTTACTGTCCTCAGTTTAAATTTAAAAAATTTATTAACATAAATTTATTTAATTTGCAGATTTTTTAAATAATATTTGTAGACTTTTTCTATTTTCATTTCTTATGAAATTTCTTATCAAATAAAATAAAAAGTAACAAAAGAAAGGAAATCTCAAGTATATTTCAAGCTATCGTACTGACTGTGTGTGGATTTCGTTCCGATGACGATTTTCTCTCTCCCTCTCCCTCTCGAATTCTATTTTTCCTATTTTTCTTGCACTCGGAAAATGGAGGTATAGGTATGTCACTTGCGTTCACCCTCGCAGAAATAAGCGGGACACGTACGGACGCGTCCTGCGCGCGTTCACCAGATCGGGGGGAGAGGAAGGGCTTTTTTCTGCTCACGAAAGGATGGTAGATCTCGATCGAAGGGGTCGGCGAGTGAACTCAAAGCCGGGGAGCGATGCGACCACCGCTTTTATAGACGTGTATCGCTGGCGGTACACGGCGGCGAGCTTAGTGGTACATGGTGGGGTGGTTGATCAACGCGCCCTCAGGATGCGCACCTGCGTCGGTGACGGTTAACTTCGTTCGCGAGCGAACAAAAACAATCGTCGTGGGTGGACTTTAATTGGAAATTTACCATAACATTAGGATTTTGAAGTTAACCTCGGATAGATATCGCGTATAATCGAATATTATTTAAAAATCGATTATCGATGTATTCGGGTTAGGTATAGCTATTTTATAATGGCTAATACAATTAATAAAATTTTGAAAAAAAATTTTTTCCCAAGTTTTGCTATAATCAAAATTTTAACTATGTATATTGCTTCTTTTATAATTCATAATTTTATTTCCATTCGCAGTCTCATGTTTATTATCATACATTTACATTTAGTATGTATTTCATGAATTTCCAGCTATATATTATAGTTCAACCAATTTCAGAATTATCAGAATTATTCCTAATCCCCATTCATGTGGGTCCTTTGATCAATTTCTGTATTGAATATCTTCGCAATCAAGCATCAAAACTCTGAGAAAGTCCGTTTGATATTTAATACTCTTAAACAATTAAATAAAAATTAAAATATATGATAAAATTAAAATATATCTTTTTGTCAAAGTTCAGAGTTTAATTTTCATATATATAAAGAGAGAAAAGTTTTTCATATTATATATTACATGTTTAGTGTATATTTAATGAATTTCTAACAAATTCACTTAGTTTCAGAATTACTCCTTTCACATGTGTGGATCCTTTGATCAATTTCTACATTAAATATCTTCGCGAGCTCAAGCGTTGAAACTCTGAGGAAATAAATTATACGCTTAAAATTTAACATTCTTAAAATAATGTAAAAGTTATATAATAAAATATAATAAAACGTCCTGTCATTAATTTTCATCTCTACGATTTAAACTTGTCAAAGTTTCTTCATTTTCTGCCCAATACAGTTCAAAAACTATTTGTGTTTCGGTAAATGTGTGCAATATTATTTCTTATTTCTTGAGTCTTTGTTTTATTGGCGTATAAATGAATAAAAGTATACGCAAAATTTACGCTAAGCTTTATATTTACGCGACTGCTTTTCTTGTTCATATCCGTTAGTCGAAGATAAATAGTGCATGTAAAGTTAAGTGCGTGAGTACAAAAATAAATAGCGTACATCTTGAAGTTTCATAAGCGAGAAAAATGTTTAAAGAAAATTTTTATGCTCATAAAACATCGTGGTCATTATCTCATAAATAAATGAAAAAATTATATATATACAAATATATATACAAATAAAATAATAACTAGATTCATGATGTCCTTTCGAACTTTGTGCGAGAAAGATAAATCTTTTAATTAGTTGCAATCTGCTTTATATAGCAGAAGCAATAAATGTTTCCAATGACGTACAGATTCCAATAATCGCATATAAACAATGAGATGTCTGTTTCTATTTCTTATCGAAATTTTGACGTAATTATATATTTAAAGACTCGCGATTTATTATTATATATCAATATATGTTTTACAACATATACATAATTCTTGTATAATATAAATCAGATAAAATATCAACGAAAAAGATGGAGACATCGTGATAATCTTATATCTTAAGTGCAATATATATACCTTTAAAAAATTGTGACATACGTTATCTAACGTTACTAGTACCTGCAGCTTGTCTAAATATCGCCCATAGTGACCATCTGGCCGTGTAATTAGATATTCTCGAGAGAAGTAATAATATATATTTTGAACACAGCAAATACATAAAATACATAAATCTAATTTTTTTGTAAAAAGAAGTATTTTGCTACGAAAGTAACCAACGTACTTTAACGAAACAAGAGTGCGTTTTAAAAAAAATGTAAAATTAATCATATTCTTTTTTCAAATTATACGTATTAAAATCAAGATTATATACTGTGTATCGTGAGGTGAGGGAAAAGCGCAACAAGTTTCTGGATAATTCTAGAGTGGCGCGGATACCTGCAAGTAGTATAGGTACGTCGTATCGCGGACACATTGTCCGTAAGTAGTTACGCACATTCTTAGTCAGACCGCAGAGCACATAAAGACAGATGACGACGCACCTGGCGCTCGTGGATCGGGTCAAAAGTGTAATATTATAACAAGTGTCTCTGTTAATAGCCTACCTAATTATATTTGCATCAGTAGATAAGGATTCGAATCGGAACGCGTCTGCGGAATAAAAAAAAAGGCTTTTAACTTCACCTCAACTAGATTTTCATACAATAATTTTTTGATTGTTAATGCCTGATACAACGTTTATTATATACGGAGAAACACAGTTTGATCTAACAGAAAATGCAGATATTTCTCAGTGGATTGTATAGCTAATTTTTGAATGAAAAATATCCATTTATCAGAAAATTAAAATTATGCTGATACGATATTTTTCACTGAACATTAGTCCTAGGATCTACCAGATTACATTTTCGCGATTTCCCCTTTTCTCGACTTTTTCATGTAGCTAGTGTGGGGTATATGTTATAAAGTTAAGGCGATTTATTTCATAATCGTGCGTTGGACACTTAAGATAATAATCAGAGAATAATAATAATAATAATAATAATGATCTTTTTTTAGTCATGTTGGAATATCAAACTTTCAAGTGCGTCACAAGTATATCGAACATTTCAATATCACATCACTGAAGAATTATGTCAATAGCACAGTATCATCCGCTGTGTTTCATCATGAAGAAAAGTGGACACGCGCGACCAGTCGTAAACCCTAAGTCATCGGAAGAAGGAAGAGTGGCACAAGTTGCTTTCGCTGTCAATTACTTTTGCGGCCCTTCGTATGAAAGGTAATAAACGGGCAATTTAATTTAAACGCGCATAAAGAATCCGAACGCTATGATATTTGAATGTTTCGTTGAGTCGCTCTCGTCACTTCGCGTTCGTTCACGTTTAATATAATTTTACGGCGCCGACTTGATGGCGCGAAATTCGTGGAGTCGACGCATGGGGTGTAACACTTTCGTCCCCGTAAGCGAGATACTAGCGATCTTTTTCGATATTTAACGAAAATTATACCGATTATTATATCCCGTTTGAAATAGAATATAATTTTATTGAAAAATTCCACGCGAGATATTTACGATATAAGATATAAATCAATCGTAAAAGAAGCGAAATTAATTTGATAAAACATATTCGTCTTATTAATTAAATTCTCGAGGAAAGAATATCGAATAAATAGTAATGACTTGTACAATTGACGAATTCTTCCTGCTTATAATTTGCCTATAATATCTGCGAGTGAAATTCCTCGCTACTCGCATATTAAATGACTCGATGAATCTCGGAAAGAATTTCCAAGAAGTCAAAAGCAATATTCCGAATCATTAGGCTTGCAGGAAGTGTTCCACTTACCTGAATTACGTCGGTCTCTCGGATACTCCACGATGTCAGATTTCGCGATAATCAATCCGATTTCTTTATTCCGGAGATTAAAAAATATTCAGCAATAGTAAGACCTCCCATTGAATATCCTGCAAACAAAAATATACGTTTATATATATTATGTTTTAATTAATTTACCCAGTTCTTTGCCGCGCCTTGATGAGAACAGCGGTTTTAATTCGATAAGTTCGAAGCGCGGAAGTAATTTTATATTATTATTATTATTATTATTATTATTATTATTATTATTATTTTCTCGATCGACCCAATCAGAATATTCATGAGATTAATTGAACAGTTCATTATTGATATCTAACTCTGTTAACATTCGGCTATCATATAGGCAGCTTATAACGATCGAAGAATCGTAATGACCAAATATTCGTTACACAAGTGTTTGTTTTCTGTTATTTATACTCGCTATTATCGCGCGTGTTTTTAAAGAGCGATAGATTTACGCAACTATTAAATAATTATTTATTCACCTCTATCGCAACAACAAAATTTTTATTAAATTCCCAAGAAAAACACATGTGCCGGCATAAGAATATCAACGTTAAATTCGGAATCGCGCATGGCAGAACGTGTATTCTCGACGAAACGAGTATCATCGTGAATCATTGAATAATTTACTGAAACAAGATTTCGAAAATGTAACGTAACACGTAGATCGCGCACATCGAATGGCGCGCGTCGTATACGCAAACACGGACCATTTCACTGCAGCATCCGATATGCGCTTGCAATAAAAAGGGGAACAAACGGGCCGCGTAAAATGTACAGCGTGTCGATTCCGTGGAGGCATCACCACGTGGGTGTGCGTCGCTGTTAATATTCCATTTTCGCAATCGTGCGGATTTAAAGCTCCTTCATACATCGTGATGTGATAAATGTATCGACTTCGTGACGTCGCGCGCATTATGAGAGCTCGTCCCTCGCAAATGTGCCGTCAAAAGACTTCGAACCTGATTTTGCACAATGTGTTAACGATTTGCAAAAATGTTTCAATCCATTAAATTGCGCGAGGCCCGAAAGAAATCTCGCGCTCCCGCGAAATCTTGTGTTTACGCGTTTTTCCAAGACAGGATATTAATAAACGGGAGGTGATTCTTTGCAAAATTACATATTTATTAAGATAGTTTCAAATATATATTTTTGCAGAACATTTTAGGTAGAAAATTTTGAAATATATACTTTTCTCTTTTTAAAGAATAGTTTTTAACAAACAAACACATATAGCAAATATATATTGTTATATATATTTATCCCCCCTCCTACATCGTTATTTAGATCATACAAAAAATAATATAATATTTTTATAAAACAAATATGCATCATACGAAACATACAAACGTATCATGCAAAAAGAAATAATAAATAAAATATTTTTATTAATCGAAGTAAAAAAAAAAAATGTGTAGTATACTATTACCAATGCATTCTTTTTTTTTTAATTTAATAGGAATTTATATTAATAGTAACACGATAAAGCATGTTAGAGAATAGGAGACAGAGCTTTTATCGGATCTTTATTCGATTGGATTTTTAACTGTGAAATTTGAACTCTTCCAGCAATATACATTTAAAATCCACTTTTTATTGTTGAAATTTAAGGTTTCCAATAACTATGTTTAAACAAATATATATATAAATATATAAACGTATTTCAAAATATTCTTTCTATTTTACAATAAATGTCAAACAAATTAAAAAATGAGCAAATCACAAAAAAAGCAAAATAATTCTTTATATTGTACAATAACTGCGCTTTTGTATCGTTTTCTTCCTACGTATTAATCTTTCTTTTTTCTTTGCATAACGTATTAAAAATATAAAGACAAAGTTATTGCATCTTTTAAGAAGTCTATTATCAAAAGAACTAAGAGAACTTTTAATTTTTTTAATAATTAGCATACACTCGCGTCACTAAACTGATTAAAGACAAAGATGTAAATGTATGATAGGTACAGAATTGACATTGAATTAACTCTGTCAATTGACAAATCAGTCAGATATATTCAATCGGACAAACTTTGATATCTGTCAGTTTTGTATTCTGATTAGCATCGCCATTTACATTCGATGTAATCTGACAGTTAATTAAATTACAATGTTACATGTATCGTCGTTTTTTTGTGATCGCGATATGATGTATACTTTTGGCAAAATCTTACATTACGTCTTTCATCGCGACCCTCCGCATGTTTTTACATGCTTGCGATATTAATGCTGGTCCCATTTCTTATTCTGATTATACGTTAATACAAATACGAGATCAGACATGCAGAGTGAAGAACGATGTCGAAAGGTTTCGGTGGCGCTTGTATTATCTGCAAATGCATCGTACGAGCCGATGGAATACGGCATGAATGCCAATTAGAGAGTGAAGAGTTTGACAATATTGCGACGATCTTAAAATGTACGTGCTGTTTCGGTCGGAAAACTGGTAGTTTCATAAGTGAAAATAGGGACTACACGTGCTTAAATATTGTTCGTTACGTACAACAAAATTGTTGTTATGTAAAATGTTTGTTATATAAAATTTGTTATATAACTATTTTATATATTGTATAATATTTTGTAACAAAGAAGATATTTATTCGAATTTCTAGAATATTATTTTTAATGTTGATCGATAAAATTATATGACTCTTTTTCAAAATGTTTCAAATACATTTATGATATGTTTTTAACAGACTTATAGTAATTAAGGGGCTTATTCCGTAATTTTTAACGATAGCGTTACGCAGCTAAAACAGGAAGGTATCGGAAAACAGTTACGTAATATCTAACGATATCGTTAAAGGTTACAAAATAAGGGCCCGAGGATGTAAAAAAACTTAAGCAGTAAGACTTAAGACTTATGAATTTCAACTATACAGAATTTTCAGCGTTGCTTACGTTTCAATATAGCTGCCTTACTGTTCGACCGTGATTGATCAATTCGCTTACGTCTTAAGTCTTACTGTTTAAGTTTTTTTTATTTGCCACGGCCCTAATAAGCCCCTAAATGTAGGGGACATCGAACCGCGGATATATATCATTGTATCAACAAATCAAAGCTGATTAAAGGCGCAAAAAATGATTACAACCTAAATAAAATTAGCATGATTTATAAGCGAAAATGTAGAAAGCTTAGTTACAAGAAGAGTAGGTTATACTCGTGCGCTTTTATAACTATTATTTAGACACTGTGGGTGGGGTTTTTTACGTCCGCTTTTTCTATATATCACATCAAACTTATTTAATACAAATATAGCCACAAAATATGACTGTATGCAATATCTTTTTTATACATCAAGTTTTCAGATAACAATTGTTACAATAATTCAAAAATTAGTGTTGTAAGAACATTTTTCACTAACTAATAATTAAGTAGCTAATTCAAAAAAGGAGTATCCAGATTATTTTAAAATAATATTCTATATAAGTTCTATAATATATTATATATATATATATATAGTGTGTTAATATTCTTTTTAATGTATATTAATATATTTTCTAAAATAAAAAATATTTTTAATATCTATATTTTAAAAATATATTATGATATATAATATTATATATAACACATTAGAAAGTATTAATTTATAACCAATAATATTATATTAACACCAATAATATTAAAAAAATATTGAATATATGACTTTGTATATTGCGTGCGATGTACCTAATAAAGCGTTTAAAAATGATCATTCTCCCGTAGTTTAGATTCAGTATGTTATCACAACATAATAAAAGACCAAGCCCTCTTTAGAATCGTATCGAAACTTTTACAATCGTAAGCTCCTGTGATAACTGTAAGCGAATAATAACGTTAATACAGTCACCGGCAGATTTTGAGTTTTAGTTTCCTGACGATGTAAATTCTATTACCATGGGATGGTGAAATTTATTCAACCGAGATCGATGACGGCAAATCATTGTTACCGTGTTGTGATAAAATTATATGCTACCCGGTTTTTTTTTTTAAATTTTCCCATGCAAATTGATTCTCACAAAAATATTAGTTTATAATAATATTCGACTCACTTGAATATTTATTTAACTTCAAATTATTTATTCGTAACTATCAGGTTGCGTATAACGTTGCAAAAACTGAAAATGAAAAAAAAAAAAGGTATAACTTTCCACTTCAAAGCTCATGCTAAAGAAAGATACGAAAATAAAGATATTGCATACAAATGTAATAATTTTAAAATTGTGTTCACAATTTTATACATCTCAAACGAACTTACTAAGAAATATATATATATAAAACACTTGATCACAAGATAAAAACAATAGTTATCCGTAAGAAGCAAATAACGATTAGGACCGAAATATAGCGTAAGCTTTAGTAAGAACTAGTAGTGCCATCAATAGTCGCAGAGGCTACACGAAGCGTGACATTATGAAGGAAGGTTGTGGTTCAAGCAATTTTGCTGTCAGAGGCGATATCACAAAGCTAGATAAATCTCTAGGCAGGCACTTCCTATTCACCTCATCTCGTAAACCCGTTTCAAGATGATTATCGTTCATAATACGTGACGAAGCAAGAAATATACACACTCTATTCCACATCTTTTATTAAAAGCATGATACTCTCCGAGGATGTCTCTTCCTCTTAAAAAGTCAAGATTATTTGAAAAAATTATCAATATTATGCAACTATTTCTTGCAAAGTAAATTAAGCTAATAGTACAGTACATTTGTTATCTCAACAAAATATTCGACTGTATTCCGTATTGTTTAAATGGTGATATGTACATGGTTTCATCTGATATTATGAAAAACTTTAACCCAAGTGGATCTGAAGAGCTAGTATCAGCGTTTAAAGAAGAAGTGATAAATCGACGAGAGTCACACGTTGAGAAAAGCTTACAAGTACAAGTACTTGATACGGTCGTGATTTCTTTACATTCGGTTGCTCCAAATACGCTGAATCAGCAACCATATCGGCGATTTTCTAAAAACTCGAGATCTTGACTTGGCTTAGATTTTGTCTCGTGTCACCTTGCATTTGTATTTTATCAATTCGCGGTCACAAATATCTTTTTGAGAAACATGAGTCATATTTTAATATCATACATAGAGCTGGTACGCATGATATTAATTTCAATATAAAATGACAATACGAATTTTTAATTGAAAATTCTATATTTACCCTCTATTATGATTTCAACGATATTCTTCTATTACGCGCTTTAATTAAAATTTTGAATAAAAGGTATTGTTTTCAGCTTACTTTCTTCATTTAAATCTAGTAAATCTCGTCTTGATTATATATGTAAAAGATTGCTATTGCAATTATTGTTTTATCTATGCGGATGATTTTCGCCAAACTAAATTTTAAATTTTAACCAATATTCTCGCCACTATTAACTTATATTTTCCGACATCATTATAAATTATTTGATTCATATAATATATATATATATATATATATATATATATATATATATATACTTTTAGTAGTAATGTCAAGTAAAAAGTACATCACTTTAATGCACTCTACTTTTTACCGCTGTAATACAATTATTTATCGACACACCGCATTATTGATTCGAGGCCCGCATAGAATAGGAAATATTAAAAAAACTTTGTTACTCTTTCAAATTCAATTTTATGCGAGAACTCCGACAAATTCACGTTGCCCGGAGGAGCATTAAAATACGTCGTTAATATATACACGTGCGATCTCAATCATTTCACAAATGCTACGCAATCAGGAGGATGGATACATCATTGGTGCACGTGGAGCCTGGTTCTGCGAGACCGGCCGATGAAGGAAATGAGCGAACGGAGCTTTAAGGGGCCGATCTGCGCAAGCACAGGTGCAAGTTCGAGGGTATAAAGAGGAGAAGCTCGGGCTCGCGGTGCGCACTTTGTGCTTCATCTGTCCGTCATACAGATCGTACGATCGGTCCCGACATCCCCCCACTTTCTCTCTCGCCGAAACTTTTCCCGCTGCGTTTGTAACTGTACGTCATCGGTTGCATTCGTGCGTCGTTTTCTCCGCGTTTTTCCGGCGGAACTTTTCGACAAGTTGGACTCTTCTCTTACAGGACAGCGTACAACTCCCGCAGGTGAGTCGTAATTTGAGTTTTAGCATTTTTTTTACTTTCTCTCTCTCTCTCTCTCTCTCTCTCTCTCTCTCTCTTGCTCTTGTGTATTCTCAGATGAAACTTCACGAGATTGTGTGTTAAGAAACTTTTTATTAAAACTTCAAGTGAAACTACTTCATTTTGATTATAGCTAGTATTATCATGTTATCGTCATCTTATTTAAGCGAAAAAAAATTTCGCTCGCGTTCTATATTAACAGTAGACAAGGATAAAATTTATTTTAATATTATATCAATATTTTGAATAAAAAGAAAAACATTAATTTATAAATTAAATTGTAATGAGTTAATGAATTAAAAATATTTGTTCTGCGAGTGATATTTTATTAAATGGTCAGATTTATTACGCAAAATAATTATTGTAACGAGAAGTTGCAATAAAACGTGTGACATGACGTGTCTACCGAAACGCTTGACAGCCGAGTTGTAAAAGGTTAATGCAGATCGAATGCGGCTCGAGATTCATTGAGGTTTAGTGCAATTGTCGTTAATTGTCCGTTAATGTAAACGAAAATATATCGAATTCATTCGATATATCGGGTTAAGCAGATTTACATCGGTATATATCGGTAGTGATTTAATTGTGGATTTAATAAAATACTCCATCATAATTTAACGGAAAATTATCTTCTGTGATTAATATTAGACTTTATATTAATTAAATATATAATATATAATATAATATATAAATATATAATACAATATATAAATTTTTTGATTATTAGAAAATGTTATGAACGCAAAAGATGATTATATTGTTGTGGTGCCCTAAATATTGTATTATAATTTACAATATCCGTATGCAGATTTTTTGTAATTTTTTTTCACTAGCACATACATACAATCTTTTTTTAATTAATTAATGGCAGTTTAGTTTTATATCTAGCTGTTCATGATTAAAACAAACAAAGGCAAAATTTGAAAAAAGCAAACAAAAAGATCGCCAATAAATCGGAAAAAAAAAAAAAATAAATAAATAAAAATTTGTGCTCTGCTTTACGTACATTCATATGCAATTTGTTATTTGATATTTCAATATAGTATATGAAAACGAGATCGTAATACGAACTTGGAATATTTTGCTGCAATGACTAAATCATTACATGTGCGCGTTGTGTAATTAAAAAATATAAAAATGAATAGAAGATTATACGTAGTATACAGAACTATTTTTATCGATAACGTTTATAAATTATGTTGTCAATTCGACATTTGATTTTAACGTGACGCTTTACCTTTTGATGCGGATCGAGTGACGAGAATCCAAATACTTTAGCGAAGTTTGATACCTCTGTGTGACAACTCGAAGCGGTTACTAGACCAGAGAGAGAAAGACCACAAAGGTGCACTAGTGTTATTTGAAGCTTCAATTACGCTAAATGCGTGGTTTTCGCGGATTTATTTTGCGTCACCGTCTCATTTCTTGCCATATTTTTTACGGTTTATAATAAGTGTGATAAAAACGAAAAAATAAACGCGTATAAAAGGCTGATACGGAAATCCTTATATTATTTACCGCTAAAGCTTATCGCCTAAAGTTGTAGCGCGTTATAAAACAGAATTATTATTCAGATTATGCCAGTTTAAAAAAAAAGCTCTCTTACTGAAATTATCGAAATTCTTTACAAAAATATGCAATTTATTTATAATTGACTTTTTGGTAATCCATGAAAAAAAAAAGTATATAAATTTTTCATATTTTTGCTAAAGCATTTCCACCACTTTCTTTGCTCGCAATATCTTATTGTTAGATCAGTTCGCAGAGTAAATCATCGTATTATCTTCGATTTCCCTTCTCCCCTTGCATTCTTTCTCTCTTTCTCTCTATGTTCCCTGCTATATAGCACTCTCTATAATAATGTATGTCGATGAAAGAAGACATTTCATTTTTTATGGAGTACGATTACTATACGCACGTGTGCGTTCACCGCAAAATCACCATTTGATCGATAGGGTGCTGTGATATTTTATACATCGCTAACTATAGATGAGAGGCGAGCAACGATGCGTGCGGCATTGAAATTTGCGGGCTTGAATGCGATTATTAATTGCACAAATTAATAGCGCCATTAATAAGTCTCGCGACACGTCTATTAATTCCTAATGGCAAGTGATAAAACCGAGACGTGTTTATCGCCAATTTTAGTTGTATAAAATAATACGGGCGATTAACATGTACAAGCATATTTAATTAAAGACGCGACAGCAAGACGATTTATAGATGTATAAAGTGTTAAGATCACGATCGATTATATGACGTCTCTGAATGCGATTCTTCATTCTCGTGCGATAAAAGTTATTATATTGTACTTCTCGTCAGAAAATCCCGTCTGGTTGTTATAAAAGTTTCTTAAAGTGTTATGAGACGATGTTTCGTATCCTTACCGTAAAATAAATTCTGATTTGACGTATCAAGTACCGTTATAACTGTTTAATCCGGCAACACGTTCTTTGTCGTTAATTAACTTTCGTAATAATTTATTAAAAAAAAAATCTTTTCTTCCTCTATAAATATAAACGCCAGTGATATCTCTGAATTGAAAAGTAAAAATTCTCAAAAATGAAGCGCAATTGCAATTGATTGCATTTACATTATTATATATTTGAGGAGTTGACGATGCAAACAAAAAAATCATAATATCCTCATGAATATATAATCGTAATCGATCAAGCATATATCGTCACGTAAAGATATCCTAGTCGATCGTTAAATATTATTACCGTTTCATCGTCTCTCGTCTATATAAAAATGGCCCGTTATTTTCATAAAAATATACATTAACTGGCTACGGGAATTTAATATCGTTTATCGTGTGCAAACGTGCAACTTTCGTTTCACGTATCCCTTTAAACACGATATAATATCCGACTTATATTCTCAATTACAAAGCGATAAATGTTTCGTGTTGTAAAGATCATTGTGTCATGCGAAAAAGTGTTCAGTGCTGACGATTCAAATGGTTATCTATCACCCGTATGTAAGCTTCATTATTCAGCGTTAATGCGATTAACGCGATTGGGCTACGCGTTATTCTTCGCGGAATTTCGTGGGTTCTAATGAAATTACTGAGTAATTCATTTTCGTTTTCGCTCCGTTGAACGTTCATTGGTCGCCACTACCAGCATTGCGGGTAGCTTTTAAATGATTTTGTCTATTAAGTCGCGATGTGCAAGCACTAGTAATCCGTGTATGCGGTAGAATTTGCGTCATTCGTTGTTATTAAATCGGAAAATATTCTATCTCTCGTCATTAAAAGATAAACAAATAAAAATAATTTTGCAAGCATCTATTTGACATAAAAGGTTGGAATAGTTAACTGGAGTCTCGTCAATAAATAAAATTATGATGTCAATAAATAAAATTATTGTATTAAAGCTCGTATATTATTCAATGGATATGTGATTAATACAGGATGATGATTTCACGAATCGTTTGTTGGCGGCTGTAAAGAATAACGATAGCTTAACTACTACTAACCATTGTGTCAACGGTAGAAGATAAATAGAGTTTTTCCTCCTTTGACCCGGTTCGTGAATCACGTTACACAATCAGCATCGAGAAATTAATTTAATTATCCTCTCGCCGAGAAGTTTCGCGCTCGGCGACCCTTTATTACAACATTATTATCGCGCGCCAGTAATGTTTTCAGAGTCACGTTAATGCGTTTAATAGCGTGGCACGAATCATCCCGTTATATGATCTCCGCGAACAAAGATCGCGCATCCCTGACGGAATACTAAGACAACATTTTAACGGGAAAGAAACGGAAATTTTTTTTTCTTGGAGCCGTTTCTACGAGCGCGCGACTTTTCTTTTTCTCACGTTAGAGAAGCGCTCTCCTTCTGTGTGTGATCGTTCCCCAAAATTTATGACACTTTCTACTACTTTGACTACGCGGAGCTTTGGTGTCATGGGAATAATTTCCTATTCCGTAATCACAGATCTCCGCATAATTCCTTCATCGCAGTCTAAGCTCCTTTCTTTGCTGGGAATTAAATTTAATATCGTAAAATTTACTTTTTAAGTCAATGCGTATTTCTTTTTATATTATTATTTTTTTTTTCTTTTATCTGTTTTTCGCGATGTTTCATAGGGATAATTATTAACAAAGAAAAAAACATGCTAGTACATGATAACGCATCTTATAAAAGTCTACAATACTTTGCGTCGTCGATGAGAGATGGGTCGCTATCTAATATGGTAAATCTCATCCTTTGCCAAAAATATACATTCAACTTTCCCCCTTATGTCTTATCCTCACTAAATCACTATCCCGGGAATAATTTCTTCGGAGAAAACCAGTGAACTTTGAAAAATCGTTAAGATAAGAGACACTATTCATCGAATATCCATAAATGCAACCACCAACAAATGTTCCATTCGATCAAATCGATACATTTCCCCGGGCAAAAAAAAAAAAAAAAATTCTTCTTACTAATTATTATCTGTATTATCGATTCCGTGAGATTTCAAATCCCGAGAATATAACAACGATTATTATCACGAAAAAGAATAGTGTGAAATTCGCTTGATTGAATACAGAGGGTATATCATTTTACATTTTCTATGCGATAATCTCCGTAAAACCAGTAATTATCGAAAAGAAAACTTTTTAATAATAGTTGCTCTCGAGAATTTTTTTTTTATTTATTATTATTGAAACATTATAGCTGTAATAATAATAGCTTTCGAGAATAATCACGTAAAAAGACCAAAATAGTACATACATATATATATATATATATAGATTTGCAACGATTGTAAACTGAAACTGTGAAAACCTGATATATACTATAACAAGCTATTTACAAGCTCTGTTACCTTGATTCCCTGTGTAATCGAGCTTGTAATATAATTTTCCATTCGTTTGCCATCAAATTTACGTAAACAATAATAATTTCATGGTAACATAAATTATGGTTGATCGCAATCTGCTATAAACAATCGGAAAGGGCATAAAAGAAAAATCAATAACACATTTCTCTTATATTATTAATTTATGCATACATCTCTTTCCGTTATTATTTCTGTAATCATTAATTATACGCCTTAATAATAATATAAAGAGCTCCATAATGCAATTTTCAATACATTTCATAAATACTCAGTAAAGACTCACTCATACCGTACAAAATGCATTACAGAAAAAGGACAATATATATATATATATATATATATATATATGTATGCTAAAAACTTCTCGGAATATTTCGTTGTATAGAATACAATGTATAGGAACGTAGCGACCTGGAAAATTGGCAGTTCGTTCGAGTATAACGAACGTGCAAAATTTTTTGCAAAATGCAAATCCTAGAGCAGTAATTTTTTTTATTCCTGTCATTTCTTTCAAAAGTCTACTATACGCTACCGTGTTGAGTTCTACATCACGTTGAATGGCAGAATGGAACGGCGTGTCGCTTTAACGATCTTTATAGCATTAACCGGACTAAAAAAATAAAAAAGAAAAACACTATTTATCGTGGCGCTGGTTTGTTTCGCGTCGCATGCACGTGCTGATAAACTGTTCGGCTAAGAAGAGTTTCGAATACATCGTATCAGTCTCGCAACTATAAATTCCTTGATCCTTTACTATCGCAGGCCATGGTGCCAGCACCATGTAACTTTAGAAATTGTTGTTCAGGTGAATGTTAGGCTTCAATATTGTATACGCAAACACTATCCAGTACACGAGCACATGAGAAATATATCCATTTATATTTTTATGAGCAGGATATATATAAACATAGAAATAATATCCTTTGTTTTCTAAAAAAGTTAGATATAATTCAAAACATAAAACATTTTCACGCGCGTAAATAGATAGGGATCGACCTCGAATTTTAAATTATAGATCGTCTCTAAAGCTTAATAATATAAATTTCTTTGATAAATTCGCAATTATCTTATTTAATTGGCAAATATTTTAAAAATTAATAAAAACAAAAATGGAGAAAGTCATTTAAATTATAATCCATTTAATGTGTTAGCCATACCAGACATAAATCAATTCTTTAAACGACTTCGCCAATTATAGAGCCGTTAATAATCGAAACTTTGTGCAATTTTAATCTCGTTTTCGTTGCTAATAATGGAACATTGTATTTTAAGAGCAAAACGATGAAAATTAAAGAGAGCTGATGTTTACTGATTCAAGAAATTTATTTCGATGTAGTACGATTTTCTATACCATCGATACAAATTATTAATCACATTAATTCTTTCAACAATAATATACACTCTATCGAAAATAAAAAACCAAAATATCAAGTGCATGAAGTGCATTAATGCATCTTAAATCTTTCGTAAATATATCAATCTGTGCGCATATATTGACGCTGCGTGCCAATCAGAGTCAATTATTTGCACAAACACAATTCGTCGATAGGATGGTAAGAGTACGCGTAAGAATACTCTTGGTATCTTAATTTCGGTTTTTTGTTTGTCATATCTGTATAATCAATCGCATAAAAAAATGTAGCGATAAAAAGTTTGATTGATAAGTTAATTATATATGCACTATGCGCTAAAATAAAAGTTACGCTTGGCAACTTCATTTGTGATATGACGCTGTATGCGATAGGATGGTCGGACAAGCGCTGTAACAATATTATTTATTGATATGAAAGAATTTGTATATTTTTGCGTGGACAGAATTGAATCGAGATGCGCGATTTTAAAGTGTTATTGAAATCGCAGAATAAACCCATTACGTTTATTTAAAAAAAATGCAGATTTATTCGTACCATTGTTAATTCGCAACAGAATTAATAAGCAATTCGATATTTTATATTCGTTTGTAAAAAAAAGACAAAAATTATTATATTGTATACTTTTATTAAAATTGCGAGTGAGTGATATTAATTTTGTTATTATATTATTTAAGAGATATCTGTAAGAAAAATTTCGATCATAAATCTTTCTTCCCTGTTTGCTGGCAATATTTAATATTAATAATATTGTATATATATATCGCTCCTCTTTAATTATCTGAGAAAAATCGATAATCTAAACCAAGTACTCTTTTTTCTTCTTCTTTCGGAATTAATGAACAAAATTGTATATATATGGTTTTTCATTATCTATAAAAACTCTTAGAACGGATTGATTAATCTTTTTTGAGAAGTTTTAATAAAAGAAGGTTAAAACAATACAAATTATTATGAAACAGCGTACATTTCGGCAGTATATAGATTCATATTTCGAATCCGAACAAAATTGAAATCACGAGAGAAACGCTAATACATTTCGTTGCATTCCTCGCGCTTTTGCATTCCGCGTGCGAGAGTCGAAAAGAATATAATCCGATCGTTAACGCGACGGCGTTCAATCTTTCTCTCTCGACGAGCAGCAGATAAATACAAAATGATATTATCGCAATTTAATCTGTAAAGTTTCGAAGCACAGGCTCTCTCATCGTCGCAGTAATTTAACGCGCGCTTCTATAAATGCGAGCTGCACACAATATGCATTCGGCTATCTACGAGTGCCATTAAATGGTGCCGTAAGTGCGATCCGAAATGCCGCTCGTATAGGAAAACCTCGGGAATTGACTCAAACAAACACGCGGAAATTAGCGATTTGTGGATCGCAATGGTTGTTTTAATAGCAAAAGCGATTGTAAAATTAAGGAGACATCGGTAATCGTCAAATTTTATATCGATACAGGCGGAGCAGATAATAAAAAATAGATAGAAAATTATCTTTTTTCTACGCGAGATACAATGTTAAGACCCGGTAAATATCTATTAAAAATGGATTCTGATAATCCGCCAGAATTAATCCGGATTTAATAGCAGAAAGAGGAGCGACTTTATTTTAGAATTCGCGGACCGTGAAGACCGTCGGCAACGGTATGCAGATCTTTGATGCGTTTCCTGCGAAAATTATATGTATATTATTGTATATATGTATGTATTGTGTGTTCGAGAGAGAGACAGAGACAGAGCACTTTTGATTTGCCACGTGCGTCACATTTTTTCCTTTGTGTGTGCTCTCTCGCCGCGCAACTTTTAACAACACCTTTCTTTACATCTATAATTAAGTAGAGGGTCAAGCCGAGCGTTATTTTGCTGCGCGGAAAGCAGCGGAAGCATTTTTTTCACGATGCAAGTTATTTTATAACGTTAGAAAAAAAAATACATTTGACGACATTGTGACAGCGTTTTATGCTATGCTCTTTATCTTTCGTTTTGCGAGCTGCGTATAATTCATTGTCAAATAATATTCGTCAAATGCTATTTTGTATATTTTCGATAAGTGGCACGCGAAAATTCAATTTGATAAGTGATATAAACTGCAACAAACATCGACGCTCCTATCTCATAAATTGCCGAATTAAAATTCACTTTTGGCGAGAGCAAGTGAGTCGAGCGAAGAAAAAGATTTCATTACAACGCCCGTACGTTGAAATTAAGTGCCGCAAATTAGCAATTTTGTTCCACACTCGCTTTTTTCAAAAACAAGATTATCTTTTGCATTTTAAAACAGAAATATTCTAATTATGTTATAATAGCGTGCTCGCACAAATGAGTGATTATTTTAATCATACGCGTAATTCACCACTCGAACATTTTAATATGGCTTGCATCTTGTAACGTGTTGTAGAAAAACATTCTTTAATTTTTAATTAAAATTTCTTTATTTAAAATTTTAATTATAGATTTTCTTATATAAAGAGAAAAAAAATCGAAATTGTGCAAAATAGAATTCTAATACAATCGCACGTCGTTAACTCTTTCCCTCTTCTCTCTCCTTCTTTCTTGCGATTCTTATCTATTATTAAAAAAAATTTGATTAACTCGTAGGATCTATTCATAACTTGTTCGCATACACCGTTCAAAGCGATAAGATAAATTTATCGATTGACAGCATGTGTTCGGTTGCGTCACTTTATCTGCCATATGTATACCCAACGTCGACAAAGTAAATGCAAGTAAGAACGCGTGGTTGATTGAATTCAGGCATGGGAAATCAATGGTTGAATGTGTGTTTCGAGGCTTCGAATGAATGCGATATCGGTTGGCTGCGCGTGACGAGAATGATGATCGATGATTAATAAATTTAGAGATTAGTCCATTAAACATTGTCCCGTACGGCGTACTCGCATACATACGCTCGATGCCATTATTTATTTAAGACCATCGCAAACGCATCTCGCCTGCATTAACTGACGAAGAGAAATATTTCGATGGAATGTAATTTACGTCGATACGCGTTAATTAGCACTGCAAAGAGAATTGCAACCAACACTCTCAATGGTCTTAAGCTCGAAGAGACTGTTAAGAACTGAAGCAGAGTACTTTGTAAACTTTACTATACGCGTCGCGACGGTTTAGTTCGCAATGCATTTGTTGTCGACGAACACAAGATTTCTTCGTCGCGAGATATTTTCTCACAGGAAGGATCAAACAAATTTTATACAGTTCAATTAAGTCTCGTCCCGCATTGTTATTCTAATGGACTGCATAATTTCCGAAACTACAGTATTCACAAGTATCGACTCGCGATCGTGTATTATCACAGGACGAATTTCCCTCTTACTTGTTTTACACATATACAAATCGGATTCAAAGATTTTAATCGAGTATCGAGAAAGCGACCGCGCAGCGAATATTATTTATCTTTCTCGTCAAACTCGAAATTTTCCTCAATTACGTTTTCGTGTTTGTTGCTACTAACAAAGTTGTACGCGATATCTTTTACGGCGCCATCAAACACAGAATACACTTGCGAAACTACGTGGGCGTACGAAAAATCTTTAACGTTATCATATATACAATACGTGTTTTCTTTGAGATCGCGTACGACGATTTGAAACGAATTTCTCGTTTGGTAGCGGAGAGCAGTCGAAAACCGTACTTAATTAATTGATTGATGGGAATGCGGAAACCGACCTCCTTAATTATGCGATTTCCGAGGCGGGCGCGCGCAACGCGGGGATATGAAAGTTTAGCCGTATTAAACTCCCACTAGTTCGATTAAATACAGAAATCGGTTCATGGCCGATGTTCTGTAATTATCGATAATTATGAAATTTACAAAATACACTACTGTCGCGAATTCAATGCACGAATCGCAACGTAAAAGATAGACAATTACGGATGAAATGGAAGGAAGTTTGTTACTTTTGTCTTACAGCCGTTGAAAAGATTGTCGAAAGAGAAATGTGTCGATATCGATAGAGAAGCTCTTTTCTTCTCTCTCTCTCTCTCTCTCTCTCTCAAGCTTATATATAATTTATCGTAAAACCGAAAACGATGGAAAAACTCTGATAGAATTTCCGCAGAACTTTTACAAGGGAAAAGTCGCTCGCATGAAAACTTTAATGATCTCGATAGATTTCATTTTTAATGGAGCGGTCACTCTTCACATTTTATAAGAATCTTTAATTTATTTTAGATTACTTTCTAAAGAGATAGCACTCTCGTATAAAATATTCGTGAAATATATGAATAAACAAAGAAAGAAATTTACCCAAAGAAATAAATTCTTTCGAAGAAATAATTTCGTTTCGGGATATGACTTTACACTTTATATTATCGCCATGAAATATGTATATATATATATATATATATTTATTATAAGCTCAACGATATCCTGTAGTAAGCCGACGTGTTGCAGTAATGTCAGAGTTGCAATATGAGATTATTTTTTATGGTCGTTATATCACGTACGGTTCTCTAATCCAATCTATTTAAGCCTTGCGTCAGACGATCACGAACATTGAATTGATAATAAGCCGCACGTGTTTGAGTCGGCCTAAGACTGATATTAGATTAGGCCTAATCGAGCAGTCGTGCCATGGGTCATCGAGACTGTCCATTCGAATCATGCAACCTATTCGACGCTCTTCGTATTCGAAACGTAGGAACGAGCTGTCCGCGTTAAAGCTGATCCTAATCGAATATTACCGGCAAATACACGCGATCGACAAATCTCGTACTAGAGTACTACGAAAGCAATTAGGCTCAAACCCTTTAGACATGCGCTAACCGACCCGGTTTGGTACATACTCATTCCGTCTTCTCGAATTCGCGTATGTCTCGAGCGTTCCCTGTTACTTGCTCCTGCCGTAGGATGCGGCAAAATGTCAAAGTCGCGCGTCCCGATATGTAACGAAGAACACGCTTCAAAGCGAGTGTTAAGGACAGGAGGCGGTTAGACTTTGAGAAGGCGGCTAATTTAATGGTCGCGCGGGTCGCGTCGACGACGATGCCTCGATCGATCATTAAGAGAGCCAGGGACCTGGCCTGCCGCGACGATACCTCGACAACATTTCTCGGGTATCGTCCTGGTCACGGGACAGTTTCAATCGCAATGAGAAATCCTCGTCGGAATTCGCGCACGAGGAGAGAAGGTTATCATCGACGGATCCACGCACGAGAAGCGAATAATTAATTTCGAACGCAAAGTGACGTCTCTGCGCCGTAGGCAAATTCCGATATGAGAGTAATCCCGCTTCAGCTCTCTCGTTGCGAACTTGCGTTTCGCCGTCGACGGCGATACGAGAAATGTTCTCTCGCGGATTGCCATTTGCGATTAGATATTTGGTAGAGAATTCAGCGAACAAAATTTCACACGCAGCATTTCCCGTCTTGTCGCGTTATAAGAAATCGAAAAGCTCATTTCCACATCGGCTCAAGCTCTGAGCTTGTTAAATATGAAGATTGCGTGACTGATTAATAATCTTTCCGCAATTATGCATATATATTTCATTTTGAAAAGTATAAATTTAAAACGATTTGGAGAATCTTTTTAATTATTATTACGTATAGACAATTTTTAAATTTGATTATCTTAGTTATGGTAAAGTTTTTTCATCGTTTTTTCATCTCGAAATTTATGTATTGTATTTTCGAGTAAAATATTGTTTATTATTATATATCAAATAATGATATCTGCATTTTTCTCTTATTACAGGATTTCTTTCAATTTCTCTCGCAAATTTGCAAGATGATACAACGTTATTATAGTTGTAGTTTCAATTAAATTATTATCAGAAACAGTTTGCAGTAGTCGGCTTGTCAATATAGTTTACGTTAAACAACAGAATTTGGGCGTGCGAATGTATTGTACTACCCACTGACACGCGGAAGACCAACATAATACGCTTGTCATAATTACTTGATTAATAAGCAAAGTAAACAGTTTCACTGAGAAATTAGTATAAGTAGAATAACGCAGTAAGGAAGATGGTTAATTGATTTACAATTAGTAATTTATATCAAAATCTAAAGTACTGATTTTCTGTCTTTCCGTAGATAGTCGTACGTTGATGAAAATAGCGTGAATAAATATGAATAAAATGGCTGATGGTTCGCATCATTATGCGTAGTTTTAGAATTCAATATAATTTCATATAATTCTCTCAATATAAAATAATTTTATTCACGAAGACAAATATTCGATAACACAATTGCTACTATGTATATCTCTACATATACATATATACATATATAGAAATGAGTCGGGTATAAGCATATAAATTAATGATATATATATATATATATTATATAATTTTAATGATAGATATAGATTGCAATTGTCATCGATTCGATATCTGATGCCTCGAGCAGCGGACATGTTTCCGTGTATTTTATTTGCATCGCGCAGAGGGAAATATTATATATTTTTCAACGTACCTGCTGAATAAACTGCGAGGGATTAATATCGGTCGCGACAGGCGTCGATTATACGCGATCGTTATCCGTTCACTGAATGCCCTTTATTCCGCTGAGTTTGTTTAATCAGGTACATTAAATTAAAGATATGCAGTTTGCCGGAGCGCATTTTTATTGACTCTGTTGTCTCATTTTGAAACGCGCAGTTAAGCCAGCATGCACGACGCGAGCAAATGATTCGAAAGTTTTCTCGCATCGTCGATACAAGTACTAAAATAAGCTGCCCCATCATGGGAATTTCAGCCGAGTCAAATTAAAAAATACCACGGACAAGCGTCAGCTCTTGTTCAAATTGACGTCGGTTAACGCGACTCCTACTATACGCACGTATAAACCACACATGTAATTTTAATTAAAAACCGGAATAAATTGAGCGTACAAATTAAAACGTTTCGTTGGAAAAGATTTTGTGCAAATCTATACAAAAATATGAGAGATTATTCTGATTAAATGTCAAAATGCGAATTTTTCATTGTCGGTTTCTTCAAACTTTCCCGGAGAAGTTAGATTACTGGTAGTAGATTGAAAGTGTATCGAGTGTTTCCTTAAGCGAGACGAAGCAATCGGGCGAAATAATTAAATAAGATGCAATCGACACTCGACTTCGTACGCGATATCTTCTCTCTCCGACAGTTTAAAGGGGAGTTAATTTCTTTCTTACCGCAGGGGAAACACGAGTAAAATTCTCAATTTAAAATCCCACCCTATCGTATCGCTATTCGTCGCGTGAACTTTATTCGTCGCAAGAACGTCCTACATATTTTATGATATCATGATATCAATGCGGCAAGGATGTATGCAGTCTTACCGATACGCATTATTAGCCTGATTCTTTAAAAGCTCTAAGAACGAAGATTGAATAGAGTTCTCATGATCAGATGAGATATGCACGAGATTCCTCAATTTTCTCCTGACTTCTTTGAACGGATTGTCAAAGTGAGTTGATTAATTCAGTGATATTCGTGATTTCATTCAATCACAATACTTGACGGAAAATTGATGGGAATGCGAATACCGGAGTTAAAACAATTTTCGATTTCTCTTTTAAGTTAACTCTAAGTTAATTCTTTGTTTTGCGTACGAAATCAATTTCCATTTTTCTGTAAAAGTTTTTATATTCGAGTACGTTAAATTCAATGTACTTTCGTTTCTGTATACTTCAATCTTTTATTTTCATTTTTATTCGACGGGGTGCGATAATTGGATAAAAAGAGAATAAGAATAAGAAAATGAAATATTATTTAAGAAATCAAAAATGAAATTATTCGATTAGTGACAAATTAGCTAAGTCAATGATCATCGAGATCTCTTTGAGAATTGAAGAAGAAAATGAATATATAAAGATATAGAAACTAAAAATAAATTAATTGAATTAAAAAAAATACGTAGCAACTTCATTTTCACTTTGTAAATTCTCGTAATGGAACGAAGGTGCCATAAAGATGGATAACGATTTATGATGCGTGTAATTTAGTAAGCTACTTACTATGAATGTACGTGCACGTGCATTTCATTCGCAACAGTCGCAAACCCAGTTGAAGGTCGATTTAAATGAAACTTCCGGTTTTATTTGTACGACTCAAAGATGATTCGTCGCCGCTCGATGCGTACAGCTGCTCCATTTAAGACCGATTAGCATCGCAACGAAACTATAATAGATCTAATATTTTTCCACGAAATGAAAAACGCGAAGACTTTTGCGAGAATGAGTTTTTCTATTGTTATTGATATGAGAATTTACGAGGATATCCGTATCGTATGGCGTTATTTTTATTGTACATAATATATATATTTGCGTAAAAAAAGTTGCACGCATTTTCCTTTTCTGAATATATTTTTATAAATTTTATATTATATAATAAGAGACATTTATTTTTCATTTTATAAAAATATGTCTAATATATAAATGTTAAATTTTCATGTAAAGGTCATGGAAGAGATAATATAAAACGTTATTCTGTGGCTTCAATATCCAATCAGTAATTTTCAATAAAAAATATTCTTTTCGAGAGCTTTATAAAAGATCATGAAGCTTTATTGCAACAGCATTTTGCGCATCTGTGTGACATTTGTAATATCGTTTCCTCATTTCTATATTTATTCATGCCAAATAATTTTCTATTTATTCCATATGAGTAAAACAAAAACAATTTTTATTGATTTATTTAAATTGTACGAGTTATATATTTTTATTCACGTAGCATTGTTATGACGGTTTATATTATTATTACATGTGATGTGCGTTCCTGAAACTTTAAACTCGTCATAGCATTGTGGTCTCTAGTGACCGGAAGTTATAACGGCAAAGGTGAAAGGGTTTCATGTTTCTGTCGCGAGTACAATTGTCCTTATTATCGCAAAGGTTCTTCTATCTAAACTTGTGACGTTTTAATCTGCGCGCCTTATTTTTACTTAATTTCACATTATTACAAAACATTTCACTTTGAGAGAAAAAAAGAGATCTTTTATATTCTTTTAAAAAAGTTAATATACCTGCATCACGTTTGATAACGTTTTTCCTGCAGTTAAGCCATTTGCTTTTATCACGCGTGTCGAAGTATCGCGAGGATCTGCCACGAAATATGAAAAAGTTGGGATTCATGCTCATCCTCGTAAAACAAACATTTTTCTTTGTAATATGAAAGTAAAGTTTCAAAAATTATCTGACGACATTGAAGCACCTCCTATAATAAGAATTACGTGTTGTAAAAATGTTTCCGTCTCTCATAAAAATCTTAATGTTTAATGAAAAAGCATTGAAACAACATTAATATTTAGCGATAAAAATGTGTAGTATGTTGATTCATATTTTGGATAATAGTGCGTTTCAATCTAAAGTTACGGGAGTTAGAAATACGGAGAGAGAAGTTTCACAACTGGGTTCTCCTTTGTGCCATGTTTAATCGGGATTGTTGCGTATTCTCCATTTGCGAATTGTTCTACAAGAGTTACGATACTATCGAGACGCATAAATTATAATGTAAACTATATCATGTGATATCGACATAAATTTTTTACTATCTTTTTATTAGAATCTCCATTTTTTTTGTCAACTAACCGAGCGTTTAAATAGGAAGAAAGAAAAAAAAATGCGTCCCATTTATTGACACGAGCTAGAGCAATGTTTAATTTACATATTCTATTCTTTCCGTTTTCTTAATTAGATACCGCGGCAAATAGTGCCATTTGTGATTAATCAATACAACGCGATAATTATCTTTAAAAACACGGTATTATAATCGAACAGAAGCTTTGTTGGATTTTTTTTTTTTTATTCCGTAAATAACCCTTCGTTATTGCAAGAATTTGTGAAATTTAACGCTCGCCAAGTGTCAATGTAAAACTCGACCTAATTTTTCAAGTACGTTTTACAAAACGACACTCTCTTTGTTTCCAGAAATTTATATACCAAAAAATTCTCTGCCAGTAATGTTGAAAAACGTGGAACAAAAAGTCGTCGAACAACATTATAAGTTTTTCATATTCGTGATAATCAAGCATGATGAGTATCAAAATCATTCTTGATTGTATTTGAATAATGACAATTACTGCATTAAATGCCGCTTTAATCGTCGGTTTTCTTAACGTTCAACGCAATCAGCTTTAACTGTAATTTAAATGTCTTCGTTTCTCTTTACATCAGCAAAGAATTAATATTTGCTTAAGCATCGGTCAACGTTAAAAGCAATTTCATAAATGTCATTAATTGAAAGAGATTTGCATTTATCAGTATATGTAATTTAAGAGTTAAAATAAATGAAATTTGATAGCATGTATATTTTCCCGTTCGCGCGAGCGAATTTTTATAAATATTGAAAACATGAATACAAGTATAATCAAGAATCGAACACAATAGTCTATAAATATTAAATCATCGTTGTGATTTGGCCATTGAAAATGTCAAAAAAAAAAAAAAAAAAAAAAAAAAAAAAAAAAAAAAACACAAAGATATTTAACTGTTCTAAATCAATTTTCAAAAAGTTCTTTTCATAAAATGCAATAAATTTTTTTTGTCTAATACATATATAAAAATATTACCGGCCACCGATTTCGATCGAATTCCGCCGTAAAATTTCCTCATTAATGGCGTTCAGTGGCGCATATACGAGTTATTAGCGCTTCTATCGAAATGAAGAGCAAATGTCACGATTTTTATCTAGGGGGGAAAAAAAAACTACGTTTCAAACGCGCATTCAATCGATACATCGAAACAGGACCGGCGCGGCTGAATAATTAACAAGTAATTTTGATTTCGTTGCACATTGCGCGTGATATTATCGATGCATGTCGAATTAGGGGAAGGGCGGAATATTTTCACGCTAAGGCACACGCACCTGCTTAAATTTATTCATGTCTCGCGCGTATTGCTTCTCGTTCATAAATATTGAATTTTCATCAATTGTTCTTGGCTGCGCAGCAACATTTAGCAAAACTGATGCACGATGCGGGCGCATTTTTCTCCGATAAAATTACAAACTTTCATTTAATTTAACGTCTAATTAAATCGTATTATAACGCAATCGAAAACTATTATTAAGACTAAGTACAGAATAAATTTGAGGAAAGGAATTTTCGGAAAATATTGTGCACAAATTTTTTACGATAATGCCGCACTTAACGCGGCACTTATATTAGAACTAAACAAACAGCTATAAGTGCATCTGTTATCACGATATGAGAATGACATGAATGATGTACGTTGCTTGATACATAGAGCGTGATTTAATTAAACATTAAAAGCTGCCCGCGATACAAGTAGGCCACGCGTTATGCGATGCCACTTTACAAATCAATGAGAACTACTCGTGCCTCATCATTGTTGCGTAAATACCTTCAGTTCCTCGCATGCTACTAACAATCGTATTCTTCAAAATTTGTAACGCGCGAAATTGTTTTAAATATTAAAAGAATAATAATCGCGAATAAAATCTTCAATATGCTTTGAGTCGCGAAACAAATGACGTCATTTTTAATGAATGTCACATAAAATATGCATTTTATACGCGTTTTATGTATTATTAGAACTAGATTATTTATGGACATTTTGCAATTTTTTTAACTTTCCTTTCCTAACTTTAACTTTCTCTTTCACAAATTGTCAAACTGTCAAAATTCGCATGATTTGACAGTTTGCAAATAACAAGAATGAAGCAAGTCGTAGCGCACAAGCCAATCAGCATCGCGGAAAAGAGGCGTCAACGCTTCGATATATTCGAGTTCGAGGTTTCATGCCTTTTTTAGAAATGGAAAGTATCGAAACAAAAGTTATAGAGAATTAAATTATCTTTCAAATGAGGTCAAAGTTATTGTAGTTTGTTCCATAGGTTTTGGAATAATCGTCAATAGCCGGAAGAACACTTTTCGATATATATTTGAAATTGATTATTAAATGGTTTATTTCAAAACCTATAGAGCGAACTACAATTACTTTGATCTCATTTGAAAGATAATTTAATATCGAACAAAAAGTTTTTCTATATACATGGATCGAAAAATGCTTCTTTAAAAAGTTAGCGCCCAAAAACCTATGAAATCACGGTTATTTTTTATATTTTTACAAATATCAGGGAAAGTATGCATCTTTTAACAAACTAGATAACTAGAACAACACAATGCGCGCTATTTTTTTTTTCATTAAACATTTTTAACGATACATACACAAAATAACTATCAAAATATGCAATAACAGCCGCTTACGAAATAACCGCGATAACAGAACCGAGGCAACAATACACTTCGAGACTTTCGAGTATCAACATAACATGTCTTTTTTAGATAGGGATAAGATTTACGATACTAATTGTTTCCCTCGAGTTTGCTGTTTTTAGAGAAACCTCTGAAAAAGTATTTTAAATATGCAAATTTGTCAACGGCTTGATATCCTATTAGAATTTCGCTTCATCTCACATGTTTACCTCCCAGAAATTTACGAAACGAATCCGCTCGAGACGAAATCGGGCGGTGGCTTTTACGAATATTTTTTTCTCGCTGACGCAGCATACATATCTCGCATTTACCGTGTAATCTGGATGACGACATCTGAGAGATTGAATATTTGCGTACTTCTCGCGAAAAGATCCATAACGAGAGGAAGCGGTTGCGTACGTGTTATTTAGATAGATTTTATTTAGCAATAGAATTAATACGATTTTAAACGAATTATACAATAATATCTCAAAGTGTGTCTAACATTGCACTCATTGAAAATGAGGGACGATGTCTTAGCGACGAAGAAACTTTGGAATCTCAGACAAATTCTATATTAACAATATACAAATGGCATGACGGTAACTGTAATAGATTCAATTCTACAATAGATAGAATTGGAAGAGGAAAATGTATGAACGATGAAAGAAAATGTAAAGAAAATTTGAATTGTTGCAAAATATTCTTGAGTTCCCTCAAAAGTATTAAAAAGAAATAAGATAGAAAAGCATGACTATTTATGCAAGATTGACATTTAACAAAGGAATATTAAATTTATGATATATAAATGACAAATTAAAATTAAATAGTTACCATTAAATTTTGAATGTTTAAAATTATTTGCTTTCTTTATTAAATCCTTAAACACACATTCTCAGCAATCATTTATTTATTGAGATAAATAATAGTGCACGAAAAGCGCACAGGATATTTTATCTAAATCAATTTTGCTTCGGTAATTTTTTTCATGAAGCGCACAGATTGCATGTAACAAACACGCGAAATTATTTAGAAACGGCGAGCTCGCGTATTTTTCTGCTTGTATTTTACGTACGTATTTTACGTCGGGTTCGCCTTAAGCGTGACGACGAGGCTTGAGAAAAAGACGTAACTACTTTTCCGCGTGGACGTGAAAATGTTCCGTCGAAATATTATCAAGTTGAAAGTGCCGAGCGAATAAGTCAACATTTCGTGAAAAGTTTGAAAAGGAGAGCAGGATTCTTTATTATAGACTTCAAACAGAAGACCGATGAAGATGAGCGAAAGATGAGCTAAGCACGGTCATAAGCAGAGAAAATTGCGTGTCACGCGAGATACCATAAAAATAAGTAATCTGCTCCTGCGATTATCCCCGTGAGCTAGATAGAATTTTAATTGCAGGCAAATTTTCTTCGAAATTAAAGCATTTAATTCGAATCTCTCGATAGATTAGCTAAATAAAATGCATCATAAATTAGATGT
Organism: Polyergus mexicanus; assembly: GCF_030449975.1. Classification (NCBI taxonomy): domain Eukaryota; kingdom Metazoa; phylum Arthropoda; class Insecta; order Hymenoptera; family Formicidae; genus Polyergus; species Polyergus mexicanus. Next base: position 126,401 of record NW_027223333.1, on the reverse strand, counting down.
GTTTTTTGAAAAGACTTTGGAAGGATTAATAGCGCTTTTTTTCGGGAAGAAAAAAAAAGAAGGAAAAGCCTTTCTCGATTTCGGAATGTGCAGATCAGACAAATGGCAGATATATGGCCATGATTTTACGAAGTGCAGTACTTCAACGATTTGCCTTACACGTTTTCTGAGATTTCACGAAATGATAAGTGAATAAACTTTATTGAAGTCCCGCATTCTTAATACACAATTTTTCAAGTTTAAACAGTTTTATTTTATAGTAAAGCTACGTGTCAAAGATTTTTCGATTTTTGTTTTGTGATAAACGATTATGGTATTTTTTAAATATACATACAAAGAATTATGTATTAAAAAAATTTTTTAAACATCAATTTACTCTCTCTTTAATATTTCTTCGATTATATGAATAAATAAAAAAGCTATTAAATAAATAATGCTATCTTTTTCTCTGCACGACTAAAAAGTACAATAATCTCTCTCTTGTGATTAGATTATATAACGTATTATTATACGCTATCCACATAATTGATATTGGCGTGTTGACGCACGTATTGTAGATAACGGCACTGCAGTGATAGCGATAGCATTTTCGTCTCTATAGTGCAAGCGTATGCCTATGCGACACAATAGTCTTTGCAACCATGACATCATTGGAATCTTTGTACGTTAATATATGATTCGCAACAACTATAAGGATAAATCGCATCGCAAATCCAGCACATTGCAAAATTCAGAATGAAAATCAAAAATTTCGATGAGATTCGCCGACCGATTTTAATTAAATTACGTTGTATATGTATATATGTGTTGGTGTACGAGTGGTAAAAGTCGAGCGCGCTCAGTAAGATTCCATAAATATTCTATCGAATTTTAATTATCCGATAATGAACGCACAATTACTGCGTACCTGCTTCGCACGAGCGTATATTATTACAGGGGAAACTCGTGCATCGAATTGTTGATTTAATTAACTACTAGAATTAATTATTAAGCCGCGAGCAATAGATGAGAAGCATCGATGCTCCTTAATCGATGCATTCACTTGTGCTGCGTCAGTGTCATTAACCAAAAGCCCGATCATAAGATAAATGTACACGCTGGCGATTTCGTAAATAAATTGACGTCAAAATTGACCTTGATGCGAATATCATTGCTGATTTTAAAACACGGAGTTAATCATTTTATGGCGATATATCTTGATAATTATCAAATCTTGCTACACGATCATGATTATTTGAGGAAATATACAAAAACTTTCAAGATAATCTCGCGCACACACATACTTCCTTGTATTATATATATAGATCTTTTACTAATTTCAAGTCGATCTTTTCTTAGCGAAAGTTTAATTAGATATTTTCTTTTATAACGATTCTCATAATCCTCTGTACTTTAACAGGAATTTAATTTGCATTAATTACCGTGGCGGCGTTACATCGAAACTATTTGGAATCGTTTTTACAGGGCAAGTTTCTTGTATTAACGCGTTGCTCGAGATATTGGCGATAGTAAATGACATTTTAAGGATTCCATTATTCACAAGAAGATGCTTAAAAACGACAGGCAAATTTTGTCTGGCCGCGTTGAATAAAATTGCTTTCGCGAACTGGGAACGTCCGTTTCTGCTATCTTTACGAAAACTCAGATAAAATACGGATTAATTTTGCGAAAGCTAACGTAAATACAATATATTAAAATATTCGTATTTTAATATATTACATTAAATAAATATTTGACTGATTGTTTTATACGTTCGATATTATAGTATAATTACGTTACATTATTGAGAAGAAAAACATAAATCATTTTGAAATACATCATGCATAATTTGCGATAGTAATTAGTCACTTTACAGATTATTCGAAATGAATTACATAGCGAATGATTTATTGTTAATATAAAATTAATATATAGCATCAATGATAACAAATAGCACATAGAAATGTTATTGATGTCAAATTGTATATCATTAGTTTAATAAATATCCATTTACATATTACTTGACTAGGTACCTATACGAATTTACTTTATATTCATCTTTCATTTCGATCATTGCTGATTGCACTTTAGAATACATCATTTCGCCGACGAATTACTTCATTATTAATTACGCTTTTAAAGATCTTCGCTTAATCTTTAGATTAAGATGATTGATATATTGTAGATTAAATGTCATAATTAGAGATATGATTATACATTATAAATTAGATATAATCTTGTATAAACAATTTTCTTGTATAAATCAGAAGTTAGTATAGTAGAATTATTGTGTCAACTCGAACTAATGGCGCGTTATTAGATTCTGATTAGATTACGATAGGCTCGTAATAGAGTGACGCATCTCCTTTAAAAGAAAATCGGGGTCGTTTATCGCGACATAATCGACAATTATCGACTGCCTTTATATAGACCAATCCAAAAATAAAAGAAGAAGGAACTTTGCGCGAAGCAACGCATCGCTTAGACATCATGATACGCTTGTGTACTCGCGATTGTTAGATAACTTGAATAATCGGTGTAGTGACGTAAAAAAATTATTCGATGAAACGTGCGTCGGTAGATGTTGGGAATCGGGCGACTTATCAAAAAAGGTTTTCTTGCGAATTCGAGAGATTATTATATAAAGACTGAGGTTACTGGGAAACATTACCAGTCGTTAGAAGAGAAATGCGCGGAAAAAAGAGCTCTCCGAAACTTATTAATCGTCCTTCGCAATTTTAATCGTAAGCATGATTATGGGAAACCGGTTGTAATTAATTCGTATTATTAATTCTAGCGGAATGTCTCACGCGTTTTTACAACAAACCATTCTCTAAACAAGATTTCGTGTTATTATATTAATTATTAATTACAGTGCCTGGTTTATTGGAATAACTATAAAAAATCAATTTTTTTTTTCACGTTACATATATGTATATATATATATACTTTTTATAATAAAATATTTACAAATTATATATATATATATATATATATATATATATATATATATATATACAATATATATTATTTGCAAATATTTCGAAACTTAATGTAATATTGAATGTAATTATATATATATAAAGGTGAAAAGTATATATGTTCCATGCAATAACGGATTGTCTAAAAAATATTATCGATCGAATTTCCAACGAACGAGAGAGATACATATTCAATATTTTAAGAAATTGTAAATCGCATTGAATCGTCTTCGTGTTCATTTTCATAATGACCTCGCAAATATCGGGCCGACATACAAAGTGGCGGCCCGGTATACATACAAGCGAGCAACGATTACTTTTTACTCTCGGGATAAAAGAAGGGTCGGTCGCTCGAGACAATCGACCCTGATCGTCACTCGATCGCGAACGAATATTAACACTACGTACACACCTAACGCTCCTTTCTCTCCACTTAACTTCGCAGGGTTCAAAGATGCCGTTGTCGGAGTTCCGCAAGAAAAAATTACTATTCGTCTTCAACGCTTTTTTCGGTAAGTATATCATCACAAACAGTTAAAATTCTTTATATTAATATATATATATATATATATTATATTAGTTGAAATTAACAATGGAATTCTTTTATTAACGATGAATTAGCGTAAATAAAATCGTCATTATTTCGCTAAATATTATATTAATTTTATTAAAGGTAAATTAAATTCTTCTTAATATTTATAACGAGAAGCTATCAATCGTTGGATATTAAATAACGGCAAATAATAATGACGACAAAAAGCGGTGTCAACCGTATACTAGGAGGGTGATATTTTTAGCTTTTCAAACACGATTTTATCATCCCATTCACTTGTCAGGGATCTCACTTACCTCATTCTCGCGATTTCGCGTAATGATAGAATATACAAAAGTTCATTCGTATACAATCTAAATTATTTTGTTTATTCGCGATGAAGAAAATTATCGTTGCACTTTGCTTGTGCAAATTAATTTATTTCCCTCCACGTCATTATCTTAGAGAAAAGAATAGAAAGATTTTTTTGTTTATTCTATGTAAATCATAATAAATAGATTATATATTAACTTGCCGATATATTGTGCAGTTATATTACACAAATAGTAGAAAAAAATAATTGTAAATACAAATCCCTGATAGATGATCTATTGCGTTAATTTAGTTTCACCAATCTTGTTCCAACTTGTGGCACTTTAGCTTTAGCCATGATTTTTTTCTCCGCTTATACGGTTTAATCCACGTTACTGGCCAAATGCGCTACGAGCGAACAGTTTTCCCCGACATTTCGAGATAACATTTACCGTTCCCGCAGCGCTCGTTGAACAAAAATCTCTCCCTTTCTCCCCCTCTCTTTCTCATCGCCCGCCGTTGTGTACATCTCGGCGAAACAAATCCTCATCGAGCGCTAACGTAACGAATGAAGTGTCGCTTCTTCCCTGATGGCGTTTTCGCCATCCACTACTCCGCATTCTCGTCCGGGATTGTCTTGATTCTCTCCTAACGGCCCTATTTCACTCGCCCTATCTCTCCTTCTCTCTCCTTCTATCGTGCCCTTTGCGAAAAGCTGCGCAAGCCGTTTCGACACGAATGAAATACGGAATTCGCCCGGGGGGTTGCTTTCGTGGCCTCTCTCGCGCGGCTCTTCTCGGGGCGGATGAAAACGGAATCGGGGTTGCGCACGCGAACGTTTTGCGGTCTCTGTGTGGTACCTATGTGTCGACCCATTCGGGCAACAGCCAGGCAGGCTATGTGTGTATATATCTATTTATGGTACGAACTATGGAGAAGATAAACAATGGACACGCCGCCGGGTCCAGCTAAGGGCTCACTATCACGCCGCGTATCATGTGTGTACGTGTTCTAATTCTGCGTGTGCGTGAATGAGTAACTTTCATCGGAGCTGTTTTAAGACTCTCGTGGTGCCATTTCTTTTTTTTTCTTTCTCTCTATCTTTCAGGGAACCCACCATTGCGCGTATCGCGTCATTACATCTGATATGTAATAAAATATGGAATCGTGTCTCGCGCGTTAAATAAAACTTCCATTTATTTTACGAGATAAAGTTGTGAAAACTTGTTTGACCGCCGAATGGAACTGATTTTTGTTCGCGTTATACTTTGAATTGGAAAAAATAATGTCATATGCGGAAGATGATGTTGCGAAAAAGTTATACGAGATTATACGTTTTCACATCGTAGTTTCTTGCAGAACGAGACTTGATTTCGAATCAGCATTTTTCGTAATAAATTCGTCGTTACTAGCTATAACTATAATATCAAAAACTTTTACTAAATTTTTATTAATTCTAATTTTCCATTTCTTCTTTGCGGTTTTGAAATTATTATGCCTCTTTCAGACCTCAGAGATTTTTAGCACTGCTCGAAACGCTCGCAAAAGCTTCATGCATCTTTACGGGATCTAATGGATGAAACGGCCGTGCGTCGTAGACGCGTTGCAATGCATGTACGTGTTTTTATGACACATAATGTAAAAATGCACCGTAATGTGCACCGGGTATAAAGCAGAACCGCCATGGACGCGCGTAGACCTCTACGTGTGGAGGTCACAAGGAGGTGCACATGCCTCGTAGCCCTCATTAATCCCTCGTTTTCTTCTCCTCTTTGACCGCTTGGCGATTGGCCGCTAAACATATCCTACGGACGCTTCTGTGGGACTGATTATTTTACCGTGACCTAAGTACGAAACGAGGGAGAGAGAAGTGTGTCGCGATATACACATTATGTACGCGAACGATTGTTCCATTTCTCCGTGTGATAATTTGGGCGACTCTATTTTTTTTTTTTTTGTACTATTAATATTACACAACGTTATTTGACAATTCGTGATATTATTCAAGAGCAATATTGATAATATCATCAAGAATGATAATTCCATTTGACAGATTGTCGTTTTCTCTATCTACGTCGCGAGATTTCGAAGCATTCGTTCGCGCGAAAAAATGAATGCGTTTTCTATTATTTGCGCCATCTTGCTACTAAACGTACTTATAAACGAGAATCCGTTTCATCGATTTTTAATCTGTCCACGGGTTTAGAGTTTTTGCAACAAGTTATGCTATTAAAAGTAACCGGTTGTATATCCGGACGTTGATATTAATTATTTCATCGTGCCCTCGGTTTGTCAACCGTTTCGACGCCGGAGGAGACAATAAATTCTGCCTCGTTGAATCGTAATCGGCTCTTAACAGGATTCCGGCTATGGAGGCCAGGAAAGGGTGAAATGGCGGTTATCTTTCCCTTTTCTACAACAAAACGGGATTAATAAACGACAAGCCGAGCGGAAACCACACGAAAACGAATAAACCCGTGATGAAAGTGGGTCATCTTCAGAAAACTAACGATATCCGATCATAGCCAAGTGAGGCAAAAATCGAGCGGCATGATCGTTTATCTTGTCCTCTAAGCGAGAAAATGTACGTTGCTCTTCGGAAATGTTAGCGACAGCTGAGGCGGTTACATTTTATCCGAAGCAACAAAATTCAACGAACATAATTTTCTATATACTGGATATAATTGAATTTTAAAAGAAATCATACATTTAAGTGAAGAAACGTATCGAAATATATCAGATAACAATGTCCTGCTGTCATTTCTTTCTCAGATGTTAACGAAAGTGGTACCATCGACATGAAGGATTTTGATCTCGCCGTCCAGGTAAGCGTACCGCGTGTGTAGATTAATTGAATTACTTTTTCGCTAGCGCTATTATACTTCTTTTTATTTCAAGTAGATATATAGATAGATACATTTATTTTATAAATTCTAGCAAAAAAAATCTATTTCACATAGCTTCTTAAATTTCAGAGATTTAACTATTTAATTGATGTCTGTTTATTTTTATTTATAATTTCCAATCACGCTCATAAATCAAGAATATCCAAGAATTTTAACTCGCATTCATTTCGTATTATAGCGAATCTGCAATTCCAAGCATTGGAAGCCGAACGATGCCACATCGCAACATATTAAGGACACTTTGACTAAAGTGTGGGAAGGACTGCAACAACGAGCCGACGCGGATCAGGACGGACAGGTATAACATTTAATTTAAATTATTCCTAACTATTTTAACTATAAAATCAAGTTATGATTTCTCTCTGATGGGTTTTGATATGTTTCTTTTTTCTTCTCCAAAACAGTTTTCTAAATTTTTAGCATATTTCCGTTCTACTTTCTGCCTTTCTGCATTTATCGATTTTTAAAGTGTTTTTGCGTTCATAATTCTTGAAACAGTCTCTTAGTCTGTGTCTGCTTGTGTATTTGCTTTTTACTCCGCAACCTGAGGGAATATTCCGCGGTATTTCACGACATACGATTTAAAATTTAAAACAACATACGAGAAACACAGATATAGCTTGCTGATCAAAAACGAATATGTGTGCGCGCGCGCACGATATTAACCGTCGTGCATTTTACAGATCAGTCGAGACGAATGGTATTCGATGTGGGAAGAGTATGCGAAAGATCCGGCACACGCACTCGAATGGCAACAAACATACATGAATTTCATGTTCGATCTCGAGGATTCATCCGGTAAGTCTCGGCGAACCCGATAAACATGTTTATATTCACGCGCCTGTTACGCGCAACCGTAATAATTCATTACGCATTCGCGTGGAGATCCCAGAAATGTTAATGTAAACATAATTACTCGAGCAGAAAGTAACCGGGGAGGAAGTATGTATCGTTAATTCCGCCCTCTCATATATAGTTTCGCGAATTACAGTAAATACTTGGTAAACGCATCAGCCCTCTCTCTGAGATTGCCCTGTTTCGTAAACCTCCTCCTTTCACTTTACCTTCTTGAATGAATAACGTTTCTAAAATATACAATTTATACTTATTTATAAATATTTTTTCAACGCACATGAAAATAAATACCTTGTAGACAATTTTTTTTTATATTTACACATATATTGTATATATTTTTTATCGATACATATATGACTTAAATATTTTTAAGTATCTTAAAGTTAAATGCTTGTATTTTCGTCTTGTTATTTTAATTACAGCATATATTTTTGCATAAATTCTATACAATTGATAAACTAATCGGGTTAAAAATGAACGGGAAGGTTAAAAAATCTAATAATAAATATCCCTTTCACTCATTATCCCTCATTCACTCGTAAAATTTCTTAATAATATACCTCATCTCCCGCCTTTGCATACAAAAAAAATTTCTCAGCCATTTTTACCTTTAGTCCCTTGTAATACGTATATAGAAGCTACATAAAACGATAGTCTCGCAAACTTGAATCCGATCTATCGCGTATCGTCAGGTGATGGATCGATCGACGAGACTGAATTCAGCAAGGTGTGCAGCAGTCACGGCGTTGACGAGGCCGAGGCACGCGAGGCGTTCAAGAAACTGGGGGTGGTGAGTATCAATCAAGCGGAAAAGAAAATAAAATAAAATAAAAAGAAGAGCAGAAGTAGTTCAACGAACGGTATCGAACCTTACAAAACTGTTTACTTCTTCGCAGGGTAAAGAAGTGACTCGCGAAAAATTCGCCGATCTATGGAAACAATATTTCTGCTCCGACGACCCGAACGTACCTGGAAACTTTATATTCGGAAAGACTTCTTTCTAACTTCGCTACCCCGTGTAATTGAAGAAACGCGCGTATATATATATTTTACGGCAGGTTATTTTATGTAAATGTATGAATTGCTAAAAAGATAGGCGCAAGACTTTGTGTAATCTACTAGTCAAAATTCTATTTCGTTTATCGCTCTCTCGTGTAACCTCTCATATTGAAATAATATAATTATTATTAAACGAGATCGCGAGAGAGAGAGAGAGAGAGAGAGAGAGAGGAGAACTTTATATTATCTTCCTGCTCTTTATCACCATTCTCCGTGTAGTTATAGCGTGTTTAAATCTCAGTTACTATTCTAAAATAATTTTGACCAAATTGAACGAAATTTCACACAAAAATTATATTTTATTTAGCTCGTTATCAAATTTTTATTACATGCGCGATCAATCGATACGCAATAAAACACAGAGTTAACGGCATCGATTAAATCTAGTTTGCAGCTTTTTCTTCCGTTGCTCTATACATATAACATGTTGTCCCTTTAAACGGAATTTGCAACGATTTCCCAAACTATCAATTTCAAAGTTCTTGTTTTCCATCTCTGACATTCTACACCGGCCGAAATAATTCGAAAAATCTAACAAGATGTATTAATTTCTTCGACTGCGAACTTTCCTACGCTAAATATTTCATAGTGAGTACGTGCTAGGATTAAGTATCTTCATTATCTTTACGGCGCATATCGATCCATCACCGCCGAAGAGCTAATTACGTCGTATAATGTGTAAATAAACGCCCTTGCGAATTATAAAGACGGTTACGCTGTTTCGATACGCGAATAGAGACGCGGCCGGCGATAATTTAAAAGTGCGTTTTTCGTTGCATAATTTCGTCAAGTAAATTCGTTAAAAATTCGTTTTGAATGCGTACTAATTATAAAAGACACCCGGTTGTACAATTCGTCGAAATTGATTGGCATTTGACGCCAGAGAAAAAGCGGGATTTCTCTCCGGTTTGCGAAAAGATATTTGGAGAACTGAAGACAAACGGTACCCCCCCTACCAAACACGTGCATCTCTGGTAATCGGGGATATATTTTTTTCCAAAACACTACGGCTTTTATTCGCTTTACGATATCGCCCTTTAATTTTGTCTCGTACTTTTACCCTATACTTTTAGCTTTCTTTTCTTTTTTTTTTTTTTTAATTTGAATCGTTTTGCTTCGATATATTCGGAATATTTTCGCATTGTTGAAAAGGGGAATTCAATCGTACTACGAAAAGCTATGCGTATACGAAAAAAAAAAAAAAAAAGGAAAAAGGAAACTGTCCGAAAAAAATGTAAAGGAGATTGAGATAAACGCACGCTATTCGATTAACCGCTCTCTATGCAATGATGGGATTGTTGTTGCGTTGCGTTTGTATCGTGAATAAAATCGCGTACATCTGTACGTTAAATGAGAATTGAATTTTACACGGACGGTTAGTTCAATCAACTAGCGATTAACTGACGCCGTGTTGATACTTCACCGTTAATTGTTCTGACATGTTCTGTTAGAAATTTGTGATGAGAACTTCCGTTGTGCGTAACCGATATCATTGTTTTGCGTCATTGTATCATATTATTGTTTAATTAAGAATACATTCGCGTATTATGAAATTAATAGATGTGTCTTTTGGGAATTAATAATTATTGTAATAATGAATGTGCGTCGTATAATAAGAACAATCAAATTGTTTGCGAAAAATATGGGATTGTAATTTGCGTATTTTAATATTAATTTCTATCAGCAGATAATTCTATATTACGGGACTGACAACGATAGAGAAATTGTATTCTTTAAATTCTTTAATTATATCGATCACTGCCCGTAAAAAGAGACAAACATAACATATATCGAAACAGCAGTACGTTTAATCTATCGAGTATGTAAATAATAATAAATCATGACGAATATTTTCCGTACTTGTTAGAAAGTAAATGTATTGAGATAATAATCCTTGAATTTTCTCGTTCGTCCGTCACAAGTTACATAACGATCGAACGAATATGAATATACGAAGCGGCTATAAACAAGAGAAGAAATACGAATGTAATGAAGCACTGGCTGTCAATTGAAAACGTTCAGGCACGGATTAAGTGACATGTTGAATTTTAATAAAATGCTCAACAGCATGCAAATATCCGTTTGTAATTGCAAAATATTTTCACTTTTGTTTGAGAATTAGCCATCATATGTGATAATAAGATAATTATCGGCAAATTTCTATTATATAATTCTCGATCCATATATTATTACGTTAAAAAATTATGTCTGTAGCTTATCTGATATGTCAATGTAATCTTTGTCAAAAACTTGCGGCTTTTCTTCAACGAAAATTAGGTTGATCCCGTCAATAATTTTACATTTTATATCTTCTGTCCAATAATTGGATATTTGTAAACTCTCTTTTTTGCAAATGATAATTTATGCACATTCTAAACATAAGAATCGAAGTATCTTAACCTGTGCCTGTAGTAATGTATTGTATATGGTTTCGTGTTAAAAGAAGCATTTACATGCTTACTTGTTGTAATAAACATGTACTATTCCTGTTCCTAAAAGATGCATATAAGAATATGTTATATAAATATCACAGCATGTCCCTATATGTGAGAGAAAATACGTCGACGAGAAAAAAATATAAAGAAATATATATATATATACTATATAAAAATTAAAAATCTCTTTTTTTCTCTTTCAATGTAAATTCCAACCCTCATCCTATCGTATTTTTAGAACAAGTTATACGCACTGTACTAGCGCATGTACGATAAATTTGTGTAACTTGTGTTTCATTAACTCAATAATCGCTATGAAATTATTACTATAATGGAACATAATAAATCATAAAAAGCACAAACAGCTTATTATACAACTGTACATCTCTAAAAATTATGGTTGAATAAATTATTGCATGCCGTTGTCAATGGAAACTGGCTCTATTTAGGATGCTCTCATCTTCTTTATTTACTTGATTAACTCTACCTCGAGATCGAGTATTCAAGGATACAAAAGGAAATTTCTATCATTACATGCATTACAAGTCAATGCGAATAAACTTAATACCGGCAAATAAAAGTCACATCAAATAATATGGCGTGTATATAATATAGCTTAATAACGGTATTAAATTATTTAAGCTCGAACAAACGTCAACGCCTGCTTCAACATTTAATTACAACTTTATAACAACGTACTGATGCAAAATCTTGTAAAATACGATAATGACAAATAATTATAAACAAATTATATAGGTAAATTAAATTTCTTTTCCGATTCTTTATACATATATTATTGTACATTACACAATAAGACGCATACACGCGCATTTATCAATATATTATGTTATTAATCACAATGCATATTTCAAGAATTGTCTCGCAAGAAGAAGCACGGTACAATATTTTCATTCTGCGCATGTACCATTAGAATAGTGGTGTGATTTTGAAGTAAAATATATATATATCTTAATCTTCAATTTCGAGAGGTTCCATTGTAACGCAAAACTCATTAGTGCAATAAATATCGAAATAGCTACACACACGTGATAGTGGATTATCGTGTCATATGTCATATGTTAATCGACATATAGGGTCGTAATAAATAATAATGGGCCAGTCGGAGAGCACTAACCGGTGTGTAAAGATGTGTACATGTGTGTGTGTATGTGTATTTATTTATTTATTTATTATATCCGTACATTTAATTAAAGTTAAATTGTAAATTTTACATCTACACACACACAGATATACACAGTATATTGTCTATACATATATGTATTGTATAAATTTGATACACTACTGTTTGCGTGGGTGGCTCCATCTTATTTATATAAATTGAATTGTGGGGGAAGGTTCTTTATCCATTCCGGGAAGATTCGAAAACAAGATAAATGAACATTTTGCGAACGATCGAATGTTAATTGGATTTGATGAGCGCATAGCACAGAGCGTAAGTCCATTACGTGAAAATTATTAAATAGATGAGAGACGCTGAGAATGAAAACAATTTAGATAACATGTTGAAAAAAATTTCATATTCAAGTTTTAATAATTAGAGCGTATTATAGTAAGCCCTATTCTCTAAAAGAACAATTCTTATTTCGAGCAAAAATATTGGACTTTTGTCATTTGTCTTTTATTCGTTCTCAGCCTCTCAAATATTGCATCGTCGTGACGTTTGTTCTCCAGCGCGAACACGTGCGATTTATATAACCTCTATCAGTCTAATCTGACAAATCGCGTCGATTTACTACATTCGTCGTGAATACTTTCACGATGCTCTCGAGAATATGTATTCGTCTCTCTCGTATCTTATCATTTCCCTGTTCAGTACGCGATAACACTTCACCTGATCAGACCGATTTCCAATGAAAATTATATATCTTGTGTGACAAGTTTCATTATGAATGTAATATTTATTTTATATGAAAAGAAATTTTCCTGCTTGAACATTCATCTATTCTCCAACGTCAATCTTACATGTTTAGCTGAGGCTTATCGATAAGTGCTAGAAGCTAGGAATAGTATCGAATATGTTGATCCTTTTATTTTTTATTAGCCTATCATATAAAATAAAGTGATGTAACAGTAACGTAAGAATAATGTAAGTAGAATGCTTGTTTCTGACTTATATTTGTGTATTTATATCATCTATGTACTGTCCAATAACATAAATTCTTAATTAATTGTTAATTATGTGGTATTCTTAAATTATAATATTCAAATGATGCTCTTAAAATGTTTACTTTTTATATATTAAGCGATACGCAATTTATATATAATGTATGCCTTTAATGCAGTAATGTTTGTTAATAAAATTTTCAATTTCATATTCTATGTATTTGCACGTTAGAAAAACATAATTTTGATTTCATGCGCTATTACTTTGTGACTCTGCAATTTGTATAACTATATCATGCATTAATATAGTATTAAATAAGATATCTTATATACAGTTTGCAAAAAGACTTTGCTAGAAATATACGCTTAAATTATTTAGAGATTTAACATATTTAAATAAGATGTAATTTTAAACAAGCTCCGCAAAGGGGATATTATATAGTATTTGTATTTAATGTATGAATTATTTGCTCTTTTTTTTTTATACCTTTCATTATATTTGTTACGTTATTTGTATCGTTATAGGTCAGGTACCAGCAATGAGATAAAAGATCTCTTGAAAGCGAAAGAGGAGGAAGAATATGCCATGACTTGTCTAGGGACATATGTATTTGTGGATAAACATTGTAGACAATCATCGACTTCAAATGATTCATCCGCGAAGCAAATAGATTCTTTATCACTTGCATACGAAGATCTATTCACCATGCCTTATAACATCATGCAAGATTATGGTTTAATCATAAAACATTTAGATATCAGTCATAATGTGTTCAGTAGGTAAGTGAATATCTCCATAAGTAACACGTGTAACAAAATTTGCAGAAAGATATAAAAAAAGATTTGTTTTTTGTTACATAATAATATAGAATTGTTCTTTGATATTTCAGGAATTTACACTTTTTATCAGAGTTTGACAATTTGAGATCTCTTAATTTGGATCACAATAAAATAGATGATACTACTGTATTCCCATACATGCCAAATCTTGAGCTTCTGTGGTTGAATCATAACCTCGTTAAAAATTTATATCCCTTTATTAAAAACCTTCGTAAGAGTATACCGAATCTTAAATATTTATCTCTCATGGGAAATGAGGCGGCACCTAGTTATCTTAACGGTGGAAGTTTCTTTGAATATCTTCAATACAGGTATGCTAATAGAAATATTTCTTTAATTTTGTAATTTTTTTTTAAGTTTTATTCTTACCTATTTAATACAATATATTTCTTGTAAATTTAAACTGTAACGTTAAACTTTTTAAAAAGGTTATTTGTCCTGTCTTGGTTTCCACACTTGATGCACTTGGATGACAGAATAGTGAATGACGAGCAGCTATTAGAGGCTAAGAGACTGTTCAAACGATCATTGCTTGAAGTAGAACTGCCAGAATGCATTAAAGACTTACATAATAAGATGAATATCTTTTCCAAGCCATCGATGCCTGATAGACAAAAAATATCAAGAGGAACAAATCTTATTATTTAAGCACAGTATTACAGAGGAGCTCAAAGGAGATTTTAATTATGAGATATCTCTTTAAGAAAGAAACGAGATGACATTTTGCATTAGAAATATCTGCCAATTATGAAAGCAATACGTAATATTATGTTTTATATAGTGATATATAAATATTTTCTTTAATAGTTATTTTTTATATTATACTCAAACTGCAGCTACACGAACAAATAACTCCTATATTAAATATATTCTATATATACGATATTTGGAATCAGTTTTAAATTATATTCTGCTTGTGTAAAAGCATTGCGTGTTATATTCGCATTACTAGGCATGCTTGCCTCATTACTTTAAATAGAGTTTCAGCACAGAATCTTTTTGTAAACTGTATATAAGAAGCGAAAATTATTTTATATATTATATACGCTTGAGTATATATGCGCGCATGTGTCAGATGGTGATGCGTTTCTATGAACATTCGATAAGAATAAAATTGTTATACAAATATTTAAATACTTTATCTTCTTTTTATCAAATAAATCGTCAATTATTTGTATAATAAAATATCTATATAATGTCGACAAAATGTATATATCTGGCGGTACTCGAGCATCATTCGCCACTTCAACGAAAAAATACCATAAATTATGCGAAGACGATTTTGATCGAACGAAGCTATCGTTGGAATGATAGAAATAAAATTTGAACCGAACAGAGCTATTATATTTGACGTGGAGATAAAGATGAATTATTAAAAATTGAATTATTTTACCAAATATGTTGGAGAAAGAAAGGGCGGACGAATTAGATATTATACAAGAGATATAATAAATCGACGAAGCTAATTTTATAGAATTCATACATACTTCGTAATAATCCAGTCGCATCAGTTGCATTTTCCTCGAATTCCGATAGGAATTCCGTGAAACATGGCGAAGAGGATTTCCAAAGGTATACAAGGACGGATCGCTGATACCGAAATCACAATAGCAGCGATATCACACGCGATATTTAATACGTTACGATATATTTAGAGGCACTCGCGATAACTTTTTGCGCGCAAGATTCACTTTTAGGCAATAATAATGGCGAGAAATATGGAACGATTCGAGAGCGATTTCAACGCGGTCGCGGTCGTGGCGCGATTCCGTAACCGCAGCAATTTGAATTTAGGAGCGACGCCGTGATTGGTCCGCCGCTTCGACCTTCGAAAATCGTAAGATAGCTCTATAGCATACATTTCTAATTTTCGATCATTAAAAAGATCGATTGACATAGAACGTATTTTACTCGACGTGACAGATATAAATAATATTCGAATAATACTCCGATCGGCCAATCGGAAGAAAGAAATATTTGCCTCTTTTATCCCGACTGATTGATAAAAAAAAAAAAAAAAAAAAAAAAAAAAATATTCCGATATTTAGATTATAATTAATCATTTTTAATTTATAAAATAATCATTGTCGCCAATTGAAATGTAATATGTCAATAAATAATATACGAGCAGTAATACACGTACAATAATGTAAGAATTGTCGAATCGATTAATCGAAAATAAGAAGCTCTGAGATATATATATATATATATATTAATCCATTCGACTATTAATTAAAAATTTACGGAACAATATATTTCGATATTTATAATACAAAAGGCGTCCGAAATCTTCTTACGTTTGGTTAGACGTTTTCGAGACGGATATTCTAATATAAATACTTTGTAATAGAGCGGCGGATCGAATATTATATTGCGTGTGTTCATCCGTCGTCGAGCGTGCTTTTGTTTATGTTTGGTCGTGGCCTTGATTCCCCGTACCGAGTCACCGAGCACCGAGCGCCGAGGCTCGAAGGGAAGGAGAAGGGGTAGCGGTGCGACGCGGTGCGCGGTGCGTATGTCACACTGTATTACTTTTCGAAATACGATCGCGGAAGCAGTATTTGAAAATGGCAAATTCAATATTATTATCGCAATTATAGATATTCAACGCGTTACGATAACGCGGAGGCATTCGTGATATCTTTTTGCGCGCAAGATTCATTTCTAGTCAATATAAAAATTATATAATAATTGATTAATCATTAAAAAGATAAATTAACATAGAGCGTACTTTACTCAAAATCGATAGACACTTCGCGATCGGCCAATCGGGAGAAAGAAATTTTTTCTCCCCCTAGGACGAATTAAAAAGAAAAACGTTTCCGATCTAGATTATAATTTATTAATAATCACTATTACGAATTGAAATATAATGTAAGAATAAATAATATACAAGAAGTGTAATACGCGTATACAATAATGTAGAAATTGTCTGATGAATTGAGTCGATTAATCGAAGCGAAAAGAAGCCTAGAAATTTACGAAACAATATACAATATTTCGATATATCTGCTTTAGTACAGAACGCGTGGTAAGTCTCTTTACGTTTGGTTGAAATATTTTCGAGACAGTGTGACATACGCACCGCTACCCCTTCTCCTTCCCTTCGAGCCTCGGCGCTCGGTGCTCGGTGGCTCGGTAGGGGAATCAAGGCCACGACCAAACATTCTTATATAAATATTTGGTTGGCGGGGCGGCTTAAATATTATATTGTGCGTGTGTTCGTCGTTCATAGAGGGCGCTATTGTTTATGTATACCATGGCCTTGACATTCCCGCGACGAACTTCGGAGGGATGGGTAGCGGAGTGATACGTTTGCGTGTGTCGTCGTATTATTTTACGAAATACGATGACGAAAGTACCCGAAGATGAAAAATTCGCTAATATTATCGCAATTACGTTATTAGTAATACGTAGGAGTATTAATTCCCGCGATAAACGACGACAATATCGCGACAATAGCTATTTATCGGATTTATATATTTTATGCGTATTTTATTGCATTTATTTAAAATTTAAAGTAAGATTATTTTTGAATTGAGGCATTGTAGAAGATATAAATTGTATATAAATTACTAAGTTATTGTTTTATTACGATATATATGTGTACGGACAATAATTATCTCACGAATTATATTTCACAGAACAAACGGATATAATTGAAATCGAGTTCGCGGCGAGCGGCGAAGTTGGCCGCTAATTAACCAGTGAATATATCTCAATATCTATTAACCACGTAGCAAAAGTTCGACGTTTATTTATTCGGTGAGCCGTTGGAACGCGCGTATTTCACTTCGATCAGATAATCAATCGCGTTCTCTAAAATTTGCATCGCATAGCGTCGCGTGCGAATAAAATCAGGAATGTCGTTCAAAATGTCACGCGATTAAGATCGGAAATGCCGTATAAAATATCAAAGTGTCGCGCGATCATTTTATTTTGCTAATTAATGCGCGCGCGTGATCGTAATCAATCGTGTGTGTGTGTGTGTGTGTGTGTTTTTTTATGCGAGCGTGTGCCGGGTAAATGCCATAAGGGCGCAATGGAGGACGAACAGGGAGAGGAGGAGGAGGAGACCCGGGGAGGCATCGAGCAACGGCGGAGCAACCATGGCGTAAGATTATAATTTATTTCGTTTATTATTTATTACTTGTAAAATTATAATAACGGCTTGTTTTTCTCATTTTTCTATTATATCTCCATTTATTTCACATCAATGTATAATAATGCATAGGAAGAATCCTAGATATTTTATTTTGAAATTTTCAAAATTTTTAGTAACTAAAGTTTAATAAATAAATTGCAATAAAATTCCAATAATACACACACACACACACGTGTGCGCGCATACACGAATAAATATATATATATATATGTACATATATATAAAATTTTAATATTGTTTATATAGTTTATAATTATTTAACATTTTTTATATAAAAATTATATTTTAATTTATTATATATTTAATTTATCGTTTAATTTATTATATATTTGTTATATATTTATTTTATTTATCATATATTATATATTTTATAAAAATTTGGATCTAAACATTTTTTCAATGATTATAATGCAATTTTTCATTAAATATTATGTTTACGATACGAATAAGAGTTTGATTGCACACCATTGTTCTTTTTCAAATATTAATTATTTCAAAAATTTTCTTATGTATATAATTTGGGGTTTTTTACATGTTATAGATCAATGTTATATACTACAACTCCGCTGTTGCGCATCGGTGTCGGTGAGTACATTACATGTACATTATATTGTATATTATTTATTCATGTATACACATTAATCACCACAACGCAATTCAAAGAAAAAAAATATTAAGAAACCGATTAGATGTTAATCTTTTCATTAAAAGATTTGAATTGGAAAATGACAACGTGTTCTGCGAAGAAATTGTTTAATTTGTGGTTTGCTTTTTCTTTCATTGTTATTTATCTTGCTGACATTACAATGGTAACTCAATTTTCTTGCTAATGCATGGAAATTGGAAAAATTTATAGAAGACTTTCGTAAATCGTTTTATTTTCTGTGTAAAATATTAGGTGTTCGCAAATGTGGAATTTTATATTAAATCTCCGTTATCTGCATATTCCGCGCAAGATTCATCCCGGATCAGATATTCGATATTGGTTTTATGCATAAAACTAAACAATGTATGTCCTTATCGCCGTAAAGAAATAAAATCTACAATTCGAGTTCGCTATAAATAGTATTCATGATCGAAATTTATAAATAAAGATTTGATACCAAGATCTGTCGCTTTTTTTTTTAAATATTTTAAAATAAGGATATTTCGAAAAATATATTTATTACACATTACACAATCGATTCATCTTATATACTTGGTAAAATATATTTTATTAGCATAAGTTGCTGTTTACAAAACTCTATAACAAAATAAATTGAACAATCGGCTTATAAAAATCGGTAAATATTTTTACAAATTACAAATCATTGCAGAATTATTGTAAATTACAAATCAAATAAATTTTTTTAACAGATATTGCGAAGAATCTTGTGTGCTTTGTTGAAACATTCGGAAACGTTTACGAAGTGCATCATACATACACACATGCATATACACATCGATACCAAAGTGTATAAAAAGAAATAAAGTTTTGACATATTTATCGTGACGACATTTATATATCATATTTTGACATATAATACTTATGCCTTGTGCATTAAAAACGCTGTTATAATATCAATCTTCCGTTTAATAAATTATTGCTTCCAGTTATAGCTTCATTTTATCCATTATGCAAATTATTCTCAAAAGAGTGAAAAAATGCATTCATTACTTAATCGAGTTTCGATCTTCTTTAACAAGAGACAATATTGCATTTATCGATTAGATAAAAATTGTACCCATTTAATTATTCTAAATAATCACAAATTGATCAGTCGCTAAGTACTTAACTTAAGCCTCAATTCGATTCAATACAATTTACATAAGCGTAATTAATACGCTCGTAATGTCCACCATTTCCACTTACATCTCCACACAGATACACGAGACTACAAGGTGCGCCTATATCAGACTATATTATTAATATCAGACCGTGGCAAAAAATGCAATTTTGCGAGCGAAACCAATTAACAGAATAACGAACTTTATAATGCGGTTTCCCCGATAGCTGAAAATCGATCATTTGTCTTTGTTCTTTCATCTGCAACTTAGCTCGCGCATACATCGTTGTTTCAGCCTTATCTCGGCTGCTGGATATTTTTTTTAATCGACTAGTCACGTTATTTCGCCTGTTTTACTCTGCCTTGTATTGCCTCTCTCGCTTCATCGTGGCGGGAGCGATACTCGTCATCGTGACGATTCTGATGAGATTATAACGTAATCTCACACAATCGCTTTCCCCGCACGCGTTCTGCGCTCGCTTCCCGTAAACTATCCTTCCTAGATCCGCATTATGTTTACGGGCAAACGGATGCAATTGTTGTGTGACCAGCCAATTAATTAAGAACTTCAACGATAGGCTTTCGCCCTCTCTGCCCAGGCGAACAGATCCACGCTGGGTATCGCCTCGAAATCTGTGCAGTGTCTCAACTCGTTTCTGAAATATCAAAGAGGCAATATTAAACAATGAGTATAATATAGAAAACTCGGGTATTTTAATAATTTTAAACGCGTCACAGAAATAATTATATTTACCCGACTTGAGGCTTGAGGAATACATTGCGTTGCATGTGAGTGATGCTGTCACCATTGTCGCAGAATATTCGCGCTAAGGAGACATTATGCAATTGAACTAATTGCTCTGTAACATAGAGAGATAATTAATCAGAAATAGAAATAAACAATAATGCATTAACTCGGAATACATAATATGATATACGACTTACCAGACGTGAAGGGATGCGGTTGCACCGCGGAATCGTAGAAATACCTGTCGGTACGTTGAGATCGAGAGAACTGCTCATAAATGAGACAACGGAAAGTTGGACCAACCATGCCATCGTCCGCCGGTCTCTCCGCCATACCACCCACAATAAGATCGACGTCGTTGGGATGGGAATATATTGTACGCAGTTTTTTCACCATCTAATAATCAATCAATGATAATTGTATCGATGATTAATTTATCTTAAGAATATCAAATGCAAGAAGAGAAATATTTTTCAAGCTTACTTCCGTGGGAATGTAATCTAAGAAATCGTCGAACGTTCTGGCGGCAGGAAGTCTGCAATATCTGCGATAATAATTGTATCCTGGCAAGCCATGATCGCGACCACGTTGGATATCCAGGCTGACGGCATCCAAACCTAAATTATTGCCATTACTAGTGTACAATTTGCTTGTCATCTGAAATGCAAAAATAACTATTATTATGAGAGATTCTTTCCGATCGTATTGTTAGCAAAATTTTTCCTTATATAAAGGGGGGAAAAAAAAAACCGTTTGATACCGCACTTACGTCGGGAATAAGATTAATGTCCATTCTCTGGCTAGTCTGAGTAGCAAGACCACGAAGTAATCCGTCAAACACTTCCTCCGATTCGATTACGCGCGGATTGAAAAAGTGCTCCGCCAGATTAAGCGTTCTGTTCTGTTGACGAGAATTATCCGGCAAACTGGAACAAGATAAAGAGTCATACATATAGCTGTATACATTTTTATTCTATAAAAATTATATCCTTCGCATTATAATATTTACTTCAGCTTTCCTTGAATCAGTGAATTCAAGAAACGCAGCGCTGCAGTGGCAGCTTCGTTGCTAACCGACGGTTCATCGTCAGAATTATAATTGCGACTATGACTATTTCCTACGATGAGACCAGCGGCACGAATGTACCTTCTACCTAGCAAAATGGGTAGCCATTCTTTGTAAGTGACATGTTGAATCTCAGCAATTACGATGCGCCTAGCCTCCTGATACAGGATCTCGTCCGACCAATCCGCATTCAACTTGGCAAGTTTATCGGCGATGCGATTATGCTCGCGAAGCCAGATCGTGTGGATCACGGCTAACTGAGGTTCAATATTCACGCGATCGTCACCTGGTAGACGTATATTCGTCGAAATAATTTAAATTGCCTCGTATCAAATATACACACGATATGTATAAATGAAATTGACACGTACCGGAATTGTAGCAATCTTCTCCGCATTGCGACGCGAGTTCGGCATCTCCCCTCGGCAAGTACTCGTGATTGTTTCGCACGTTAACGCGAAGATGACCGCCTTCGAAAGTGCGGAGCTCGCGAGATTTCATCAAGGTAGATCCGTAAATCGTCGAACCGTCCAAAAAGTGGCTCACCTGATTCATCTGCAAAATATATATAGGTTAATAGATTATTATTTATATTGTATAATGAATTGTGCGAATCTCAGTTATAACTGACAATGAGTAGTATTTTTTTGAGTTTTTAAGATAATTATATTATATTATATTTTTTTGAAATAAAATGCTAAACTGTCATAATCTCGAATACGGAAAGTAATAATCGCGTACCTGTTCCACTGGTCCGAAAGTGCAGTCCGATCTTAAGACAGGTAAAGAGCGAACGTAATTCATACATCGAACGTAATGTTCGCCATAAACGGGATCGCGTTCTGGCACGCTGATAGGAGAACAATCTGGATGAATATGACGCGGTGATAGAGTGTCTCCATCAGGCTGACAGCAAGAGATCGGTTTTCCAGTTGACACTGTAATTAAGAAATAATTTTTGTAATGATAAAATTATGGCGAAGAGAGAATTGACATATTTTACAGATTTACTCGACGCTTGCTTTCACACATCATTTCTAAATTTTGATATACAATGACGGGCTTTAAGAAATTTTTCAAAAAATTACATCACATACGCGCGAGTATCGATTTATCTAATAAAAAAAATATATATTTACTATTATTTACATACAATCGAGATTATAAAATTATATCAAATCGATAAACACTTGCACATTTTTTACGAAACAGACGAGAAATTAATTAATCTACGCGCTGGAGCTCAAATTAGACATTTAAATTTAACCATACAAATTTATCCACTTACCCATTTTACGAACTGCGGTGTGAGCCATGTCGTGAGCGATAAATTGGCTCCATTCCATCACGGCCAGTGTTCTGCTTGCATCCGATTGATCGTTCGCAGTGGACAAAGCGGCGCTTACGAGCCTCGGGCTTGGCAGTGGTTTCTTTGTTTGTCCAACATGCCTCGGTTCTTGGATGCCTGCCCAAATCGAACATTAGACCTTTGTCGCGTGAACAGTACAAAGTCGCAAAATCGGAGTAAATCGGTGCTACTTTGGCGCGACGTGGTGCTTTCGCCGAACGCTCGCGAGACAGAATAAATCATAATTATCAAGTCGCGTGAAGAGCAAAATCATAATGGAAAACGATACGACAGTTCGTAAAATAATTAAATGTGCATCTGCGAACGCGAGCACACTCGCATAATATTGAAATTATATCTTATCATTGTGATCACTCCGATTTTAGCGAGCTGAAATACGCGCGCGCGCGCTTAAAATGATACGCGTGGCAATGTAGCACGAGAGAAGATTACAATTCTTGTCTATAGCTGCATAGAAATATTCCGCTCTAGCTATATAAATAGGCGAGTTTATTGCCGACTGTACTAATCTTGAAATCCTAACTGCGCCTGCCTATCTTGCCCGCGCGATAAATTTAACAGGGAACGATCAGAGAAGTAATTTCTTTTGCATCGCGACCACGGACGCGGAACGAATCATGAACAAGAGTACAAGCTATTATCGCTGACATAATTATATCTTATTGTCTATTCGCGAGAATTAATTTTCGTCTTTGGCACTGATCGGTCCCCGAGGAATCCTAAATCTCGTGCTACAAAGCGAGTAAGTACTTCGACTACTTCGACTTGTACGTTCTGATGCGTTGTCGAACGACGAGCCGTTTGTTGTTCCTTAAAGCGTGGCAGAGACGCGATTGCGAAACGATCGGATTTAATCCGATACCCTGGCATCGAAGTTACGGCCGCTCGGATCGAGAACGCTCGCAGAAACGTCCCGCGAACTTATATGCGATATATGTAGATGTAGATGATCAATGAAGGTGTTCGAACGAATGAACCGAGAATTGGGAGAAGATTCTAAATTGCGATTTTTAAAGACATTGAGAATTTTCGCCGCGAAACCGTGACAAAAGTGTTTCTACGAGCAATTTCTGTTAAAAGATGAGAAATTCAAGCGATATGTGCGAGAATGAAGAGTATCGCTATTTTATCAAATAAAAAATTTAAGCTTAGAAATATGCTATGCTTCTACACTTTTCACCCGAAAGCGTGTATATTGCGTAAAATATGTATATATATTAGCCGGCAGAGCTATTAGATGCGACTAAATTAGATACGACTCCCAAGTCGAGTCCCTTCGCTCGGGTACCTTCGCGAGAGCCCCGTATTTGGCGCCAATTGAACAGAAAACAATTCGAACTAGCGTTACATAATAAATATGATACATTATTAGGTATATCCGAATTAGTTTACATACACATTTTCTACTGCTGGATAGAA
Organism: Polyergus mexicanus; assembly: GCF_030449975.1. NCBI lineage: Eukaryota > Metazoa > Arthropoda > Insecta > Hymenoptera > Formicidae > Polyergus > Polyergus mexicanus. The sequence continues at coordinate 101,845 of NW_027223333.1, read as the reverse complement.
TCTCCCGACCGGGGCACCTATCGTAGGCAGTATTATTCACTGCTACACTCAGGCATTTTATGCTCTATGTGCCTTATCGCACAACAACTGTAATGCAAATCACAGAATATAATTTGTTAAGCCAATCGACGAACGTTTATCCATTTGCGCCCAAGGATCAGTATGCGTGTACGATTTCATACATGTATATATATATATATATATATATATATATATATATATATATATATATATATATATACATGTATGCATCTAGTACATATCGTGTTTATACACACGCATACATATATATGTGTGTCTACGTATGTATATACGTGAGTGTGTTTTATGGAGATGATAAGTCGGGTAGGTAGGTTAGTAGATGGAGGTTGCTGGTTCGTGATGAGACAACGTCCAAAGACGTTATTCTGCTCGGATGGAAAAATCAAAAATGCAGCGATATCTAATCGGTAAGCTTTGGATGATACCGGACACGAAAAAAGTGCGCCGCGACATAAATCGTAGAAAAGAAATTGTTCGCAATTTTATCGTGAATTCTTTTCAATGCGAACTCTTTATCATTTTTCTAATAATATTACGCTGCTTATAAATGAGAACTTTGGCGCGTGTATATTATAACAAATATATCGATTATCTTGTATATTTGTTTTTTTATGAGCCGAAATAGAATACGTGATTATGTTTGTATCGTACAAATGATATTTGCGAAATATTAAATTCACGCATGTTTCATTCGATTCTTTCGATAAAAAATAGTTTTTATTGTGTTCTTATATACCTAATTTTTAAATTTTAATACACGAATTCGATATTTTATCCTGATTTTAATATTGCAGACTAAGAGGCAAAATATTACAGGCGGAAAATAGAAATAATAACGAGACTCGATTAGTAACAATCAGTATTTTTAATCCCTAGAATGCGAACATTATCGTTGACTAAATTTATTATCATCTTCATTTATTTTCGTTTTTTAGATATTGATTTCAAACTCGTATGTTCTGTACTCCAGTATTAAAGTATTAAAGTATATTAACTAAACTCTTAGGTTTGAAAAAATTCTAAATATCTTAGAATAAATCTATTTATATCTTGAAAAAAGCGCGCAGGACACAAAAGCTAATGCATCAACAATGAATGACATTGACATAATGCGGTGTGTCGTTTAGTGAATTCATGTTCCCATGTAACAAGAAGCTCGAGAATCTCGCGAGTCCGCAGAAAGAGAATACAATAATACCGGTCTCTTTATCCGAGCCGAGTGGACTCGAGTGAAGTGAAAACAAAATTATGCATCCCTCTTTATCTGCGTTAACATAATCGCGGTATGACACATGCAGGAATTTATCACTCTACTGCGACCGTGCGAGCAGATAATGTATAATAATCGCCGTTGCAGAGTCGTCATTATTTCTAACTGTCATTTCTCAATAAAAATATCTACAAGGATGACTAAATGGTACGAATTTTTATCATCGCGTATTTTGTCACGATGACGCATTCGTAACAATATAATCGATATACGCAACTGCGAACGAGCATCGCACGAAGCAACGTTTACCTAACACCAGTTATTATTCGCGACATTCGCGGTAAACATTCTAAGTATAGTCAAATTTAAAAAATCGCGAAGAATTTTCAATGTTTCGTATAATCGTCATAATCTTATCATTTTCTATTCATTACGACATTTTTGATATATCGGTATATCTAATTTGATTCGAGAAACTCGCATACGACTTCGCGCAATTTATTTTATTCAATAAAAATCTTGTCTCACTCGAAACTGATTCTATCAGGAGGCAAATAATTCCCCAAGAGATGGAATGGGCAGAAGGAGGAAAGGGGGATTGACTTGAATGAAATTGGGGAAGAAAAAGGAAAGCGCAAAACGTTCAGAGGCTGCAAATAATTATACCATTATTATTCCACACAAAAATTAACGACAAAGAGTTTACGACAAAGAGCGCGCATTTGCAAACCGCTCCGTTACGAAATTTCGTCCCGTGCGAGATCCCAGGGGTTGAGGTGTGATTCGCGCGCGGGGGGGGGGGGGTTATTCCGCGACTGGATCGAAAGAGTGTGATGTGACGCGCGATCAGCAATTATTTCCCTAATAATATAGCGACGCGACGATTGATATGTGCAATTCAAGCCTGGACGGGTGATGAGAGAACGATGCCATATCGCGAACTAACAACCATATCGTTGACAACAAATGGAAGCGCGATGGGGGAAAGGGGGGACTAGAAAGAGAGAGAGAGAGAGAGAGAGAGAGAGGGAGGAAGCGCGATCACGATAGGAGACACCCTTACCGTCAAAATATTGGGAGAACAAAACTCTGGTGTACGCGGTCATGGCGCTGCCCCAGCTCGGATTCTCAATGTTGTTGCAAGTGCCGTCGATGCTGCGGTACTTTGACATTTCGTCGCATTCCACGCTATGCACCGCGGCGCAAGATTCACCGAGCGGGGTACCCTGCAGACCGAGCGTCGATATGTAGCGGGCGCAGTCATTCTTATCTAAACCAAACCTGCGATAAAATCACATAAATTCATATACGAATGTCGATTAATTTCGGCCTGCAAGGAGAAGGATATCGAGATTCGATAATGATCGATAATAATTGTGTATATAATAATATTGCAGAATCCATAATCTCTGCACAATGGAATATCGATAAAATTTTGACGATTAATGAAGATAAAAATATTTGGAAGATATCTCGATTAATTAATCGAATACATACCTGCGGCAGTTTTGGTGCACGAGATACGACGATGCTTTCGTCGCTACAACGGCACCGATACTCCTCTCGAAAGCATCTGCGGATGGATAAGAATCCCAGAATTGTTTCTGAGCCGGACTCTGTGCCTGGAGTTCGATACCGGCATTCGCGATATTTCTCTCAAGAGTCCTCATGTGATTGATTAGCGTTTGCGCGAATGCGATCGAGTTGTTTAGACTAGTTTCATCGATCCTGGGCAATCTTCGATTTTCGAAACGGCTCGTGTCCACGACGGCATTCGAGCCGTAGTTAATGGCTGGTAATCCTGAAAATGATTCTTTGAAACATTTCGAGATAATGAGTGAATTATAATTTAAATAACGTGCGATGTAAAATAAAATATTAAAACGCGATGTATCGGAAAATATCATTCAACAAAACTTTCGACGCTCAGCTTGAATCTTCATTTCGAAATAAGACCGATCGAATGTTGTCCGACATGTCTGGATATGTCATTTCCAATAATTGCTAAATCGACGCGAGCTTAAAGATAGATAGTAAGATACACGTAATAATGTTAAAATTACAAATTTATTTTTTTCGTCGAATATCTGCGATTCTGTAGAAGAAAGTAATGCAAAATATGTAAAATGTGTTTAAAAACAGACCATAGAAACACGTTTCGACACTCCATTAATTATACGACAGTAATTTCAACCGAAATTTCAAACAAGATATTTATGGAAATATTTGCGGGAGCTAAAATCATTAGCGATCTTTCATATTTCGCGGCGTGAGATTTTTGATTAAATCCGATTGCAGTAGATACTTACCAATGGTAAGATAATTCTGCAGTGATTCGGGCACCTTGTACGTGCCGATTGAATGAGAGTGTCCCAGGAAGCCCAACGTCTGCAGGGACACCCAGAGAATTGCCAAAATGGCAACGGAGCCCGCCATAACACCGCCGGCTGCACAAAACGAAATGACTTAACTAATAAAATCATTGAGACGAGACGTGCTCTACTCTACATCCCAACATGTGACTCATGTATCCGCCTTGCGTTTTAACTTGTACGCGCGACGCCGCAAAGTGAGCCACGTCGTTGGCTCTCTTTGGCGAATGAAAATGCGATATTAATATCGCGTAGCTCGTCCGAGAAAGGATGTCACCGCGCTTCGTTTGGCTCCCATTAACGAATACATACATACCAGATATGTATACATACAGTGTATTGAGTGATCGTTAATTAACGATGAATTATATGCTTTCTTATTATACATTATTCATATTATTACCATATTCATATCGCACGTTTGTGCGAAAATGTCTTCGATAGTCGGATCTTGATTCTTATCTCATGTTGATATTGAACGCAATATCAAAACACTCCGATTAAATATAATTAGTCCGACTTGATTGCTCTAATCATCTACAATAATAATGCTGACTGTATTTAACGCATCTAAAACACGCTCACGTGTATGTAAATTTGGTCTTCGGAACAGAGACATTTATCTTCTCATTCGTAGTACTTAAAATAAAAATGTCCGCTTTGTGTTCACGTGCTCGCTGAAATGTTACGGTTCTCATCGGTGTGAACCGAAACGTAAAATATTCTAAAAAAACTTTCGCCGAGACAGTTACCGCGAAACGCTTACCGACTTACATCGTTTCGATTTAATGTTATCTTTGATGTTTTTCTCATTATGAAAATCGTCAATATCTTTTTATTATCGTCAACATATTTTCTTAGTGTATAATATGCAATATACTTTATGTGGTATTAAATTTTATACGATGCGATGCTGAGGTAGACAAACTTCTAATCTTAATAAATTTGCCACGAAATGTACTTGCATTTCAATGAAATGAAAATGAAACATTTCATAAATAATGTCAATATTTCAAAGATAAAATGCCAGCTTTGGAAAGATAAAAAAAAAAAAAAAAAAAAAAAAATCGCGAGTCTAAAAAATAGAAATGCATCTTACAGGATGCAAATTTAGAGTTAATCAAGTGCATAATGGTAAATGCGAGCGCTAGATGATAAACGGCGTATTTTTTCCTTTGCGACCTTCGCGTATATTGTTGGTTTATTTATAGGCCGTATTTTAGCCGTGTTATATCGGTGAAATAGCATGTGTCTGTGTGCAATTCCTACTCGTATCTCGTTAATACGGTAAACACGCGCTGTTCACGTGCATAACGCATGGCCAGATGTACGAGTAATTCTATTCGTTATCACGCTGATAACACGCTCCTCCTTTACGATCGCATATAGAGAGTGTTTTGACGAGGTGACAAGATAACGAGAGTTATTTCCGCCTGTCTGGAATATTAGATTAGACCGAAATCGGATAATAGCGGGCCTTTAATTTTATTAAATTACTAGTAATATTTATTACATTATGATTTTTATTTAAAATTATTGGATTCTCTAATATTATATCACCACCGATATTCTTCTCGTAATTACATCGATACGATTAAAGATTTATTTTGATCTCGGAAGCGATAGCAGCAATTTATGCAAAAAAAAATTCTATATCTTGAAGAAGTTATTGACACGTGACACGTATGCAAATTGCAGCTGCTTGATGTGCAATCATCGTCGGATCATTTCTATGTATGTCTATCGCGAGCAAGAAAACAGTATAATTGAAAATGCAAAGGTTCATTCGCGAGACACGTGAACAAGAATCGCGACATGATGGCGCCACTAATATTAGCATATTCTGGTAAATAGATTTAACTCGTGTGTTGTCAGGAACGAAATATATATATATATATATATATATATATATATATATATATATATATATTGTATATATATATAAGAAAGTATGATTTTTTTATCTATTTCTTATCTACTCTTCTCTACTACATATTTGATGTGTTTATGAGATAATATGACGCATTCTCACGATTCTTTAAGCATACTTTATGCTATAAGCATATTCAATAATAACAATATCATTTCAAAATTTGTTGACGCGCTGTGAATAGATTATATATATTTTTCCAATTTTAAGACATCGACATCCTCTACAGACGAGGATACATATTCCCTATCGATATTTCTAAGTACATCAGATAAATTATTACCGGGCATATGATCCATAGGCTTCTCCAATCCGTGCATTGCGTACACCCAACGATTATTATCGACCGGTGCGATGAGAAACATTCTCCGACGAAACGCAAATAAATACAGCGACGAGAAAATTCGCTATTTATCGTTTTTCGTCGCGTATCAAATAAATCGCCAGGACAATTCGCAGAACGTCTTTCACAGTTTTTTATACACGGCAAATTGTCGCGACTCCGTCGGCTCTCTAAGAGAGCAAATGTCAAAACTCACAGATCTCGCGACGAGAAACGACACGAGGACTGAGTTTGTTAACACGCCTGGTGTCAGGTGTACGCGTGGCGACCGATAGAAACGCACTTCGACGATGGCAACAACGGACGGAGTTTCGTGCTGAGAATACACGGATTCCCCTCTCCGTTCCTCCTTCTCTCTGTCTCGCTAAGTATCCTATCAACTATACCTTCTCACACTTATCCATTCTCATTTAATTACGAGTAATCTCTGTCTCGTTCCTTCTTTTATCTCAGGTTCGACGTGAGTGTACGCGAAATTGCGGTATCGGTTAAGATGCCTCAAGTATATCTATCGATTTCGCGAAATATGCGTTACGTTACTGAATATTCCGATATACAGTGTATCGTTCATCACGTTTCCTCTTACATATCTGTACGCGGTTACGCTTTTACGCTCTCGCTCGCTCAATTCATGCTCTCTCTCTCTCTCTCTCTCTCTCTCTCATTAATTCTAGCCTTCTCTCTCGATCACGTGCACACGCTGCGCACATTGATTCCTCAAAGATATTCTCCAGCTCGCTCTTTCCTTCGCTTTTCTTCATTCATCTCGCTTCGCGCGCTGACTCGCCAGCATTTCCATTGGTTCGCCAACTTCCCCACCAAGAGTGAGTCATCTTATTTAGCTCGAAAAAAAAAAAATTCTATCACTCGGTGAGCACGTGCTCGTCCACCTCCATCACGCCCCGTTGTATGCCGGTTGTCGAAGCATTGCCGTAGAATTATCGTGTTTCTTTCTTCGATAATAATTTAATTCATCAATCTTATCCCGTGTTTTTATCAGCATAGCCACGCGTTTGTGTGTACGATTTCAAATAGATATAATATGAAAAAAATATCAAAATATTTATCCTGGAGATACTGACCCTTGTATCTTTTTACGCTATCTAAATGTGTAACTATTATTCATCATCGACTTTGATATTACGTAGGGATCTTGTTTCACATTATCATGATTGTATTAAAATTACAAAGATGCTTCGAATATAGCTGTTATTGCTCACAAATATTATAACCAACGAGAAGAGAGAATAAGAATCTTATCTTGGATAGAAGCGATAAAAGAACGATAGGAGCGTGTTGAGAAAAACATATCTATCTATCTATCTATTTATATGTTAATATCTTTTATCTCTTTCTTTCTCAGCAGGAGTACAACGTCACTCTTATTATAGATAAGGATTGCAATTCCATTTTATATAATGTAACAAACAGAATTTTTGTGTATAGAATCTACATAAACTTGTGAAGATATAATAGATAATTATATATTAATATATCTCTAAGGGTTTTTATCTTAGATTCCCTCGTAAAACTATACAGTTTTACCACTTCTGTGCAATCTCCTATAGGTCTCGCAGTACTTTTCCATTACTTTCGCCGTAGCAATATACAGGGTGTAAGAAAAATATGATTCTTTCTCTTTCCATTAAACTTTAGTATTCTTTATTAAATTTTGATAGAGTCTTTTCTTTAGTAAAACTTTAATATAATACGTATGTATATTTTAAATGTTGACAAACAAAATTTTAAAAATAGCAGCGATCTCTTTGCGTATCGAAAAAAGATAAATTCGACAACGTTTCTGTACATATATAAATCTGGCACTATAAAGAATTGCTCTACATATGTATGGCACTTGGTGAAATTGGCCCAACAAACCCATGATTAAATTACAGATAGAGTTTATTAAATTACTGCTACCGTATGTATAAGACTTACAAAACAAGGATAAACAACTTAATTAAGAAAAGTATTATTGTCAATAATAGATAATATAAATGATAGATCGATGATAATAGATCCTATAAAAAGCTTTTGCCACTCATTCGATTAAGCAAAACCTTGATAATAAAATTGTTAAGGTCAGTCAAAGGAGAATTTATAAAAAGAATGAATCGATCGATGCCATTTACTGAAACTGTAAGATTGAAAATAAACTGCGTATTTGAAAATATTCTTTAAAATATCCCGAGATATTCTTTTTTATTTATTTTCATCAAGTTTATTGCAATTATTTATATAATTGTTGGGTAATTATTTGAAATTATAAATGAAATTAACAATAATAAAAGGCATATTCGCGATATCAATTATATATTTTATAGATATAATAAAGACATATCACACAAAGAAAAAGGCTGAGATATTGCTTTTTTCTTGTTTTTTTACTTTAAATTTATTTACTTGCGCATTTGACATATATGCAAGATAAATGAAAAGAAAATAACCACAGAGATCTTCTCTTCTCCCTTTCAAAATATTTGGGCACATGTATCTATATGTAGCCAAATGCCGGATGTATTTTTATATCGTATATATCTATTATCTATTGTATAATACAAAGGATAAGAATTTTTAAAAATAATAAATTTTTTTAATTAATGACGTCAAATTTAATTCTTGCTTTATCTTTTTTGAAGAATAAAAATTATACTGAAAGAGATTAATTGCAAGAAAGACATCTCTCTTATCATTTAAACTGTGGAGTAAATATCTTTCTTTCAATCACATTGCATAGTGATTTATTTCTAGAACTTTAACGCAATTTCGATCGATCACTACAACGAATCGATGAGTATTTTCTCATTAAAATGCACGCAGAACTTTCATCGTAGCGTTCACTCGCGACGATACCCTGCGTGTCATTCGGGTCGACGAACGCGTATCGCGTATGTGTGTCGGGCTTACCTAAATACGATTTCTTGCAGCGTTCTATTCCTAGATAGTCGTGTAGGCAGTAGAATACCTCAACGCCCATCTTTTTCCCTCTGGAATGAATGTTGAGAGGGCCTGCGCGGGACAGGCCCTTGCTCGCGAAAGTTACACCGATGATTACGGCTACTCCTCGTGGGGGAATACGCGACGCGTACTCTGATTATATGTATATATACATATATCCACCCGTCAAATATCCACCCCGAATCAATATATATATACGAGTATATCGACTTACGCGACTTCCCTCTTTCGCGCTTCTGAAGAATCGCGATTTTGGGACTCCTTTACGAATAAACGAATTCTACACCGGCACTATCATACGAATTTCTTTCGTGTGTCAAATTAACGGAAACGAACGGAGCCCAAGCACGGAGCAGCTGATTCTGCCGCATCGACTATCCCAATTCGGCTTCCTTACCCCTACCCTACTCTAGCTCGGTCGATCGAACTTTTCTTACCCTCTCTTAACGCATGCGCTTTTCGGTCGCGGAAGTCATTGTGCGTAAGCGTGCGTCGTATTTGCGTCGTATACACATAAGAAACGCAGATTGCTCGTAAACGAGAATCAGATATAGGAATGCAATAACAGAGATAGCGATATTTAATGAGCTATTTCTCTTTCTCTCTTTTTTTTTATGAAAAATACAAAGGACAGACTTACGTCCGAAAAGATAGCGAATTTATTAAGTAGTTTTGTTCTTTCTATTCGAGTGAATATTTTCCGCTTATGCTACAGATTGGATGAAAGCAGTTCATGCTTTCTATGTCTTTGATTTTTGCTAATACTCTGTATATCTTATATTGCATTAGGAATGCGGTCAACGTCATTTAACAATATGTTCATGCATCGGTTATTTAACTTGCGACTTGTCTGGCGATTGTGTCTGAGTATTCAATGATGTAATATTAGGAAATAAGATTATATCTATTACACAATGAAAATGTTGATTCTCATGCAAAATACTAAAGATGCATTACGATCGTTGACCTCAATTTTAACAATAGATTCTCCGATCAATCTGAAATCGATTTTATCTTTGAATGGCGAGGCGTTAATAATTTTTAAATTACACGCAATTGAAAATAAAGGGATTCTATGAGAACAAAAGATTACGAGAATTTCTAGGATACATTTAAGTAATAAATATTATCGTTTTTTCGAACGACAACAATAATTTTAAAATTTTTAATAAAAGCTTAGTTCACTTAGAATTCTTGCATTTTTTTTTTAAATAGAATTATTTACATAGAGATGAAAAAAATGGAAACAAAAAGATTTTATATAAAATTAACTCGAGCCAAATTATTGCTAGAAGTGAGATGAAATGATGATAAAGCAGATTCAAGATAAATCCCGAATCTCGAACCGAGTGCACTCGGCAGATGCTCGTAGAGCGCTGAGAATGGCAAGAAACTGTAAATACGTATAGGCCGGTTAAACTAGCACGTGATATGAACGTGATAATGAATAATTTCGTGCAATGTTCTTATAGATTCCGCTTCTCTCCTCATATCGTTCCTATAATCTTGTTTCCCCTAAAGAAATCGGTTGCATCGGCTATGCAAATCTATATCTTTTTTTTTCGTTTTTTTAAATAATTTATATGAATTTAGACATGGATATAATTTTCTTCTTTCCCTTTTGATTTCCCTCTGGATTTTAATAATCGAGATATATTAAAATTATGAATTGATGATAACTCTGATTTCTATTTTTCAAATAAATTTTTTTTTAAATATAGCTTTCTAATTGATACTGAAACAATATTTATTTAATTTTTTATTAAAAAAAGCTTATATTAAGAGTATATATCTTTTATGAAGGAATATTTTATTAAATTGGAGAACGCATATAACGCAGTGTTAAATTTTAGTCCGATACATGATACTATAATATGATCAGTACATACAGAGACATCTGAAGACACAAATCGCAACTCTCTACTAATTTATATTTATCAGACAATGATAATAAATCGATACCTGCATTGTTCTGAATTTTATAAGCATGTTATGCATTGTGCTATACTGTAGAAAATATAATTTTGAAGATTTTAGATTGTAGAATTAATATTCGACTATGAGAATTAATTTGAAGATAACACAACAATTTAAACACTTTATAAACGTTCATTTTTGATACAAATATCATATGCACATATTATATCGATTAGCCGCGAATGGATTATTGGCGCAGATCTTGGCACAAACCAAAACTGGTTTCTTTTCGTACATTAATACACACAATATTAATAAATTATATGATACTGAGCAATTTTTATTGTCTGTATCTTATTGAAGCGAGAGAAAATATCTTCTATTTTGTCGCAGAAATGCGCCTTGCTCACCTAGCATTTCAAAATTGCGTCCAGTATTTTTGAAAATTACTGTATATATAGTTTTATCGAATGCAAAATTATAATATACCCGTTCTATATTCTCTTCAGCACAATACACGTTACACGCTCCAGAAATTACTGTTCTTTTTCGCACCACCAAACCGTTTCAAGTGCAAACTGCGCCTACCCGAGATGCGCATTCGTTTTATTTATATAAGTAGCTGTACTTACGTAAAACTATATTCTTCAGTTGATATCTTCACGAAAGAACGGTGATATTGTTGACGTGATAAACTGGTCCGTTTGCCGAGTAACGCGGTTTATATTGGCCAGTACAAATTCCAGAATCACTGGCAACGCCGCTTCTGTTGCATCCCCTTTTTCGCGCTCGAAAGCAACAGTTATCTCGAGTTGTGACGTTTTCGGATAAGAAGATAGTGGGGTCGTTCCTGGTCAAATCTTTATCCCGAATCGGAAAGTTTATCGCGACTTATGATGCGGTTATACGCTTATATAGTCTTGTGAAATTGACGAGAATGACGCCACGATGACAAATTGGTGGAAGAGACGCATAGAGAGGGAGATACTATTCGTAGAAGGCAACTGCGCAAACAAAGGGTCGGAGTTTTAATTATAAATGAATATAGTACACTCGCATGCATTTGATTAAAACAGAGAATTTTTCTTTTTAATGTAAAGATAAGGATTTTTTTCTCTCTCTTCGTTTAACACTAACATAGCTTCTGTTATTTTTTCAGTTATCGAATAATATTAGCTAATAATATCGCTTTATAAGCAAATTATAATTGCAAAATATATTTTCTATTTAATTTTAATAAGCTTAATTCTTTATTACATTTTTGAAATTTGTCAATCAAAATATAATATCGATCAAAAAATATAGTAAATAACGAAATAAATAAAACTACCCTCATTATAGTTGATATTTTTGTAAGCATTTATTTTTACTATTTTAAAGAATATTAGACGGAGACATGATACTAGAAATTAATAATACCTTAATAATGCATGACGAGAGAGAGAGAGAGAGAGAGAGAGGGGGGGGGGGAGGGGAGAGAGAGATTATAGACAAGAATTGGAGTAATGGAGGAAAAAGCGGTGGAATACATTGCATGCTTTGGTGAAAAACACGTAAGCGTGAAATCCCAGATTTAATCGATATTTCCTAATAGTACGTAGCAAACATCGTTAAGGCAAAAGCATAATTCATCTGTGTATACTAGGAAAAACATTTCTTATGTTGACGCCAATAAAATAATTATTCTAGACACGGGATGTTCCGTTTCATTTTATATTGCATTCGAGCGCGTGATCAGTGACACATATCAACAATGGGGCCAACAATCTTCTTGACACTCAATCTTAGAAGTATTATATTCATTCGGTGCAAAGTCTTCTTATGCTTTATGGGAAAACACGTGTTCTTTCGCAAGTTTATAGTTTCAGAATAAAATTGCTACGCAATACTGATTTTAAATTGGAATTAAATGACTTAATATTTATCTATTATATAATTTGATGTTACATGTACATATATATCTCAATTCTTTAAAAACCATGTATTGTATTGTATATATATATATATATATATATATATATATATATATATATATATATATATATATATAATCGCATTTTTTTTCTGATTTATTATTTTTATAAGACGTGTTATTTTATTATACGTATCATGAGGAATATATTTATATTTATCGAGTAAATATATTTTTGTATCTATTTGCGATTCTGCGACATATTTTCTGAATATTATTTTTTCACAAAATTAAGAAGACTATTTCTGTAAATTATACAAAATAGATTAAAATTATTTTGCAAGTACAACTGTTAAATTGACGATATTTAAAGTTGATCCTAACTTAGCCAAAGAATCTTTCATTAAAAGGATATTTTGACTTTTCGATTTCTTTGGAACATTTTTTGTATGTTTGACATTTTCAGTCCGCGAGATGAATTGTGGGGTGATTGATACTCTTTTACAGATAGTGCAAATAACGACAGGATTGAAGTCGGAAATAAATTACGCGTTCGTCGGATCAACTATAAATTATGCGGCGCGTGGCATATATTATCATTTGATGCATTTACAAATGCTGCGATAGTTAACCGCGAATTAAATTCTTGTTTACGTACAGAGAGAATTTGTTTCATGTAATTCATCGAGCAGACATTGTTGAAACGATAACCGATTATAAGCACTTTTTCTATAAACGTTATTAATAACGGACATTTCATATGTTGCTTATTTCTTGCATCTTTTGCTAATTACATAATTCTAGAACGTATATGGATTATCACTGATCACTGAATGAGTATTAATAGTTTGCATTTAACCAAGATAAATAATATGTTTTCTGAACAATAATCTTATATTACGCGATACGCTTTAATGTTGCATTTGCATGTTTCTGTTTGTTATTGAAGTAACGTTAATCAAAGCGAAAGCGAATTAAAAATGCAAATTTGTGAGTGATAAGCGAAAAGCTAATAGGTTTGATTTTTCCGTAGGTGAAAAAAAAGCCAAGAATTGTATACGTTAACATAAGTTAGTATACTATAACATACATTCCCTGAATTATGAATAATTCATCTAGTATAAAGTAATTTTTGTTGATAGTTTCATCAGAAATACATACATATATACATATATATATATATATATATATATATATATATATATATATATATATATATAGAGAGAGAGAGAGAGAGAGAGAGAGAGAGAGAACTTGTTTGGATCATCCTGTACGAAGGAAAAGTTTACGACGTTACGTGCTCTTTTTGTTCAGTCGCAATTATGATAGCGCGGCGCGGATCGTCATTTTGTAACACAATCATCGGTTTTTAAGCCGATTAAACTGACCGAAGGTCATACGTAACTAAAGTCGAATAATGCGTTAAAATCCATTCCGTTTCTGTTTCTTCACAAATTACTAATCATATGTTTTATTATTATCTCAATTTACGTTCACAGATATGGTATATCATATTATCACACATTTACATATATCATTATATATTTGAAATACATAATTATTTCTATTTGTGTGTTTCTAATATGTGCCTATTATAATGTTATGTAAATTTTTCTCTCTCGAATTTCTATTTTTACAGATTTATTTTGATTAAAAATATCAAAAATATTTTTATAGAAACTAAAACGCGCGTATTTTCGTAAAAGAATCGCAATTATTAACAGACATTTACTTGCTTATATAAGAGCATTTCATAATATTTAAACCGTATCATATTTCAAAGATTATATTTTATATGCAAGATATTTTCGATATATATTGTATAATTATATTAACAATAAACAAACATCTGTAATATTTATCTGTGTAATAATTAATGCATAGATGTAACGATGTTTTTTCTCGAGAAGCCTGTTCTCTCGAAACTTTCTGACATGACGATGCTGATTTGTCACGTCTTGTTTCATGATAATTCGGTAGTCTTCCGAATATCGTATATCATGTCCAATTAAGTTCGAGAAATTACGATGTATTTGTACATGAAGATAAGATGTATTATTATGCGTTATTTTAGAAAGCATCTCAAAACAAATTGTGAGTGATAGCTTTATGTGCAAGTATAAATAAGTTTAACATTTTTTATTCAAACAATTCATTGATCATTTTTTAGATTATTTAACTTGATTTTGACAGGTTGTCTCCATGCAACGGTTATTCCATCGCTTCTACGGCAGTTGAATACGAACTTTGGAAATGTACACGTTTCGATATTCCGTATCTTTGGTTTCGGTATCTATGATTGACACAATCGCAGATGAAAGAATGTAGGAATATAGATCGCGAGGAAGATAATCACAATATAAATTTGGTAAAAATTGTGCGATTATCATCGTTTTGTGTACCGAGTTTTAATAGCACGGAACATCAATAATGTACAAGATCTATAACGCGATATTGATTTCGATATTGTTGCTGCGATGGGGCATTCGAGAAAAATTTTACGGAGAAAGAAGGCTCCGCCGTAATGTGTTCGAGCGGAAAAACATCGATAAGAATCAAACGTATGTAAGATGTAAATATCCATTGGATCGGATCCCTTCGTTTCTCTTGCTTGTACATCATTATAATATAATTATTATGCATCATATCCATTATTACAATATTTAAAAGAAAATTTTGAATTTTTACTACTATAATTTTTTTTTTGCATTCTTTTTTGATCGACATAATGTTTCGTGATAGTGTTTTTTTATCCATAAAATCTTGCCATCTTTGGCAGAGAATACACACCGTGCGCCATTTTCGGCGCCAGTAAACCGGTATGGCAATCAAACGAATATGTATCAAACATTAATTTTCTGGTCGAATGTCGATTCTAAATCTTGTAATGCGAAATTCCACACAAGATAGTACAAGTATGTCTAACAGAGTTATAGAGACACAATGTACCCTGTTAGAAAAATAGACGGCACCCACAGGTATCTCAATCAACATCCTAATTTCTCAGATACAGTTTTTGTATCTCTTAAAACTTTTTTGGTTCGCTCAAAAATTGATTATTATAAATGGACGATTCGGTGGAACCAGTAGATTTTGCGAGGCAAGCAAATGTTTGCGCTCCCGCTATCTGCCATCGAACGTTATTCGCTTGATGATTTATGAGCGATAACAAGGAATCGCGTTATAGTTTTCTTACCTGACCTCTCCTCCCTTCCCGTACGCGTAGGTGCGGGACATGATATTTTCTCGCCGATACGCGAGATTGTACAGCTTTTTCAGAAACCTGTTCCTGACTATCGCCCCACCGTCGTCAATCATCATCGTTTTCTTCGCGTTTCTTTCGCCTCGGCTGTATTTTTCTCGCGAATCGGCCAGTTTAGTGTTTGTCGCGCATCACTGTACAAGTACGGTTTAGGAAACATATCCCGAATAACGTTCTCGAGGTGGTGCATGCGCGGATTTTCAAGAAGACGAATAAAGGGTGCATCGCGAGCTTACACTTCCGATCGCTGCATACCTTGTTCCCTTATTCAGTCTTTCACGTAAGCGAAAGAACGATAGACGAAAACATTTTAATGAAGTCGGTGAAATCTAGAGGCAAGTTATCGCCAATTTATCTCAGACTCTATCTTGATGTTTTCCATTTTCTATAATGTTCTATCTATCTATCTATCTTAATATCTCCAAGCTCTTTCTGGACGACAAAATATTGCTGTCTCTCTCTTACTTTTTCTGCATTAATTAATAACAGTTTAATTTACATTAACGATTAATTTCTAGCAAATTGTTGAAAAAAATTACGTCTAATTATTTACATTTTTATTTATTATCTCTTATATCTGTCTCTCTCTCTCTCTCCCCCCCCTCCTCTCTCTCTCTCTCTCTCTCTCTTTCTCTTTCTCTCTGATGTGTACATATTTTATATTAAGCATATATTTAAATAATGAAACATTTTCATATTATAGGACTATCGAATTTTTTTGAGATGATAACTTTTGCTTTTGCAGCAATGGTATTCGTCGCATTATTAAATAACGAATACGATTACCCAGTAAGCGTTATTATTGGACAAAATATGAAACTGCATGTTTAAAAATATTTTGTACTGTTATGAGATAATATTGTTTATTCCGGCATTCGAGGGAGTTCTTATAAATTATTGACTAATTGTTTATTCAATTGGTCCACATTAGTCCATTGTAGCGAGATTAAAGGAAAATCATAAAATTTAATTAATCCTCTTCGTTACATCAATAAATTTATTTAATAGTACAAATCTTTTTCTCAATCAAGTAATACAAATATTTTAATATTTTTTCGGTTATTTATTTTACGGGCAGATTTTTTTTTCGATTTTTCTTTGCTTAAATTATCTTTTACATAATTATGTGTGTATTCTGATTGTAAAAAAATTAAGTTACGAATGCAGTGATAAAAATATGTGGATGGTATATATTAATCCACGTACATCGGATAATATTTTTTCAATTGTGTGCGAATATATAACGATCGCGAGATACATCACTCAAGTGTAATCCATTAATCACGATCGTTCATTATATGATAATGCGCGTAATGTTAAAGCAAATATTGGTATTGATATTAATTGCTTCATCTGCGTAAAGGCTTAGATATCCTTATATAAAACAAATTACAAAGCTTAGATATCCTTATATAAAACAAATTATTCATTTTAAATTATTCTGCATTTGGCACATTTTTGCAATAATAATATAAGATTTGATTAATATATTTTACATAAAAATTGACGCTATATATATTTAATATATCGTGTAAATCAGCCTCAAGATATTAAATTTATATTGCAAAATATCGGATCTATTATTTAATAAGAAAAAAACGATAACTCTAGTTTTCTATTCTATTTGTCTTTTTATTGAAAAAATGAATATGTAATAATGTGAATGTCTAAATGCGTTAAAAATAATTATGCATTAAACAATTCTTAATGTTTCCTTTGTTTTTATATTTTATATATATATTTCAATATTTTTTAATTGTTCTACGAAATTCGCGTTATGCAAACGGACACTTGTCTTAAGCTTGCTATTTTTCTTTGCATCTTACTGGCATATTCATAATGCAAAACAGATCAGAGTTTATAGAATACAATTCTTTATGAAGGATGCGTTAGGAAACGACGCAATTTTTAATCGGACTTTTAATCGCGACAATTATGGACACGTTGATATACTATCTAATAAATATTAATTGCAATGTATTTAGCATCCGAGGCGTAGTTTGAAAATGCTCCACTTTTTTATCCTACAAGAAATTAATATATACAAAGAACAGGTTAGTAAGAAATATAATTATTGTTAGCTTATAAATGTGACATGATTAATATCATATACGCTGATATTCGTACGATGGAGACATATGTATTTTGTCGGAAACCGCATCACGCTTATCAGAGTAATAGTCTTTCGCAACAAACTTGATTATATAAATGATGCATGTATTTTTATATCTATTGGTTGAGTAAATTTTTATATGTAAAATCATATTTATTTAATTTTAACTTTAATTTTTTTATTGTAATTTTTATTGTGTAGTTTTATTTTTATATGCGTATTATTTTATTATACCTTCGAATAGTTGCGTAAACGTAACGTGATAATATTTTCGATGAATATGGCAAACAATGTGATAACTAATTAATTAATTATCTACTTATCTAATTATTTAGTAATATTTAAATATTTGCAATATATTTAAAATTATTTTTTAATAATAAAATATATAGATTATCGTATAAAATGTTGCGCATGATATTTTATTACTTATTTGCACCAAAATTTAATTCATAGAAATAGTTTAGCTCCAATGCATCTTAATGACAAAAAGTACATAGACATTGTCGATTATAGTTGCGATTTTTAAGTATAATATTATTGTTAATGATAATAGAAATGGACATTCATCACTATATTACATGCATTGCATACTTAAATGCGTTTAAAATTAATTCAGTGTAAAATTATGTCATTGTTTAAAATATTGCAGTTTTTTAAATTAATTTCAATTTGTTATTAATTAAATAAATCGATTTTGTAAAAGATTAAGAATTTTATTTTAAAGAAAATTTTCGAAGAGTATCAGACAATTTTGCTAATGTTTGTAAATAATGATGGGAGATTCTTAAGTAAATATTTTGGCAAGGACAATCGTTGATGAATCGTTAGTCGATCTCGTCCCGTCTCGCGATGTTCGCGTCGTCTTCTCGATCGTATCTTGATAATTTTCAGTATCAAGATAATTACAACGTGCGATTGCTCGCGAGTTTTATCACGAAAATTGGAAGCATCTAATAAAACGTACATTAGCATATTTTAATAATCCTACGGAACGTTCTTTTCGCGAAGCAAGATTTATAAGACTCATGCATGTGTAGTGACTCGGGCGAAATACGTTTATCGTAATTATATTATTTGATTGGTATATTTGCGAGAATATATTATCCAGTTTTGTAAAAGAGCGATTAACTGTGCTTGCACGATTGTATTTGAAGGAATACTCGTTAAATGTGCAAATAGGTTTTTCGCATAATATACGATGTAACGGTCTCCACTATACGACGTGTTCTGCAAAATTATTTTCTATAGCGGATTATCTTATAAATTTATTATGTCTCTTATTTAATTAAAATAATATCGCATTAATAACGAATAAACAAATGGGATATGTATTACTATGATGACGTATCGAACGAAATTAATACAGGAAGTATTAATAAAATAAATATATTATTAATATTTCCCGTATCTATATAACATAAATATGTTATTAATACTATCTTTAAGAGTCTTAGCTTAAATAGAAATATTGTTTTCGACATTTTCAAACATTGTAATATTGACAGTTCCTCCAGTGATCGTATAAATATACCGAAGTATATCAAAGTGAATATAAAACTAACTGCGAGAGAGTGACCGTACACTAAGTGAAAAATGATTTTTGAACGACTTATTCATCTGTTTACAAAATATACATCGGTTAAATACAAACGTATGCGTCGTCAATCAGGTGTAATATCAATTTTAATCCACATAAATTTGAAACAGGCTACATTTACATCAAGATTTATTATCATAACTCAGTGCTGTGATTGTTTATAGATGAGGACGCAAAATCCGAAGATCCGAGTCCGGCAGATTTCGAACGGGCAATTATAGCAACAGGTAAGTAAAGATTTTTGTATAATCGCGTAAGTTCCAATATATCGCGATGTCGCTTACTTAATTAAGTTCGTTTACCGATACGCGAATGTTCATTAACTTTGCGAAGAACAAAAGGTGTATGAGGTCTAAATTATTTAATCCAAATGCAATTTTTGATGAACCTTTATATCGCAGTTGTTTAAATTTTTATTGGCGATACATGTAAGTATTGATCGACATTATTATAATATTATTATAATATTATTATAATGGCAGATCATCAATGATCCATCACGTGTTAATATGTATATTTTTGAACGTTCGACTCAATGTATCGGACAGAATTGATAAATATATATATTTGTTGTCAGGTTATGGAAAATTTAATTACTTATTGCTTCTGGCGGTGCTCCCGGCCAGTTTCTCCAGTATCTTCTCGTCGTCGGTGATGTCCTACGTGCTACCGTCCGCCGAATGCGATCTCCAGCTAACCATGTTCGACAAAGGACTGCTAAACTCGATGGCGTTCGCAGGTTGTATTTTCAATTCGCGCAACAATTGCATAACAACAATTTATTACAGATACGAGGGAGCTCGATGAGAGCCTTAGAGCGCCAGAGTTTGGCGCACTTAGAGTGTATGATTATCGCGCGGTGTACACTGCCGGTTCGTTGTAGGCAATAATGTGAGGGCAAACACGAACCCACGGTAAATACCGTATCATTTTATTTCTCGTCGCATGCGATTTCCGACCGGCCGAATTATTTTCGACCGGTCGTTTTCGTCCGCGATCGCTTACGATCCGCGCGAGCAACTTATCCAGTGGCGGATTAAGGTTCTTCATAAGCCCAATGGTACAGCCATCTCGGGGGCTCTCCTCGCTTGCAGTGACCTCGAGAGAACTCTAAATCAATGACGAGATTTTCCATTTTGCATTGTTATCTATCTTATTAACAGTAGGAAAATGCGAGTTTATTATTGCAAAATTATTTTATTAAAATAAACTATTAATATTTAAGAGAAAAAAAGAGAGCTTTACAAAATATACATTCATTTTCGTTTATCATTATAATAAATGCCATTAATATACTTGAAATTTTATTATGGAAAAAATATAGGATGAATTATATTAGAAAAGAAAACATTTACATAAATATCTCTCTTGAAATTTAAAATATAAAAATGTGAGACGCAGTTGAAGAATAGTGATTAATTTAACATTACACTCAGATATATATATATGTCATACACTCTAAAAGACATAATTGTATACGCATTATGTAAACGTGTATCTTGCGTCTCACGTTTCCCGATTATAAAATTTCTTATGAAAGAGAAAAGTTAAACATTTTTGAAATTCTCAGCTTGGAGGCCCCTAGGCGTGTACTTATCGAATAATCCGGCACTGATCTTGTCGTAAGTTCACGGGATATCATAAATACGAAAACAATATCGCTTAACAAAAATAATGCACTCTATTTAAACGATTAATTTTGACTGTACGCTATCTTTCTCACATCTTCTGTCTTAAGATCCAATTTCTGCCGGAAAACTTATACAAAGGCAGAATCGATTAATTTGTTAATCTGTTTCAGGAATGATTAGCACGGCGTTTTTTTGGGGTTGCATGGCCGACATGTTTGGTCGTAAAAAATTAATGTTCTACGGTTATTTGGTTACCGGTTTATTAAGTTTGGCGACGTGTTTCTCGCATACCTCCTGGCTTTTAATAATATTCAAATTTCTCGACGGCGTTATGTAAGTTGGAATCGTTGGAATCGATCTGACTTTATATGCCATATATATGGTATTATGTATAAGCAAACAGTAATAATTAATTGCCAAATATTAATTATATCAATAATAACTGTAATATTAATTCTTTCGTAAATATAGATTGGAATATTTAATAAAACTTTTGTTACGTTTAATAAATATTCTATATTTATTTGCTCTACATTTCTACTGCAGTAACACACACATATACACACACACACACACACACAAACACACACACATATATGAATAAAAAATAAAAAATAAAAATTTATACAACACGAGAGTGTTACACAAGAGTTGATTACCCTGATCAATAAATTGTAGCATATCTGGCCCATATGCAGCGCTTATGTCGTACTTGGCGGAGATACATAACGAAGTCCATCGATCGCGCGCGTACATGTGGCTTGGCGCGTTCTTCTCGCTTGGAAATATTTCCCTGCCATGTAAGTACGGCCTTGACACACCTTATCTGAGAATCAACGAGGGTTGAATTATAGAGCGGCTATTCTTAAATCGGCGATACGTACCATTATAATATGCGCATTGCTGATATTGTGAAATTTCTTAAATACTGAAAGAATTAAAATTGATTTAAAAACTTAACAAAAATAATAAAAAATATACGATTTTGACATGGCATAAATATGCGAATATTTGATAATAAATAAATTTACGTTAAATAAAATATGTTTTTTAATTTTTTTTATTCTTAGGTATAGCATGGCTCATACTACCTCAAAAGTGGGAAATTACATTTTTCAGCCAAATTGTAAAAATAAATTCGTGGAGGGTGTTTCTAGCGATCTGTTCGTTACCAGAATTTCTAGCGTGCGCCGCTCTTTTCGCTTTCCCAGAGAGTCCGCGCTTTCTTATCTTGAAAGGTCGACACGATGAAGCGTTGAATGTCTTTAAGAAAATCTACTCAATCAATACCGGAAAAGATCCTGACACATATCCAGTAATTATGTACAACAATATATTTTATTCAAAGATAACGATGTATTTAGACGCTTTATTGTAGATCGAAAATAGTTTTAAAAAAATTTTTTAAAAGGTTCGATGCATATATATCTTGGAACGTAACTCACAATCAGTTCCGATTAAAATTAGCGTGAAATTAAGTTTCTTGATCAAACTATTTGTTTATTGCCATAACTTTACACCAGCAATTGAATAACAAATGAAATGCGTCGATTAAAAATGTAAAATTTTAAATTATTTCGATAAAGGTATAAAACATGCTACTTAATTGACAGATAAAATCTCTCGAGGATGAATATTCCATAAAATCTTCCGGGGAATGTATGCAAGACAAGATGCGTAATTGCTTAAAGCAGATGAAACCTCTCTTTTTGCCACCGAATATCTTCAAATTGATACTTATATCGACGATACAACTGGGAGCAACGATAGGGTTGGTTCGATTTACTTCTCTCTCTCTCTCTCTCTCTCTCTTCTTAAATTCAATTTAAAAAAGAAATAAACGCAATTTGTGAGATTTCTCGATTGCAACTATCAGATCGAACTCGCTACGCCTTTGGATGCCACAGCTGTTTGCGATGATCGAAAGTTACATGAGCACTCTCATGAAGGACGACAATCACGTCTCAGGTCTGCAACCTTCATTTTGTTATATGTTAGGTCAAGAAAAATCGTATCTTAATTCCACTCGATATGTTAATGAAACAAGTAACAGCACAGTTGCATGCGTTCCGGTAAGCTATCTTTCTGACATGAATAAACTTTGGTTGCAATTTATAGAAAGCGAATCCGGGAAATAACATACATATCAATTTCAGGCGGAGTTAAATTCTCGAGTCTTCATTAACTCCATTGTCATCGCCGTTACAGGCGTAATTGGTTATACTCTGGCTGGTAATTTAATTACCATAACTGGAAAAAAGAAATTGATGGGTAAGATATCTATGATTTATAGCAATCGACGCAGTAATATATTGTAAATAGATGGCGATTTTATTCATGAAATAAGCAAAGAAAGATAATGTTTGCGATATCGTAATTTTATTGCAAAATCTATATAATTATCTGTAATTGTATTAGAATTATTATACTTTTGCAGCAATTTGTTTCCTCTCCGCTGCTGCCTGTTGCGGTTCGCTTTATTGGGCCGAGAGTACCAACGGTATTCTCGGATTATCTTCGGTATTCGT
The DNA here is from genome assembly GCF_030449975.1 of Polyergus mexicanus. Classification (NCBI taxonomy): domain Eukaryota; kingdom Metazoa; phylum Arthropoda; class Insecta; order Hymenoptera; family Formicidae; genus Polyergus; species Polyergus mexicanus. The sequence continues at coordinate 78,027 of NW_027223333.1, read as the reverse complement.
TGCTATGTCGAGTATAGGTGGTGCGACTGTTACTAATGTTATTGTTGATAATTTTCCTACATGTCTAAGGTATATGACAATAATTTAAAGCGTTTATTATATATATATATATATATATATATATATATATATATAATTTAAAGTATTTAAAAAATATTAAATAAGTAATAAATGAGAAGAAATCATTGTTTATTTGTATTTACTATCTAATATTCTTATTATATTATTTCATAAACAGAACCATGGCAGTCAGCATAACTATGATGATGGGAAGAATAGGTGCAGTGATAGGCAATTTATTGTTCCCCATTTTATTCAATTTATCATGCCTAGGACCATTCATTATGATTGGTTCAGCTTGTTTTGGTATAGATTATTGTTTTTTTGCATCTAAATATGCACAAAAATATATTATAATTATGCATGAAATTTTTGAAAAATATTTAAAATTTTTCTAGTGTCTGCATTTTTGGTCGTTGCGCTACCTCGTAAGAAAAAGGATGAAGACAAAACGAAGACTATTGTTTAATCTTTCGCAGATATATCTTGTATCTATTGTAGATTTCTTTCTTTATCATAGTCTCAATATGTAAATATATTTTTGTTATTATATGTTTTAATAACTAGTTAGTTTTTATTTTATATATCCATATGTGAACAATATTTTCCATCATATAGATAAAAATGCTCACATATGTTTGTAAGCCTTATTTATTTCCATCTACTGTATTTTATATATATATATATATATATATATATATATATATATATATATATAATGTAGTGAATAAATTATATACTCGCACAATGTATATATGAAAAATGTATTTTTGAAGAACTCAGCGTCATTAAATACATCAGAATTGAGATTTCAATAATATTTATTTAATTTTAACTCTCTAAGCTTATAAAACTTATTTTATCCTGTTTAATCGATAATTCTATTTTTTATTTACTTGTTGACTTACATCAAACTTTTGCCTATCCTTTCACACTTTTTTTTTTCAACATTATTATTTATTTATTTAGTTCCCTAAAAGTCAAACTTTCAAAATACAAAACTACGAATTACATTATAGAATCTGACTTTGTGAAGTTTAGAGTAAAACAATCTATATATTTTATATACATTTTTGCATTATATGTATAAAAGAATATATATATATATATATATATATATATATATATATATATAATGACAAAATAAATATATTTTATAAGTGTAATGAAAAAAAAAAAAAAAAAAAAAAAAAAAAAAATAAAAAAAAATAAAAAAAAGATATCTCCTTGTAGATTTTTAAAAATTGTAATTGTATTTTTGACATGTAATAATTTGATATTTTTCATTTTTAATTTTTTTAATTAAAATTTTACTTGAATTAAATTGTAAATTTTTAGAATTTATTGCATGAGGATTAAAATTATTTTCTATGTAAATTGAGTATTTTAGTAACGAGTTTCTTTCAATTTTATTGGCTAATTATAAGATAATAATTTTTTTAGATTACAGTGTAATTTTTACAAATTTATTAAATTTTCTTCTTTATTTATTTCTTTATTAGTTAACGTGTTTCACTATTCTTTTATTTATATTGTTCTTGGTCTATGGGAAAGAATCAGACCAAGATACATACCATAGTTATATTTATAATATTAATATTTTTTTGAATAAAATGGAAGCAAAAGAGACAAAATGATCAAAAGAATAGAGATAAGGGGGAGCTTCAGTAGTTTAAATATTTTTTAAAAATATATGAAAAGACAATCGAAATACCGTAGAAGGTATTCCACCATGGACACCATAGGAAGGAAGAAGCAAGACAGGCAATGCGACAGGTCATAACAATCTGAGGACTTGAAGAAGAGGATGTTATTGATTTCCATATAGCTTTTATAATTTTACAAGTTGTAATTTTTATCTTTTTTTATTATGTATGAATTTTGAATTGTAAATTTGAACAAATTGAATAATAAATTGTAAATTGTAAATTTGGTGTTTTAACTTGGCGCCCAAATTCGGGCTTGATTCTTGGTCGGATTTCCGCGATCGTGCGCAATATTACAGCTTGCTTTTACCAGCTCTCCGACCTGCCAGTGTCGATATAGCAGCGGTGGTCGCTGGTCGGCCTCGAGCGACCCAGACGTTATGTGAAGAATTAAATCGGAGTCCTGATGGCTTTGGCTTGATCCGTAGGTAGTTGTACGCATCTTAAAAGGAATCATGGAAGAAGTTTTTCAAAACGGCAACTATCAGAGGGAGGCTAACGCCAACAACATGATCGCCGTAGAGACGCGAAAAGAGGTAAAGAGAGTTCCAGAGCTTGTTTTCCACATTCGCCTGGCAAATCGATACATAGTGCTTCGCCTTTCCAAAGTCGTGTCGCGTGTCGTGCTCGTCGTTGTAGAATCGTCGTATGACTCCAGAATTTCAGGAAAAATGAGTGCTTCCGGTTTAGACGGAAAGAGATATTAGATTTATTGATTAATTTTTTAATTAAGTTGGAGATTTTTTAATTAAAACAAATGTATGTCGCGCTGTGATCATCAGAGTTACTGCGCAGCGTTTCTCGATCGGTGTCACTGACTTGCCTCGTGTACGTATATATATATATATATATATATATATATATATATATATATATATATATGTATATACATACATACATACATACATACATACATACATACATACATACATACATACATACACACACACACATAAATACATATCATACATACATATTCGTTTCTCAATCCCCTCGTATATCTCTGTATGTTCTTGCTACAAGTACATCTGTTGCCTATCAATGTTTGTGTACTATCGTATCTTCAACCCATAGCTTCCGTGAGTGATAATGAAAGGATAAGCAATGTCTTTCAAATTTACATAACTATTTGGGGATATCAAATTTATATTATAATATATTCCAGGACTGCTTGCTGGACCATATGGAGATCTCAATAATAGAAGCTGAAAAAAGAGCAAATAAGGCGCTTAATCTAAGAGAATTCTACACAGTATATCTTATTGAAACTAAGTGAGTAAAGAAGTATAAAAATATAAATTGCATACATAACATTATATAATAATAATTGAGCACATTGTTACATGTTTGTTACATTTTATTTTTTTCTTCATAGAGTTACTGATCCAGATTTCAAAAACGCTCTAACTAGGATAAGCTCATTATGGCGACGATATACCGAATTTGAATTGCTTCGCGCTTATTTGGAAATTTCTTATCCTTACATTGTGTTACCGCCGTTACCGGAGAAGAAAGTTCTTTACGCGTGGCAAAAAGTGACGACTGATACATTCGATCCCGACTTTGTCGATCGTAGAAGAGCTGGTCTCGAGGTACGTTTTCGATCTATATTTCCAACGATAATAGTACAGTAGGAATATTGGAAAAATCTAAAAAATACTTTTATAGAATTTTCTTATAAGAGTCGCGTCGCATCCTATCCTTTCGCGCGATAAACATTTTATGGGATTTCTCCAGCAGAAGGATGGTTGGAGAGAGAGTGTTAAAGAAACAGGTATTTTATTTCTACGTATTATGCAGGTTAAAATTAATTAATGGATCATTAGATTATTATATCTAATCACATTTATTATTTTCGCATAGGATATCTGCAGATTGCAGAATCAAAACTAAAAGCGCTTAGTGTAGCAGTACGATTGAGAAAACCGGACAAACGGTTCGAAACTATAAAAAATTATGGAATTGAGCTGCAGGTATGCACTGCAAATTAAAATAATATTATTTTACGCGTAACGTTGTACTATCTTGCAGAATAATTTGTGCAATCTTCTGCGAGTGCGTGCACGCCTCGTGGAGAAACAACATAGTCTATACAAATTGCACGCAAACTACGGACGCGTCTTCAGCGAATGGAGTGCAATAGAAAGAGAGATGGGCGACGGATTGCAGGTATTATTCGTTGCATTATAAAAATAACATTGTAGCTTGATAAAGAAATCTCGATTTTACTTATTAATGGTTGCGATTATAACAGTACAATAATAAAGAAAAGAAAAGAAAAGAAAAGAAAAGAAAAGAAAAAATGAAAAAAGTAGAAAAGAAAAAAATCAGTATAAGTATAAAAATTGCAAAACACCGCATTACAGCCTGTTTTCTTAGAAATCGGGACATTACTTGGATTCATTAGCGGCAACGATAGATACCACTCTCGAGGAGGAAGAGCTCATAGCCGATCAGTTGAAGGAGTGGCTGTTTGGTGCTTCGGCATTGCAGGCTGTGGTTAGACGCAGGGAAGCCCTGCAACTTGCGAAAGACGAGGCACACGATGCCTTAACCGCCGCGTTCGAACAGAAGGAAAAAGTTATGCAAGGTATTGGAAAATGCTTGTGTATTCGAAATAACATTACAATCTTATTATTTTATTTTTTGTACAAAAATAATAAATTTTCAAGGTAAAGCCGGTTTGATGTCACGCTTATTCGGCTCCGTGGACACGGAGGAAGTTCGCGAGCTGAAGATTCTTCAGTTGGAACAGAGAATCGCGCAGCACGATGAAGCTGTAAAACAAGTGGATGAAGATTTAAAGTAAGAGACAGAGTTCTGATGATTATTCTGTTCGAAATTCATCCGTAAACGTATAATTTTTAGTAAATCACACTGATCTCTCCATAGGTCTTTCTCCATTAAAGCCATAATGGATATCGAAAGATTCCAACACCAAAAAGTCGTCGATCTGAAAGAAACTTTGGCAGCTTACTGCGTCTTGCAATTTAAACTAGCTAGGAAGGTTGATATTAAATGCAATAATACTCTTTACACTCGTTTCATTCGGCGTACTTGAATTTGGAACGATTGCATTATCTTTTTTATTGATACAGGGTCTCCAAGCTTGGCAGCACATCAAAGGTTGTCTCGAAAGTATGCCGTAAATGTGTTTATGGTGAAGCAGACTGTCACAGAACAATAATCGTTTCCGCGTCTCTCGTGCGATACACATTCCTGTATCTGTAAGTTTACTCATACGCCCTACGCTTATTATCATATCGATGTATATGATGGTTATTATTTAATGTTTTAGATTTATGTATAGGGAATATTATGTATGTATGTAATTCATGTTGGATATACATAAATATGTCGCAATACATTATTTAAATATTTATGTGTTTAATACACCGCTTATGTGCGGGCACGAATAATCAATTACAATCAATGATGCGCGAAAAAGTGATCGTACTTAATCGTGTACAACAAACCAAAACGCGATACGAAAATTTATCGTATCTGATCTGCTATATGCAAATGATCGTAATATTGTTGTAACTTTTTGTACACTTTCTTTCTCTCTTCGTTATTAAATAGACACTTTGAATAATTATATATTTTCGCTATTAAATTCGATTTAATCTTTTCATGCAGAATTATATTAATTTTTGAATAAATATGTATAATAAACATATGTATTTGCGTTATCGCAAATTAATATGCATTATCAATACAAATTAATTATATTTATTACTACTGATAGTATTTATTACGTATATTTTCAGTATTATTGTTATTATCAGATATTGTTGGTGTTTATTGTATACTTTTCTCAATTTGTAATTTATTAACAGATTATGTCGTCGTATATGATCTTTATCATATATAATATATATATATATATATATATATATATATATATATATATATATATATATACATATATCTGATCATCTCTCTCTTTTGAATTTTAAATATAGGTATTTTGTATATATTATTTTCTATGATATTATTATGCACAGATAAGTGTATAATTATTTCTTCCCGTCGCATTTAAATACTCGAAAAAATGTACAATCTATATACACTTACTTTGTATTTATTTTCTGTATAGGCACGATTATATATTGTCATATATTATATATTTTTATACATAAATTTAGCTTTATGTTATGAGCAAATAATTAAATATATATAGTTCTATCTGTATTTTTTATTATTAACAGGCATATATACATATATGGTGCATTCTCTTCTCATTTCCTAAAAAAAAAAAAAAAAAAAAAAAAAAAAAAAAAAAAAAAAAAAAAAAAAAAAATAGAACAAACTTTTTTTTGTCATCTATAGTAGAAATTCGAACGTGAACTTTGAAAAGTGCAATCAGAGGTAGATAAATATACGGACAATAAACTTGATGTCTATATGAAGATTTCATCTATGTGATTGTATTAGTCAATTTGTATTTGTTATTTTCTGTGCAGAAATATGTATTTTGATTTTTTTTAATATTCCACAGAGATAATAGAGAGATACACTCTATAAAATATATTTTACATTCATGTGAATTACTTTATATTTATTTTTTTTACAGACACGATATTATATAATATTCTAGACATTTTATTAGACATATATCTGGCTTTATGTTATGATCAGATAATAAAATAATATATATATGATCAATTTATATCTATGTCAGTTTGTTTTTATCAAACATAATGCTTACTCTATTTTATTTTTAAAAAATATTATTTTTTTATTTTTTTGTTACATGTCACAGAAATCCACATGAGTGCGCGTGCAAAATTTAAAAATACTATTATTAGCTTTATAGAGAAAAAGCATTGCAGAAAATAAATTTAACGCTTGTTATTGCGGATATTTTGTTCATATATTTCTATTAATCGTTTAGTTCGTTTTCACCATTTAATCATTTAATGTAGCAAAACATGCGCGTTGTATATTTTTAAAATATTGCAAATAGAGAAATTATGTCATTGAATATATTTTCTATTGTTTATATGCAGCTTCATAAAATTATTTCCTGTCAACTCAAATATATACCTGCGCATCTGTCAAAATATTAAAGATAATTATATCTTAGTCACGAACTCCCGAAATAATTTTCAGGGAGAAATACGAAAATAGGTATGATCCTAAATACAGTTGCGTTATTTATGAAATTATAGATAACTGTGTTATGATATGCAAAATATAGGAACGCAGTAAAATTTTTTTTACCGAACAGGATTCACAGCTAGTTTAATAGGAGAAAAGAGAATAAGAAAGCAGAAATTTTAAGACACAGATGTCTACCTATGTGTGCAATTATTAAAAATATCGATACTTGAAGTGTACATGCAATTACCAATAAGTTTAAATAAAGGATATGCGATTAAAATTAATAAAAAAGACGATAGAGAATTTATTACAGTTAATTATTTACACTTATATCATTCGCATAACAAATATCACATTTTCAAAATTCAATCGACATAAAGAGAGAGCCACAATATCTTACACCAAATTATACGTTACAAGATTACATTCTATATACAATAATTACAAAAAAATTGTCAATGCAACTGTTTTTAAAGATTTCGATTTGCAATGAATTCGATATACAGTATATTCTGATGATCAGAAATCAACAGAAATAGCTTTATATATATATATATATATATATTTTTTTTTTTTTTTTTAAGAATATATTTACAGGTAGGAGTGTGGGTTTATTTTAAAATCAACTCGTATGATTTATCGCACGCGATGTCAAAGACATCCACACAAGATGCATTCATAAAATGCTTGACACATATATTAATCGTTGATGTCCATGAGATGCGCGTGTTATGCATTACATAGTATTTACATGTGTTTTAAATAATCACCTTAATGATTGATTGCTATGTATAATATAATGCGTTCATGTTTGATGATAATTATTTATTATGATATTTGCGTATTTAACAAAATATTTGGCACTTTGTCACTCTTTGTTTCAGAAGCAGAGAATAAACGACGAAAAAAATCAAATAAAATTTTATTAATTCAATTTTATATTTTTTATAGAGATCTTTTTGTTTAAATTAAATATTTTTATATTCAATATTTTAATTATCCATTAAAAGCACTCTGATATCGAAAATACGAGAATTCAAAAACAAAATAAAAAACAGGATGATACATAATATGTTCATATCATCCTGTAGTATGTACATATATATATATATATACATATTCGTGCTTTAATAGATTGAAGTAATATAAAAGAAAATGTTTGGTGATCAATGAATGCATATTTGACTACAAGAGTACATTCCAGCAAGATTTCTGAGTTGGAGAGATCGCTGTGTGCAATTTGATTTATTACCATATCACTACGATATAAGATCGCAATATTCTTGACATGTTTATCATTTTGATGCTCTAAATTTATTTGTAGATGCAGCACGTCGGACGCCAACATTGAGCGACAAAACTCGCGTGGCAAATGCGGATGGTATATCACCGTGTCAAATTTTCTGGCTTTTCTTCTGAAAATTTTCTTATCCTCTACGCTCGTCGAATCCTCGTTAAAATTTTCTTAAATTAATCATGAGAATCGGAATTACAAACGTTATTCTTGTTTCAGTCTTTTACCTTAGTAAAGAAAGTTCTCAAAATCACGATCTTGGGAGAACTTTCAAGTCATCATTTTGGTCGTACTATTGTACTATGTCACATTATCTTTCTTCAAGTAACGATTGTTAATGATATTGCATCATTCGCGGAAAATGCAGATTAAAAATATCAGTCTTCTCAAAGATTTTGAATCTTACAAAAACATTCAGACAGGTCGTTGTTCGTTGTTATCGCGGATATTCCACATTGTCATTGGCAGTTCCTCACGAGGATTTCCGGTTTCGTCGAATACGCAATCCTCGGGCATGGTTGATCCACGAGAAAATTTGAAAACTTTAAAGCCAGGCAGCCACTTTAGAAATCTCGACCATTTTTTTCCCGAATCTCCTATATTGGACGCGTGTACGCTCTTGTATATCGTTCTCTTCGTCCACGATGCGTCCTGGTTCTTGCGAATCGATCGATTCTTGCCACGTTTGCCTTCCTGCGACTTGTGATGCTCATTATAGAGCGGCCGCAAATTGTTATTGTTCCTCGTCTCTTTAGCATGTTTCTTCCGCACTGAATTCGTTCTGGTAGACTCTGGTAATTTTTCTGAAATATTCATCGATTGCCTTTGACTGTCTTCCACAGAATTTCCTGAACCTTCTACGCTGTCCGCTATTATACCAGATCCTTCACCGGATCCTCCTTCAGATCCTCCACCGGATCCTCTTCCAGATCCTCTCCCCGATGCTGCACCGGTTCCCGCTATCCTGGAACCATAAGCACCAATGGTCCTTTGTTGAGATCGCGACAGGCTTGAATATGAACGTTGCTCGTGACGTGCTGGCAATCCAGCAAGTCTGCAACTTTTTGATAACGTCTCCTGGAACGATTTGAACGATATTTATGACAAATAAGATATATTGTGTAAAAACAGATAAAATTATATATATATATATATATATATATATATATATATATATATATATATATATATATTGAAGCAATAACAATTTAAGAGAAGCTTGTTTATTATAAAAATATAAATTTGAGATACTTTTTCAAATTATTGTATCATTTTTTCTACAATGTTGCAATATATATATATTTTTATATAATATTATATATTTTTTAAAGAAGTATTTTTATTTTTATTTTTATTTAAATTTTAAATGTATATGCATTGTTGTTATATTACTAATTTCAATTTCTTGTAATAAATGTTTTATAACTTTGATAAAAAAAATTAAGTTATCAATTAAAATAATTTTCAGACAGCATCTAGTTTATTTCAATTTAGATTCCTTACCATAAACGCTTTGCGGAATTTATTCGACATAATATTGTAAAGGATCGGGTTGATCGTCGTGGATACATAATAGAAAACGCCCGATATATAGGTCATTAAGAGGTTGAGGAACTCCATCCACGGGCCGTTCGATGTGATATGATCCTCCGTATTAGTCCCATATATGGCGATTAATCGTTGTACATGAAACGGGGCCCAACAAATGAAGAATGCTATCACTACCGCGACTGCAACAATACAAACGTAAATGTTTGTTTGTAGAATTTGCTACAATTGTTTTGTAACAAATGTATGCATCAGTATTATTACCTATCTCCTTTTACAGCAAATTATTATTTGCAATATAGAGATCGATCTTTCCTCAGAAGCTTATATGGTAATAGTGAGTACAAGCTTAATGAGCCCAAGCTACTCGAGCTTTTCTCAAGCCTGGAAGCTTTCAATTCTGGCTATTCAAATCTCTTGGGGATTTAAAGAGACTTAATAATAACAGATAATGTTTAAATATTCGAAATATTAATATTACGGAGTCGTTAAATAGTCTGTTTTGCATTATATTTTTTTTTGTTTCTAATATATAAATTATTTTTTAATCTTTTCCTTGATTTTATTACACTTAGATAGTTTAATCAATCACATATACACAATAATAGGTTGATGGAATGTAAACACCGAGTAATATTATATAATATAATATTATAATAAATAATTTTACTAACGCTAATTGTAAGTGACGTCCAGAAGCAGAGATCAATAATTCATTGAATTAGATGTCATGGTTACATAATAAAAATATCCTGTATGTTTAAAAGTTTCGTTAATTTTATATACATTCGAAAAATAAAAAAGCCATATTTTATCGCAAATATTTTTTTAATAAAAAATGAGAATGGATGAATAATAAGATGAATAATAAGGAAAAATTTAATTCGCGAATAAATTGAATTATGTTTACAAGATTGGAGATTTCTTTTATAAAATAGTTTCATAACATTCCAAGTATCAAGGCATAATTAATATTGTCTGTATCAACAAATAAAGATTTATCAAACTAATGTAATTATGGGAGACGTTAACAAAATTCGATATTTTTCTCGATAAAAAGCAGTACGATAAAATGGACGCTATAAATACTTTGAATTTTTGCTTAATTACGTCGTTATTGAAATATGTTAAGAGAAATCTGTACGTTTTTCATTAATGACCTATACATTTTTATGGAGCATAATGCGTTGGTTTTTTTAACAAATGTTATACTATGCTAAATTATTTTTTAATTAAATTTTTCAAAGGGAGATTTATGAACGCGTGTCAATAAAAATTTATTTCTTTGTCAAATTTCTACATTGACGTTTACTCATGCCACTCATACGAGATGTTCTGTTTTATTTTACTAAAACTAAATCGTATGATAGATATCATATAAATTTTATTATGTCTCAAAAAATATTCAAACCAAAGATAATATTGCGTTGTTTATATTGTATTAAAATAACCGCATATTTCGCTCGCAACATAATTTGCAATTGCGTCAACAAATATCTTGTGATTTCTGAATTTTTCCGCATATCTTCCTTTGCAAATTATGTTTACAACTTTTTGAATTTCTTTTTTATTATTATATGAAAGAAAATGCGAGGTGCTTAAACGTGATTATTTCCTACCAGATGTAATTATATCTTATTAAATCTGCTTATCATCCATTATTTTAAACGAGTATAATTGTAAACGATAGAGTGTATCATTATAGTATTATATAACCTTGCAATATATTTTTTTCTCTTTCCTTTTATATAGATTATTATAAATGTTCTGTATATGGTATACTATGTATATAAGAGCAAATAAAAATGTGTTATATATGCCATTATAATATGAAATAAAATTAAGAGGTGTTATGTGAAAATAATGTTTTTTTCCACAGAAAATAATTTGTTATAAAAAATTAAAAATTTTTTAAATAAAAATAATATATCTTTAAATTGTAAAAAAATATATTTATTGTAAATAAAAATGTCTTTAATTAAATTTCTAAACAGAGAATGAGATAAAAATATCTGAAATTATCTGCATGACTTACAATTAGTTTAGATTTTATTTTTTCTTTTTCTAAGTTTTTCATAAATCATGTCATTCAGATCTGTGCTAAATATTTATATTTCACATTCTCCCTCTTATTATTCAAGATATGTAATTTTTGTGTATTTTTACAAAAATTATCTTAAAATTTCTTAGATTATATCTCATTTAATTTCTTCGTGTTATATATCGAATTATGTATTTCATATTTTATATATTGGTGACATATATCATATGTAATTTGTATATATATGTGTATAAACTTTGTTTATATATACATTTAATTGTTATTATCCTTGCTTTTTAGATTATTATCTATTTTACACCACATATTAATAGAGAGTTATAGTTTATATTTTATATCATTGTATATTTTGCATCACTTTTCCATCCGAATTTAACTTGTATTAGTTCCTATTAGATATATATTGTATAATGATAGACTTTAGTAACAAATGTATGGTAAATAATGGATGTAATGATCTATAAATTTTATATATCTTGACACTGTAACATATATCAAAAGCCAGAAAGAGAAGGATATCCCGTGACACAATCGATTCTCGATTTTATCTGCTCGCATGCTTTTCAGGAGAGAAGAAAAGCCGTGTCGTAGGAGGTGTGACAAATGTTTGGCATTCTTTACTGAATACTTTACATCCATTATGATTAATTGTTTTGATTGAATCGATTATGCCTGATCTACATCGAGAAAAAAAAGTTGTTAACTTGACTAAATGCGTTCAACTGATCACCATTTTTTAAATTGAAATATTTAACTGCTTAAATCAAATATGTCATGTTAGATTTAAAGTATCGTATTTAATCTAAATACTTAAATATTTTAATTAAAGAAATAGTAATCAGCTGAACCCATTTAAGTTAAGAATTTATTTTTCTCGGTATAGAATTTAATGTAAGATCTTATAGCGAGCAATGTTCAAATTCGCGGAAAATTTAAACTTGTGACTAATAGCCTGGGGAAATACATCGTGGGGAAATACGTGTGTTGAACGGCAAAGCTTATTAAACTTGTACGGGCAGAGTTTGCTTTGTCAACATAATACGAATGCAACTGAGAGACACTGCAGCTTGAGTGCGCAATGCCCTTTGCATAAGCTCACCTACTTTGTAGCTAGTTGCAACTTCTATGTAAATATCAAAAATTTGATTATCTTCTCATCGGAAATAATATTTTATAATGTAATTGAACAATAATTTGTAGTGTATAAGAAAAACAGTTTGCCGCGAAAATCATTTATGATCCATTTTCATATGCGTGAACTTATTATGCAAACATAAAAAGAAGTAGATAATGATCGCGAGGCACGATGAAGAACGGCAAGATATAATTCATAAATATGCGTGAAATTAATCGGCGATATTTTCCGAAGAAACTGGTTTGTCTTTTTTTCTTTTTTGTTTTTTTTTTTCGCTGCGTCATGTGTAATATTCCGTAGTCAAATATATAAAATGCGACATTCATATAACTGATAAAATGATTCACAAAATTAAATACATAATATCTTTCAACGTGATATAAAATTATGTTTCATATTATATTATTTAAAACTATGAGAAAAGAGAGAGAAAATGATATATTAAATTATACGGTTTAAATTACAGTTTTATTGCAAACTTTGAGGAAATTTGATTATTCGCTATTACAATATATCTAATGCGAAAAGTAATAATAATGTATTTGACATGATTAGTAAAATTTTGCGGAAACACATCATCAATTGTTTAAATGCGAAGAGCCGCTGATGATCGAGTCAATAGTGTTATGTATAATACGAGCGAATATGCAAGAATAGATAACTTGCACTGTAATGTATTATATTATATTTTTAATATAATTTGTTGATTATGTTAAATTATTATAACGATGGTGATGCAATGATGATGAAGTGCTTTGTTTAATGTGATAAAGTGATTGAAGATGTTGGCGCGTATATTTTTCTTTTTCCATTTTAATAGACACTAATTTATCAAGGTTTCAATAATTATTAAAATAAATTATGCTTAATAATATATATCTTCTCTCTGTCGTTATTTAAAAATACTGCATTAAATTATCTCCGATGCGCATTTATCATTGCAAATAATAACAAGTTGACGGATTGATATCATCATAGGAAAACGCAATCTTTATTACGTTCAATATCTGCGCCACATATAACGGATAATAAAAAAATATACTGCTGGAAAATCCATAGTAACTGTCGTAAGAGACCCATTTATCCGGAAAGGCACTTGGAGAATGGTATTAGATTCGTCAGAACACAATCAATCTATTTTTTTTTTGGATTTCTCCTCCAGTTAATTTAGGGCTGTTGTCATATCCGTGTTTTGCTTTCATCTGGAAGAGATTGATCGGGAATAAAGAATAAATTGCGATGTTTTTGCTTTTGTTTCTTGAGATTGCGGATTTTGTTTCTTTCCGTCTCATGTAAATATCATAATCTTGTGCGTTATAAGTACGATCAAAAATTTGAATTTTATTAAATTCGATAAAAATTGGCACAGATATCAAATAAAACATCGAAATACAAATTGTTCGTATAAATACGTCGAAAAATTAAAAAATGTAACATGTATTTTCAAGAATGATATGTTTTTCATGATTGATGTTTTTTATTTATAACACAATATTATTTTTTTTATATTTACATTTTATACAGTATCATCTTGATTTATTTTTTTTTCCAATCAAAAATTAAGATTACAAGGATTAAATCTTTTTTTTTTTTTTTTTGCGATATTAACGCTGAGAAACAATTCATCTGATGGTAATTATGCGTGATATGTTTGATTACTCGAATCACTGAAATCGAATGTTTCTCACGGCTATACGTGAGATATCTTGGAAAAACATCCACGATTGAAGATATCCTCCCTACCGTTTTCACAGCCGATAATAATTCGTCTCTTTTGCGACGATCTTCCGCAATTCATCCTTCTCGCTATTATCAGAAACCGACGATGATTTATCCCGCAGAAAGATTTGTTTTTCTTTAGACCACAACCCCGCATTTTCCAGACGAAAATGATCGGTAGCATGTTACTTTATATGCGGGACGTACATTGAATATTCAAAAGCGCGATATTCAGCGACACCCGAAAAATATTCCATATCTTTGACATCGACGTTGACAATGTGCTTAATAAAAATGTAAATGTTAATTGTGTTGTAAATATTAAAAAAATATTTTAAGTATTAATTTATACGCAGAACAAAAGAAAAACGTTTTTTTCCTCGGCTGAATCATCAATAATTCTTCTATCTATGTTATCGAGAACATGTAATAATATTTACTATTGAGAATTGATCAATAGTCTCGTTGCAACAATTAGTCTAAGTCTATCAATAAAAATTTAATAAATCAATCAATCAATATGATGAGCAGCGCGTATTAGCAGAATGAATTTGCCATAACATTGTCGGATATAATGTGCACATTATGCTCAATCAGAGCGCGAGACATTTGATCTTTGTATATGTACCTGGTTATAAAAGAGTCTGTCGTCAACCAGACGCTCGCATCAGACATTACCGGTGTTTTTGATAGATTACTAATCATAAAAGATACATATGGCTCTCGTCTCCTTGCATCATTTTAAACATGCCGGTCATAAATATCGTCAGATTTTAGATCGCGCATTAAAAAGTACAATTATCATACAAACTGGGCAATATGTGTGACTCTTTTATGCAACTGTCGATATGTTGATAATTCTTCACTCAAACTTAAATCAACTTTAAAAACTTGAAGAACTTAATTAAAAATTTATAAACGATATGAAAATTTTCCGCACTCGTTAGGAAAGGATCATAAAAACATATTAGATTAAAATCGTGTAGGCACGCGCGAATTTTCACCGACGAGTTTATTAACAAACTAATTACATCTTGTCGCGCGATCAAGGAACTTCGATCAAATTTATCATCCTAATGCTTGTACTTGTAGATATTATCAATTATTAGACAAAAGTATTCTCTCTCTCTCAAATATATATAATAAAATTAATTTCTAGTGCTAGATTTGAATTCCTATCGATTATCCTTAAATATTTTTTTGTATATTGCATATTTGTATATTGTATAATATATAAATTTATATATAAAAATATTATATAAAAAAATAAACGTAAAATATATAAAAATAACTAAAATATATAAAAATAACTAAGTTTCGATTTCGACATTGATAGTCTTGTGTATTTTCAAGCAACTTTGATAGAATTATTTTTCTTCGAGTGACTTTGATAGAATTTCAGAGAGGAGAAAAAATTGAAGATAAAACAAACAAACGAGAAAGCAATATGTACTTTTTGTGTGTTCTTCTTATTTTAAATGTAATGTTTCTGAATCTTTGTAAACTCTAGAACTCTGGAGGATGATCGATGGATATTTAAATAGATTTCATTCGAGTGTTCTAATTAAATTTTCATTTACTACAATCGTTTATCTCTTATCAGACTCTATGAAAGAAGTACCTTTCATGATAAGCGACGGAATAAAAAAGTTAAGTGAGAGCGCATGAAACTTTCGATACTGTATCGGTAAAATGTAATTTCTTTCTCGCAGTATGTGTCTTTACTCAATGATTAAAAATTGACCATGTCTGTCGGACAATATTTTATCAGTTACGATCAAATGATAATTTGTGATTATATATAGAAAGATATTTTATATATATATATATATATATATATATATATATGGTATATAAACTAAAGTTACGTTACCTCTACATTATCTCTTTAATGAAAAGGCTACGTTTTCAAGGATATGCAGTTGATACGACTAATCTATTCGTGTATTATTAATTATCTTATTACAGATATCATATTATCACGAATAAAATTTTCATACATGCATAAAATTTGCATTTATTAATGAAAGATAAAAATTGCTGGAAAAAACGAATTGTATTAATTTATTGTACCTAACAAACAGCAGATTTTTATCATGTTTTCATAGAAAATTATTTTTTTGAATTATATAAAACCGCGAAATTTTTCATGAATTAGTTGAAAATCACGAAATATTATATTTCACTCGTAATATCTCGTTTATGTTTTTCTCAGCGCATTTATGTTCTACGGAAGTAAATCCAGTGATTATTTCAATTCTCTATAAGGTATTGTCAATAGCTGGCACAGTTTCTCAGAGAATCGTTGGTTCGCGTTACAGCAAAGAAGAATTAAATTTAATTTTCCGTCTATATACGTGTGCGACATATATCGAGCGTTTCATGTTACTGGTGTGTGATTACGGTGCCATTCGTCATGTTGATTGCTTTATTTATTTGAATTTGATGTATAAAAGTGGAGATGATTAAAGGGCACTCAAGGCAACATTAAAGCGACACAGTTATTGCATATATATGCGTGACAGCTATTAGTCCATGGAATTTTCCAACAATTCAAACTTTACTGGAACATTAAATTGAATGGACTTTCCGAGAAACAAAATCGGATTACGCTCGACGAGCGGAAGAATCTGCAAGAAGTTGAAGATAATAATATTTACAATGTGAAAAGAATAAAAAAATTCGATCATATCTATGCGATGGATAATAAAACTAAAGTCGCATTATGTCTAATTTGACACGACGCATTATGTTGCCATGCGTTTGAAATAAGTTATGCGGAAATAAATTTATTTTGAGACACTGTGTATTCGGTGAAATGTTCCATATTTGTTTACTAGCTTTGAAGATGCCTCAAAGCATCGTACTAAATTCAGCGGGATGTAAACTTTAAGTTCTCCAGGTCGCGCTCACGGTGGCGCCTTGCGGTTGTAAAACCACTGTATCGCGCGATCCATACGAGGAATATTGCTCTATGAATGTTAATTTTCCGTTACATAGTAACGAAGATAACAAGTATACGAAATTATAATTTAATATATTAATTTGATAATATTTAATTTTAATTTAAAATTTATTTGTAGGTGCAACGAGAAAGAAAGAGAGAAAAGTAGGAATAAGAAGCGGCAGAAACTCTAGTTCCTCCGATAAGAAGATAAAAAGATTTTTTTTATATTAAAGCGACATATCTCTAAATATGAACAAATAGCATTTAATAAGAGAGAACGTTATAGAGATACAGCTACATCAGCGGCAGACAAATACCATATATCTCTTGGAGACCTGGAAACATGAGCGCGGCCCCATCATTCTTTCAAAGATGTATGTACATAATAAATATAGTACGAATTCTATAGCACTGCGAGTTAAATGATTTTTACTAAATTTTGGAATTAATGAAAATAAACACCAGCGTTGAATTACGCGAAAGATTATTTAGCCATTGAAATAATAAAAGATGTAATAAAAGTTTAGATATATACGAAATAATATTAATGCTCAATTATACTACGAGAAGATCATAGGAATAAACATAAATAAAATTACTTATTAACGATCAAACAATGATCATTTATTTTCGAACTTTTGCTCTGCTATGCGAATAATTTTGATAAAATGTAGAATTATAGGGCAGCCAATAAGAGAGCATTCAATAAGAACGTATCGACCGATGTAAAAATAACTGACACCATAGATTCTCCTTTCGAGTTTACACATTCGATATAGAGATAAACTTTCTCCGCTTGCCCGAAGAAGTAATACAAAGTACACAAAATTGTAATATATGCAGATGCATTTGTGTATCAAAATAATGTGCGGTCCCGGTGTTTGTTCAACTACAGTACAACTAACTGTAATGAAATGATTATCGCTGCAAACGATCTCTTTTTTTCTTTACATACGCGTGACTTTTACGCGCGCAATTTACGTAGTAAATTTTTCGATTTCTGCTAAATTATGAAATAATTGAAAACGGAAAATGAATTGTTATTTTATCATCGATTTCAGTTAACGCGTTGATGACCGTGGGATAAAAATAAATTCATTCGTAGACACATGCATAAATTTTGTCTCAAGCTGAATTAATCAATCGAATCGAACGTGGACTGCATGTGTAATATTATGATATAAAACTGTTACGGATGATAATTTTTCATGTTACATAACAATTTCGCGTTGCGTGAAAAACGAGTATTCTCGGTATATCTTTAATATTAATCATGCCGCATTTATATATCAACATTGAACAATTCATGGCAAAGTTTAATGTCTGATCTGAGATTTTTAACGCAAATTTTGAGACGGTGAAAAGTAGGCATGCATATTTAAAACGCTGAATTAAACTCGCATAAGTAAACAGCTTCTTCTGTCCAATCCTTGATGGTGATATATAATATCCATGTTGCGTAATATAATACTATGCCCCGTTATGTATTTACTCAAAAATGTGTAGTTTATTTCGGGAAACTTATTTAATAATTTTTTTTTAATAACTCTTTAAGTAATTTTTTTTTCAAATATAGAATTTTTACCGTCTTGCAAAAATATTTTGACTTCTCTGGCAAATATTTAATTTCTGCTTTTATTGATTAATTTTAATGACAAACTATTGTTTATTTCTGAGCTATCACAAGCAGTTAATCGCTTTTATTATAGTATGTTAATATTTACGTGATAATTAAACGAATTTAAGCTATGCAAGCGGCTGCGCTCTATTATTACGGACAGCTGAGCGCTGAACAACATCACGATATTAATTTACGGTTTGCTGAATCGTTAACATATTTATACCTAACAACGAGATCATTTATGAAACGATTTCAACATCTATCAAATGGCATGCAAACTACCAATAGATGATTTGCTCGTAACCTTATTTAATTGCGCAATCGAGTATTGCGTGCTGTCGATCCGTTCTTCAATTGTTTCACCAAACGCAGCTCAATTTAAGCCGATAATTGAATTTGAATAAATAAATTGTTTATTATTATTGCAAATTAAAAGTCACGCTACGGATAAAGAGAGATACCTCACGCGAAAACTCACATAGCATCTTCAACACCCTCCTGGACGATCTCCCAGGATGTCTGCAGTTTTTCATTGACTCGGTTCTGCCCGAGACAGTCATGTTCGACTTCCTGAGCTTGAGGCCGATCAGCGCGTAGAGGAACGTGATGAGGCACATCGGCAATACAAAAAACAAGAACGTGGATAGTTCGAATGAGTGATCGATGATGATCCTCTTGACCGTGCACATAACCATGTCGGGATGATCGCTGTGCTGGACCACGCCGAATTGCAATGCCTGCGGTAGCGCGCAGGCCAAGGCCATCAGCCATATCACGAGGATCAGCTTGATCACGCGTGACAGATTTGACAGAGTCTGTGAGAGAAATGGATGACAGATCGCCACGTATCTTTCGACGGTGAAGGCGGCGATAGTGAGCACGGACGCGTTCACCGATGTCTCCGAGGCGAGGCCGCGTAGCACGCAGAAATCCTCGCCGAAGATGTACGGGTATTTGCACCAGACCATGTACATCTCCGCCGGGAGACCCGACACGAGTAGCAACAGGTCGGACATGGCCAGACTGAAGAGATAATAATTCGTTGCAGTGTGCATGGACTTGTTGCGCGCGATCACGATGCACGTGCTAACGTTGCCGATGATGCCCGTGAGAAAGATAAGCGCGTAAATTACGGTCACCGGTATCACCACGTATAGAGAATCCCGATATGGACCGAATGACACGACGGAGAAATTGGACGTGTCATTAAATAAATATCGCTCCGATAACGCCAGGCCATCATTGTAGCTGACCTTTGTGCAGGTGCCGTTTGAGAAGTTCGATGATACCGTAGGGGTCATTATGATCCCGATTATACGACGCGCACGAAAATACCTCCGTTTTTCGACATTTTTCGAACCCGATTTCTTTCCCGATAGTTTGCCACGAAATTGATGCGATATTTTTTCGTCTTTTTCGTCGACGGTTAGTTGGTCTCATACAAAGTAGATAAATGGAATTTTCATTGGTTTCATGCGCCGTTAGGTTCTAGCACACTTCTTCTTCTTCTTCTTCTTCTTCTTCTTCTTTAGTGATAAAAGTTTTTAAGTTTTCCTCTATTTTATCCTTATTTTGACCGCAGGATACATTGGCTTCTCACAAATAACAAGAGTGAGAAGAGAAACATGATCCCTGTTTGATTCAACTTTGATTCAACATATAAAATCCCCCTTATATGTCAAAGTTAGATTTCCTGGATCTCGCGTCTTTCGAATATTTGTTCTTCGACCGATAACTCGCGTTATCACTTATTTAATTACCGAAGCGATCACTTATTTCATTACTCGAGGTCGCGAGATGCTTCACGTAACTCGTTCGAAAACAAAAACAGAAACGTCATAGCAAAGTTTTTTATTAGATATCACTTCTATCGTTTAATTTTTGCATTGACGAAGCTTTTTTTTATTCAGTCTTCTCATGCGCGCGATCACGTAGTAGTCTCACTAGGGGACAATTTCGCTTGTATCTTCGCCGTGTTTGTTTTCCTCGAGGGGGAGTTTGTTCACACTCTCGAGGAGCGGATAGTCTACCTGCCGCTACGGACGCTGGTCGAATCACGACTGTCGACGCCGCGACGCGCCGAAGGACGCCGGCTGTTCCTCCATCCGGCAAGTTCAGCGCTGGCGCGCCGATACGATACCTTTAGATATCACTCGAGAATCAGTAAGATTCCCCATTTTTACGTATATTTTCTTTCGACAATGCGAACAATGACGAGCTCCCATTTTTTTTCTCCTTTTTTTTTTACAGTCGGCAGCTGTATAGCTGCGCCTATAGATCGGCCACGCTCGTTTTTCTTTTACGTTTATTTGGGGCCGAAATATTGTACGAGTTCGCAATGTCATCGCACGTCTCTCCAGATTGGATTATATTTATATATTTATTTAGTAGCTGACAAGAGTAAGTGTCCGTTCTCGCCACTCTCGTCGTTCTCATTTTTTTTCTTACATATAAAACTTGTCCTTACCTTCTTATCACGCTATGCATTTATATCTCTACGATTTAGCTTTAAGAGAGAAAAATATCAAACTAAATATGCAAATATGTCAATTTTAAATTTTAGTTTCGGAAAATATCTTTTCTGGTACGTTGGACGTTGAAAATTTAAAGAGCAAATGATTTTACATATTTTTATATTATAGCAATAAACCTTTTGAGTGAGAGCATAATTAATCTATCATTTAGAAATGTTAACGTACTAATTAAACTCGATAAATGTGAAATATCAATAATTTCTATGGGAATTATTATTGGAAGTAATCTTTGCTATTGTAGAAAAGTATAATTTTCTTGCTTCAATTAATCTAATTTCCTGATTTTGGAGTTTTGCTTTTGCAAACCAAAAAAGATTAACGTGTTCACACAAGTACTTTTTTATAATATATTTATGATTTATATTATACATTTCCTTTATTCTAATTTTTACATCTTTTTATATTTTTTTGTAATTTATTAAAAGTTTTATTCACTTTTTGGATCATAAAACATTTCGATATATATATTATAATTCTATTGTTTATATATATATATATATATATATATATATATATATATATATATATATATATATATAGCATAAAAATAAATAAGACTCGAGTTTAATCATATTTGTGGAAATGTATGAAAAGAAGCGACAATTGTTTAATCAAATGACAAAATAATCGGTAGGTAGAATCATTCACAATTGCATGCACTTCTATGCACGCGTCGCGTGTGCCTCGTTGTAATTTAAAACCGCATAAACTCAATGGAAATTCAAATCGCGCAAGAGGCGATATTAATGCGTAAAGCATTTGTTTTGCGTGCAAAATTTAATTATCTGTGCTTTATCAAGCTGAAATTTAAAGGAGAACGTATTTTCAAGCGTTTCACACGCGTTGAAAAACGGAATCAACGCGAGATTGCTCCTTGATCACGCACTTGTCACCCTTACACGGATACATAATACATTTATCTCTCTTAAATGAATTTGCGAATATTATTAGATTATCGAACGTGTTATTACGCGTCGGAATAGACTATCATCCTTCGTATTCGTCTCGATAATAGTGTCACGGAGTGCGGAGCGATTTGTACTTGAGGACGATAACGTTATCGAGGCAAAGCGAAGAGCCATATCATTCTCCGGTGTGCTCTCGCAATATTTTGCTCGCGGCCACGCGAATGAAGGATACTCGTGCGTTCAGTGCAACACGACCACCTCTCTGCCGAGCCGATGGCTCGCTTCGTTTGAAGCATCAACCTCCGAGACCCTATCATTTACTCCACTTCGTTTCTTTTGTCTTTATTCTCATTGCCAATTACACTCCTCATTTCCACCAGCGGTTCCTGCTCTCAAGTGTCGACTGTTTATCTCGGCTTTAACGTTCGCAAACGTATAGACGTTGTTATGCTTGTCCTAGATTACCGTGTCGCGATGCACTTGAATACATTCTGTCGAGTGCAAAGTCGACTGCAAATAATAGCGCGTGGCATGAAGAATGATAAGCGAACGTTGAGTTGTGCGCGCGCGCATCTATTTATTATACCAATGAACTTTACCAAGACATTAGCCTGCATATTATCCCATCTTGTTAATTAATATTCGCACAACCATAGACAAGCGTTCGTACCGCGCGCTGCCATCCCTTACTTGTCTTTGTCTTTGTTGTATCTCGTCTTGAATGCGAAGTCCGGTTTATCCATATTATCTCACGGTACATAATACAAATAAATATAGTATTCAGTATTCAATCATCGCGACATAGATCGAGTACATGGAAGAAGAGACGAATTAATCTTGAAGGACTGCGCAAGTGAAAATTGTATATATATATATATACATATACTAAATATAAAATAATTATAATTACATAATTGTCTTTCTCATGCATAATTCATTCAGTTTACATTAGAGAAAGCTGCAGGTGGAATGTTTTTATAATCACATCTTGCTTAAGGGAAAATCATTTTCGTCCAAAAGATCCAATTATGCTCGACGAAAATGACTCCGAGGAAGACATGAACATCTTACAATACATTAACAAATATTATATTCACGGAAATGAATTTACAATAGGATCTTCCTGATTTGCGTCTTATTCAATGAGACGTAATTAGAGCGTTAAACATACTTATTGTTTGGGAATAAATTAAAAAATTTAATTATATATATTTTTTAATTTATTATCTAAGTTAATCCTAAATACCTATTTATATTATATATTGCTATAAAAGAAAGAAAATCGTGATAGTATTTCTTATTTGCATGCAAATCAGTGTAAAGAGACATTATACATATATAATATGCGAGAAATGTAAAGCTATATACGCATCCCTACAGGATATTCTGTTGCATTAGGTGATAGAAAATTATCTCAACGATATTGCATTTCACGCCTCCAACATATGCATCCGGAATTGCAATATCCGAGATTAGAAATAAATGTCGCTATTATCTTGGTGCTCCGATGACACAAATCGTTTAGTTTTCTTTGCAGTGCATAAATAAAAATTATTACACATAAATTTATTCCACAGAGAATAATACGGTAAATAATAAATAACCATTTGTCGAAATAAAGTCGCTTAAAAGCTAAAACATTTTATTGTTAATCACGTGTTGTAAGTAGTTGATCGATACGATATCGATATTTTTCTATTACAAATTTTCTGAATTTAAGATTATTTATAAACACGGTGATTATATAATTATCGCAAAAAAATTTGCATCGTTCAAATAATGTATTTATAGTAATTGGATATATTAATTTCATTATATTCAGCAATTAGCATGTGTCCCAGTGAAGTTTTTCTCTCTTCGGAGAGTCGGAAAAATTATTAATTGAAGAAATTATCTTATTTCCGCTTTAAAGATAATATAATTACTTTGTACAGATAAATGTTCCATCTATAATCCGCGCTATCAATCACTAGTATACAGGATATTGTCTAATAAAGTTCAAATGTACGTAACGTGCTGACGTGGTAATGATATGTAACAAATGATACGGATTCGATGTACCTCAGAAGCACAAAAGCAATACCTGTTAATATGATATGTTCCCGGATTAATAATTAGAATTATAATTTTGTATAATACAACTTTAATGTAATTATAGATAGAATAATTTCTATTGTGTATAGTTGCACACAAAACATTTCTGGCTTTTTTTTTTGCGTATAGAATATATTCCCTTCTTCTTTATTAAAAGTTTGAATCGTTTATTCGCAATTTTAACACATAACGTAATGAGCTCATTATATAAATGATGTTATAAAATACGACCTTATTATATGAAATAATATAAATAGTTTTCAAAATAATATTTGAAACATTTAAATAAATTTCTATGAAAAGATGTTCTCTCTGAGCTTGAAGATTCGGTAAAGTTTTGCGACATACGTGTATCAAACTTCTTAAATCAACTCAAATCGAAGTTGTCTTGAATTCCTAAAAATTTTCAGAAAGAAAGAAATTAAATCTTTATAGTCCTTCAAATTTCTTTTGAATATGTATTTTCAGAATTTTTTTGTAAAAATATATTTTACTCTAAAAATTCGAGAAATAAGATTCAATAAAATTTGATGAAATTCAAGAAGGTATATGAAATAACACACAATAATGTATTTATTATTATTAAATCAATCAATGTTTTCACAGAAACAATTACTTTCTGTAATCAACCTCGCGAAAATAATTTCAAATTTTATCTTACACTTAATTATGCACACATATCATGTGTAGTACGTATTAATCATTCTATATAGAAAGATTCTTATAATATCACATGACATTATTGAAAAAAGAAATACCACAATTATTTTATATATGAGCTTCCGTATATACACACACAAAGAGGCGTAATAATATTTAAAAAAAGATATATTCGCTCCTTCACATCCGCCACTTAAACAAAATAGAATATCTATTTACACATACGTCGATTACATGACGGAATTGATTCGATAGTAAGTTAAGCGTAACGATTTTCTTATCGACTAACAAAGCACATGGGACGGTAAGGTATCATATGATTATCCATAATAACGTTTATGGATGTTGTGTAGTGCAGGAATTTCCACCTGTAAACATCATGACGAATAAAAGCAAATAAATGTATGCAATAAGCGATTATTTTATATTAACGCAAAATATAATAATAATACATTTTTATGACAATAAATTTAATATATTAAAATATAAAATTGCTTATCTTAATATGTATATATTATTTAATATATATATTGTGTAAAGAGACAATATATATATATATATATATATATATATATATATATATATATATATATATACATAAGAGAGAGAGAGAGAGATCAAATGTATTTAACATGTTTTATGTTAACTTACTCGAAAATGATTGGTGACACCATAGTAAGGATACACGCCACCAAGGATATAACGGTAGTAACCGTTATGCTTAATGCGATATTCGCCCGGTTTAACGTCCTGTGGGATTTCCCATGTAATGGTCACCTGACTCGATCCTAATATCACGGAAGTTCTAGTCCATTGAAATCTAAAAGCATATGTATACTCGATTACGATTTAATGCGTTAAAAAATGAATTTTATAGCTGGAAGAAATAAAATGTTTCTTGTTTCAATTTAGAACATTTAATAATTATTATCGTATATGTCAGAATGATGTTTTATGATAAAATACGATATAATATACGTACTTGGTCTCCCAATCAGCGTCTGTGGCTACTGGCAACCAAACTTTATCGTCTTCTAATCGTTCCACAGTTAAGAAAGTGCTATCCGTCATTAAATTATTACGCGGATGCCCGGAGACCTAGATAATACAAATAATGGAATTATCATTATATCTGATTGAATAATTATTTTATTCTAATCTATTATTTCTGTTATTCAGATATATAATCATTAAGAGAGGATCTCGGCACTTGTACATCGCAATGTACACGAGTTTATCTAGAATAAAATCTCGAAGTGATGTGTTTTAGCGCGGCTGAAAAACGAGACAAGTTTTCTCGAATGATAAATAAAGTACGAAGGCAGAATAATTCTAAAATGACCTCGCACGAATCGCGCAAGTTACGGAGCTGTGATTTATTTGTGTCTGCTTTCACGATGCATCTCGCGATGCTTCCATCGCCGGAAATTATAATAGCCAGAAGGTAATTTACGATTACTTAATCCGTTCGCACACCGCGTCACCGAAGGCAACCTATTTTCCGAATGTTACGCGAGCGAGCGCGCGGGAAAACGTCGCGTCGCTTTTTATCGCGTGACTCAATCGCGATCCGGTAAAAATGCGGATCTGCCATGATTAACGTCGAATGACCGCCGATTCCCGCCGATAAAAAACGTGACGATCGTTCTTCATTCATTCATCAAGTCATATAAATATAAAATATAGTCAGAAAATATCCGGTATTTCTTTAACGTATATAAAATATTAACATAGAAATAATTCTTTTTCTTTTTCACAAAATTCAGAACAAATATATTCGTAATATATACATACATGAGGGAAAGAAAGAGAAAGCCAGCATTTATATATTTAGATAATTACTAACTAGTTGAGAGATTAATAAATGCCATAATAATTTAAAAGTTATTAAATAATAATTTGGAGTTGTTATTTGCAGAAATAGAAGACAGAATTGTCAATTAACGAAGTATATAAGCATGACATAGCTTTGAGGGACAAAGAAGATAAGGGGGAAAAAAAAAAGCAAACGGCCTTCTGTATGGTTTTTTTTTTTTTTTTTTTGTTCGAATTTTTGCCATTATGTCTCATGTCATGTATGTCTGTATGTAATATCGTGTCAGTAGTCGTTTGGTTCCTGTCAATCTCGGAAAATTCCGTGACAGAGAGTGAGAAAATCCCGATAAATATTTATAGTTTTATGATTTTTATATTTATAATTTTCGATTCTTCAATTTTGATCATTAATTTTAATTTGAATTTTGATTGCAACAACAAATATTGCGTATGGCAAATTTTAAAATTCCAATATAATCTTTATATATTTATAACCTTGCTGAAGATAGATCTAAAAACGGTCCAAACCGTACATTTTTAATGCATATGTTATTTGTTAATAAAATTTAATAATAATATGTTCGCGCACCAATATCCGTGCCTTGATTCTTAGCTCTGCCAGTTTTCTTACTTTAGTGCCCGATAAATATGTTAATATCTTTTTTCAACGTAAAAGTAATTTAAAAATATTCCAAAACGCGAGTATATTGAAATTCTTTCGACAATAATATCAATTTGCAATACTGAATTTGTATGAAAAGTTGAAATATCCTCACTAAAATATCTAAAATATCACGATTTAATTTACATCATCCTAATGCTCGCAAATTTTCCTATTGTCGTAGCGACCTTGGATAACGGCATTAATTATTCACACGCGATTCAAAATGTGCTGCGTTATATCAAAGGTTCATTGCGGTATTTACAAACAGTGCACGCGGATCGCATAGTAATCGGTCTATTTCGTAGCGTGCCATCGTTCAATGGGTCGTGAAACGTCATACCGTTATTTTCGAAATGGAATTGCATTTTATGCAACCCATCAACCTATTCGAATTCAATCAGATGATATGTCGCGTAATATCTTTAAACAACGTTGATACGAATTTCCGAGTCGTCCTGTAGTCGTCGACCCTTGTTGATTTTCCTATTATCGGAAAAATAGATGGCGACTTTAATTGAGAAACGTGAAAATTTTTTTCATACAATTTTTCTCGCAGCGTAAAAATGTGTGAAAGAGATTACTTACGAAGATTGCCGTAATCGTGTCACTTGGCAAAGCGAGTTTCGATGGCTGTTGGATCACATCGCCGAAGTTACGTCCCCATCTCGGAGTATCGTATAACACAGGGGGTACGAGAGTAATCAGATTGCTTTGCAGCAATTTCGAAGCTGGTGGTCCCGGTGAAACAGATTTTTTCTACAATACCAAGTTTGATGTAATATAGTGTATGTCCAATATCAATCCTACAACTCAATAAATATCAGCGACAACATAAAAAATAGTCTTTCGATGCAATAATATCGTGACGATAAAAATTGGTCGTTAAATCGTTTCTAAGACAGATGTTGATATTTTTACACACACACACACATATACATATGTATGTATATATATATGTTATTTACTCACTTGAATAGCTGCTTGTACCAGTTTCTGGTATTGTCTCAAATAGATTGTAAGCGTATGTGGGCCATATATCGTTGATGCGCCTTCGTATCTCTGTATCTGAAAGTTAATAATTCAACGACTATATTATGCATTAAAATGCGCCCCGCGAAGAAATAAGTTCGCGCGTCGGAATGCAATAAGAATCGTCAAATCGAGTTTTCTTCCTAATGATTTTACGCATTATTTATTTTACCGCTTATCGCAAAAAAGCTAAATAAAGTTGGAAAATTTTACGAGTATTGCAAAAAATCGTCATAGCAAATTTCGACGCTCTTCACGCGCCGGAAATCCTCAATATGATCTCGATTCTCGAGCCAAGTGCTTCAATAACAATAAGAATTTTACTTGATATTCCTCGGGCGTTGTTACGTAATCGCTGTAAGTATTGCAGAGCCCTGCGACTATTACGGATGTTTCGTCGGACGCATCATTCATGACTTTTTTGATAGCCTCTCGCAATCTTCTTCCGGACATTGTCGTGAATTCGGCGGGCACTCCGGCGATGACGACGTTTCCGATTACGGCTACTTGAGTCGAAACGATATTCGGCTGCCATTGATAAGGTAGCTTCATCTGAAATTTAAGAGAGAAATTTCCATTTTTTTTCGCGAATCGTTGTCCGTCGAGATGCGATAATTCATGTTGGATCTTATTGTCAATATTTTTCTCTTCTTACACGGTATCTATGAGAAGAATCTGACACTTATCTGAAACGCACAGCGAAATCTCACATATCTAATTGCATACCAATGACTATGCTAACTGTACACTATAATTTGAATTTGGAATCACAATGAAAAATATTGTGTAAAAAAAAAAAAGAGAGAAAAAGAACTTTACCCGTCCGGTGGCTAATAAAATAGGTTTCGCGCCCTGGCAGCGAATATCGTCTTTCGTCGGGGCGGCCAGAAAGTTTCGTACGGTATTCCAGAAAGGATTTGACGTTGTTGTCCCCTGTTCGAAAGAGAACGAACCTGGTCCGTCGGTGGTGCCAGCTGCGAAACTGTAGCCCATTGCAGGCGTGCAGCCGTGAACCTGTTAAAAAGCCTGAATAGATCCCGCCATTGTATCGATAATAATTCTCTTTCAGACAGCGATATTACGAACGGCAGCCGTTATTTACCTCCTCGAGCTTGCCCGTTGTCTCGTTGTAGAATTCCGCGGACTGCTCCGGCATATTAACGTATTGGTGAACCACTCGCACTGGTCCGGCCACTTCCATCCCTTTACCACTCCTCCATAATTTCTACAAACGAAAGGAGATTTTGCGTATGATTGAGATATATCGCGGATTTTTAATTCCATCGAGGTACTTTTATAGATGCGCCACATGAGAGTAAGAAAAATCCTTCATATTTACACATTTCCGCGATTACGTGGAAAATATGAAGGCGAAATTTGATTATAGACAATCGCGAAGAAGATAGATAAGGAAAGTGTATACTCATGTCTGTTATAAAAATTCTCACAGTTTTCCAGCTTATCTCATGGGGAAAGCTGCTGACGTGAATATATGCGAAGGTTTTATATATGAATCGATCGATAGATTGATAGACTTGAAAGTAACAAAAAGCAATATCGTAATAAGAAGCGGACTTGGTATTCGCGTGTGATTGCGATTGTCATGAGATTAGTGCTTATCTATAATTATGGTTATTAGATTTCTATATAAAAGCGAGACATTGTATAATCCATCGTATCATTTATTTCTCTATATTTGTATCTGCGTATGTGACTAGTAACTCTGTTTTATTGAGTTTTCAATATAAATTAAGGAAATTGGATATTACGCTGTCTCAGAAACGAGATACAATATTATATAATTTGTTATTATTATTAAATTATTGTAATTAAATAGTTATTTCAGCAAGCAAATTGTAGTTAAAATGGAATGTATCGAATTAATTAATTAATGAGTTAATTACGCCGTTTAAAGATTATGTCTTTCATTAGCTGTTTTCTTTAAACTATATAAAACACAAATCTAGATTTTGTTTGAAACTATTGTAGATTATTATAAATTCCATGAATAACATATTCGTGTTTTATAAGATAATGAGAAATATTCTGCACACATGTATTTTTAATTGTAATTAATATTTAAATGTAATTAAATTGTCATATATATATATATAACACATATGTGAAAACACTATCTTTTTATGAAAAATCTTTTAATGGAAAATATTTGAAAAAATGAATAGAACACACACGCGGACATACAAAGAAACTCTATCTTTTTATTAAAAATGAAAGAATTTAATAATGAAAAGTGATCAAAAGAGTGAATAGATAACACATACATACTCTAACACACATTTTATATTATACACTTATTATATACGAAAGTAAAAAAATTATTAATATATTAACAATATAATAATATAACATAACATTCTAAATTTTTCAGCAAAAATCATACATCATCACATTCTTAAGATTCTAAACCCATTAATCGCGCAGCTCTGAAAGAAATAAAAAAAGTTAAGAATATTGTCGAGAGAAAAATCGATTCGCAGTTGACGCGAGGAATCTCGACGACGGAAAATAAGAAATGCGATTACGTTGGGATACGAAAAGGTAGCGAGAAAGTAAACCGAGACGTAAGTTTCCAAATGAAAAAGAAAAAAAGGAACTTTGCTACGACCATAACGTATCGCGCGAAATGCAGGTATTCAGCTACGCACGCATGCACGTACGCGTGAAACGCATCCGTATTCTCGCGGTAGATAGATATAGCTTGGCTTATGCACAGCGTCTTCCCCATAGGCAGCTGTGGAAACTATTTCTATATCTGTTTTGTGATGCTAATACCTCACGAAACTGACGATGGCTTCGCCAGTCGTGCACCCGGTCACGCTTAACGAGCATGCGAATATGTATGTTAATTATCACGGCGGCTTGCCGCGCATCTCCCGGCTTCTGTATTACGAGCGAAAGCACGCTGCGACGTAGCTTCCGTTCGTCCATACTATCGAGGGAACCATCCTCGTCGGCACGAATACGCCTGAATGCGTCTTTACCTCTGTCCTGATTGCCCGCTTTTGCCCGGGCGCAGTTTAAGTTGAGTAATTTGTTTCTGCGAAGCACTCGCTCAGCTGTTGCGTTGTCGATTCGGATATCTCATTACGACCTTTGAACGAAGGTTTTAAAGCGTCTTTCTCGTATATACGCTGGATATTGAAGCCAACTGTTGCGGGTGTTTAAACCTGAATATCTTTGATATCCCATCAGCACTTTCATACTGAAGTGGTTAATTTAAAATTAATTTCGAAAGAGCTTCAAAAGACACGCATATTTATTTTTCACTCGACATGTACATATTTTTGTGTAATTGGGAACGAATGTTATACATGGAACGCGTTTCTTCATCTACGGTTAATCTCAATTAAAGCAAATAATTGAAATTTAGAATCTTTATTAAATTCAGGTCGAAATTACAGCTGACATTGCCAAGTGAAAGTTTAATTTTTTTTTTCATTTTTCTCTGCCTTGTATGAATTCGAAAACGCACGAATCGAGAATTATTTGTATTCGAGTATCGACGAATGATCCTGATACATATATAACACCCTGACAGATGTCTTTACTATGTCGTCGTCGTCGTCGTCGTCGTCGTCGTCGTCGTCGTCGTTGTCGTCAGAGAGAAAGTAAGCGGCGGAAAGCGATTGCGTATGCGAAGAGACACGACGCGAGATATTTCGCTCGCGCGAGAGAGGAAATTCGATGACGAATGATGTCCAAGCGACAAGATACCAGACACACGGATGCTGCATTGCTGCGTCCGCGAACGCGCACAGATATAACTGCGCTATATATAGCTTTCCCACCTTTCGGGCATCATCGTTTTGTCCATTTCACCTCGATGTCACGAGCAGCAGATTAATGCGACACGACGATATACCGCGAGATAAAAGACCCTATATCCCATCAAGTCTGACGTTACGGTCGTATCGTTAGCCGACCGCGTACATATCAGAATCCTTCGATAAATGGCGCTTAATTAATTTTAACAACGCGCGAAACGACTTGAACACATGATATGACACGTGATGAGCTTTGACTAGAACGAGAAACTACTATAATCAATCACCGTAATATCAAAGCTGGCTTTAATTTATATGTTTCTGTACGCAGGCTGACGGTCAATAACTTTGCCGAGCCTCTCGCGCGACGAATTAGATATTAGAATATCGATTACGCTTCGGGATTCGGTATTTAACGAGCCGGCTCCACGTGGACGCGCAATAATAAGAGCACCGACGATGAGAAAGCGCCATGGGAACACTTCGACTCGGAAGATTCCGTTGATTTTAATCAAAGGTTTTTCCTATTTGCATAAATGGAGATTATACATTCGGATAGGGTGTCCGACGATTCCTCCGTATCGATCGCGACATTTAAAGCGTCTAACAAGTAAATGTTATTCGAGTACGCGATTCGTTATCAAAACGTGACAACTCATTGTACTAAAAGAAAAAGTAAAAAAATGAAGACTTAAAACACACAATCGTAATTATTGCATATATAATTGCATAAGTAATTAAATCGGTATTACACGAGTAAAATTAAACGGAGTTTATTACTTAACAAATCCATGAAAGTTTAATTGCGATATTTCGTTCGCACAATTTTAATCCTGTTTTAATAACTTTCTTTCAACTTGAAGGAGCTCTTGAAACTTGAGAGATGAATGTAAGGGCGCGCAATAAAATCGAATCGTTTGGAGGAAGCGGGTTACGACATATATGCGCCGAATTACATGGAAAATAGATATTTTATTTATTATAAAAGTTAAGATATATCTCGCGTAATTTTGCGTAAATTTAGAATGTTTCTTTGATTTTTCAGAAGAATTTTTTCTTGAGAAATGTAATATTCATCATACGTAATATAGATCTAAAATCTAAAGGATAGCTCATTTAAGTATGAGTATTTAAATTAATTGTAATAAATTAAACAAAACTAGTTGAATTATAATATGATAATTTTAGATTACAAATATTTGTTTAAAAACGAGGACATACCCGAATATATATTTATAATCTTAATTTACGTGTTACATACAATTTTATTTATTGATAAATTATGAAATGATGCAGTAAATAACAATGCTAATTATACATGTAAATAACTATCGATATGTTAAAATAATTAATCCAAAAATAAGAGGTTAGGTTTTTTTATTAATATTATTACGGAGGGAACTTTCACGACACGCGTAGCTTAGAATCGCGCGCGTAAATCAACATAAATTACGTTATTAACGACACGATAGATAGTTTCCCTTTACTTGAGCAACATGTCATCGTTACATCGCATGGGCGTATTTGCAAGTGTCACATATACGAATGCAATCAAGAATACATATAGAGCTTAATCGAACGCTATACATATGAAGAATGCATTAAAATAGAT
This sequence comes from Polyergus mexicanus, assembly GCF_030449975.1. NCBI lineage: Eukaryota > Metazoa > Arthropoda > Insecta > Hymenoptera > Formicidae > Polyergus > Polyergus mexicanus. The sequence goes on along the minus strand of NW_027223333.1, from coordinate 43,731 downwards.
ACGGCGCTATATAATTTAGTTAACGAACTTTTCAAACGCACGGATCTTTCAGAGTTTATAAAAGAAAGCTATAGTTGCTCGATAGCTTTTTGCATACAAGGAGTATAATTACGATGTTATTTAATTTCAGCCACATGAATTACCAAACATGTAAATATATTATACACAATAATTGTGTAATTAAAAAAATTTTTTTTTTTTTATTCTTTTAACACAATGAACTATCATGTTTCGAGAGTAAATCACGTATTTGAGCAACAACTCTTTTACAATTGTAATTGTCGCGAGCTTATAACGCATTCGAGATTTCTCGTAATAAATTTTACTGTAGAATAAATTTATAAAGAGAACACGAAACAGAATCGGATATTTAAATCCGCTTTGAGGAAACAATTACAAATTAAAGCGGCTTTTGTAATAACTTGCATTCGTGTGTGTTGATGCGGAAATGTGATGCTAATATAAACGATTTAGTATGCATGCAATACAGTCTGCATATAATCATTTTAAATAAATATTTAATTTATTTAAAGTCGATTATAAATTTAAGCTTGAAAAAAATTCTTCGTTTCGCAGAATCCCTTGAGATACTTTCACTTTGCGTAAAAATAAAAAGTGCTTGAAGAAGCTTAATTCTATTTTCTAATAATTTTGAGCGGCAGAGAAATACAATATATGAAGCGCGATTTTAAATGCGTTTTCGGTGTAACTATCATAGTAGCGTAAAGCATACAGCATGTTATTGCTTTTTAATGTAGAAAATGCATGGCTTTTTTATCTCGTGAAAGCTACGTTGATTCGACCAATTCTTCCATCGATGCCACGCAGACGATAAGAAGTCTCAAGGGGGGATCCATTAACTTATATAGGACAAAGAATAGCGATATCTGATGATCCCTATGTCTGCTATATCGAACGCTTTTTAATATTAAACGCTACATAAAACAATTGTAACAAAATAATTAGAAAGAATATTAGTAATTATGTGAAGTTATAATATAAAATAAAGAAAGAATGAAGACAGCGATATTAATTATAACTGATCTTTTTTTTCGTGGTGCAGAGATCTTTCTTGCTCAAGCTCATCCTTCGAGAGTAATCGTCTCGTATTGGCTTCAGATTAATCATCTCGCATAAACATAATGCCGCGATTAATTTATTCATTTCCGATCGATTTAAAAATGCCCGTGGCTTCAAACTTTTAATTTAGTCTCCCGCTCGATTAATGCAAACTCCAGACAGCGGTTTAGCGTTCAATCGTATATACATATAAAGTACATACTTTCAATATTATCTCGCACTTTTAAAAGAGAGCGAGAGCGAGAGAGCTTTTCGCGGTGCGGATAGAACTTTGTCGTTATATTCCGCCGTCACGATAAAAGGAATCGCGTACACCCCAGCAGCCAAGTAATTCTTTTTGATCAAGATGATAAAGTAAAGAATGGCAATTTTAACGGAAGTAGGTAGATCGAGAAATATATCTCGCGTCTTATGAAAGATTATTAAGTGACGTGCACATTGCAAATTGACATTATCCGAATCACAATATCTCGTAATATTCATAATACACACGAGACTGATTTTAATTCACTTAATTGAAATTCGATAGTTTCTGACGTATAGTTTCTATCGTATATTGAATTTCCTGTATAATCTGCGGTCTTATCGCTCGCACGTTCGATTACTGCGCGTTCCTAATTATTTCCCCGATCCAATGCGCGCATATTAAAATATCACTTACAATGAAGCTTGATCGAAGTAAAGAGATCGGTCATCTGCTCAATATTGAATCGTGAAACGTGTAACGTGTAAAAATGCCATCCGAGACTGGGTATCTATTAGAATTTTTAGCAAATCGTCTTCTTAAACGAACGTTTATTACGCGATCGCGTTTCCACATATCGTTCGCCAAGATAATCGACATGCTCTGCGACAATCAAACAAAGATTTTTTTTTTTATACGCATGAATTCTGTTCTTCAGAAATCTTGCGTGCACAAGGTACCCGCGTCAGTCGCAAATTTATAAAACGATTGTCAGAAAATCAACGCAAATGTCAAAAAAGACATGCGATAACTACAAACATAAAATGATCAGTGAATTGCAATAAAAGTAGGACAACTATTTTATTTTTTGGAGAAACAGACGTTAGGTAATCCCTTTATTAATTGAAATTTTGTGAGATCAAAAAATTGTCTCCTCAATTGCATTATCATTTCCTGTATATAAAATATATAAAATAATATAAAAAAAATAAGATAATTATAAATTACAAACATATATGTATATGGAAAATTAATTAAATTAATATGTGAAATATATATTCACATTTTTTTAATTATAGATTATAGATTATAGATAAGATAAGATAAGTTTTTAATTATTAATTTAATTTGTTAATTATGGATTCTCTAACTAATAGTGAAGTGATAAGCATGAAGGACCAAGGCTTTCGGATTTTAATTATGATTCTGTTAGCTCTGACAATGAATGTTGTGAGAATATTTATAGCTGTGCACGGTATATGTATATACTTGGTCAGCTTGGTCAATTTATCAACTGATTCTCTCCTTTTCGAAGAATAGCACTGTCATAAAACTTTACTCACGATTAGTGAAATAGATAGATCAATAAAAGATTTAATCGTGTGTCAACGTCATTCGATACGCGAAGTATATTATTTAAATTTAAATCATTCGTGCTTTCTTTGATCTCTTCGAAACATGTACAAGCGGCAGCTTCATAAAATATCTTGCACTCTATCGAACTCTACAGATGAAACTATACGCGTTTAAAGATGTTTGCGAAATTATTTTCAAATATAAACATGACACATTCGCGATACATTGAGTGTGGTATTTTGATCGCTATAAATCAATTAAGGCGTCCTCTAATTTTATTATATTGTCAAATTACGTATCGTACAAAATGTGTTTATAATTGGGCGCGTGTTGAATAGCTGACGATTTATGCATTGATATCCGTCAAATTGCACGTCCAATCATCGCGTTACTACTATGCTTTGCTGCTGTGTCACGCGAACTGTACGTGATTTCTACTCGATAATTGACATCGTACGGTTATACGTAGCTGAGAGTTAATAAACGGAGAATATTATTAATTGCTAAATTAATTAATATCGAGCGACGTGTAGCGCACGACACCATCTACACGTGTGTATAATACACAAATATTTCTGAAACTAATTAAATTCGTCGATAATAAGATGCAGTATATATGCAAAGGAGCTATTAATTTCTATCCGCTACGTGAAGGAAAAAAGAAGTTACATATTACAAGAAATTTTTTATAATAGTAGAAAGTTTCGTCATTTACATGAATAATATGCAATATTACATATATTTAAAAATATTGTATGTATTCAAAAATATTATAATTAAAAATATTATAAAATTGTAAAATTGTAAAATATCGTTGAATAATAATATTGCTCGCGTTAGCGAACTTCTTCATTAAATATGCAGCAACGGCGACGATTTCGCCGCGACAACAGAATTCTTTCTCTCCACATGTGTCATTAAATTCCGGCGTATAAAAGCGGGTAGGGAACCGCCGTATAATATCCGCGGTAAGGCATTTTTCGACAAAATTTCGTAACACTAATCGCCGCTGCGAGCGCGGTATACTTTCCACGCAAATATGACAATTATACAATGCGAATGTATTTTTATCGCAATAACGAGCTATAACTAAGATTTATGCGAGCATTATTTACCTATTTACTAGCCATTGAAATTTCGCTCCACCTCGTCGTGCATTTTAATTAATGTAATTCATAAATATATATAATTTTTTCTTTTTTAGCTGAACATATTATAATCCAACCGTATTACGATTAAACGGATGGTCGGTTTCACTTTTACGCACGCCTTTTGCGTTATAGTATATATTATATGGAAGCAAAATCTACGCAAAAAAAAATTCTTAAAACGTTGCGTCACTATCCTTGCGAATCTTGGCCGCGATACATTAATTAGCAACGTTGCGTGGACGCGTTTGTAATGAACTGGGAGTAGTTGCGTATCCGTGTTCGCACGCGGGGCAATTATTAGCATTATTTTATAATCTATTTTCATTGGTAGCCAAACGATTCGAAAGCGAGCGAGACATTGAGAGACGCCTCGTCGTTCTTTGCAAGCTAGATAAGTTCCGACGCAATTTCTGGAATATGGACATTTATTCGAGTATAACAATCACGGGATGGAAGTGGGAAGTAGGGTCGTCCTTGCGTGCGCGTAAAAATCGCGACACGCACCGCAATTCGCAACACACAGCGTGGCACGCGAGGCGTGGCGCGAAGTGTTGTTCTTGAAAGATCGCGAAACGAGCTGGCAAGTCTCTAAGGAACAGGCCTCGTTCGGCTTTCCCACTCGGCTACATCATCATCATCATCATCATCATCATCATCATCATCATCATCATCATCATCATCGCGCGCCGGCTTGCCTTCGACAAACGCGATAATCGGACGACGTCGACGACTATCATCCGGCCTACCTTGAAAACGGTTTTCCTCAGCGGGACGAATCGCGTGACGTCGATCTAATCGCATTCGGGCGCGATCGAACGCTTGCTCATGCAGCATCGCCGGCGCCGCCTCGATCGCTAGCTTATTATGAACTCATTAAGGATAGATCGTTCGAGATATCGAAATGAGATTTTAGTAATTTGAAATTTTTCTGCGCAAATTAATTTATAGTTGCAATTCTCTGTGTATTGTATTATATTATTACGTTTCTTTTTTTTTTTTTTAAGGATTAACGTTGGGAGGATTAACATTTTTCATAATTTAGCTAATCTCGTTTTATTCGTGTTCTATTGTAGATTCAATTTCACGAGTCGCTAGAATGACATAAATTGCGCCGCGCAGTCCGGTAATCAAATGTATACAACATTGATCCTCGATTCTCTCTGGCATATGCAGCCAGGACTTTCAGCCGCGGAAGCAGAGTCTGTCTCTGTCGATGTAAGATAAGGTGCATAATGAGACTAAGATGTTGTGCGATTGCGGAGCCCTGTTTTAAGACGTGGGAACAGGAACGTGTAAACACGTAGCTCGTTCGTAGTGACTCGTTCCATTTTTTATCCCTCTCCTTTTCTCCCTCACTCTCTCTTTTCTCTCGAGCCACCTCCTCTATCTCACTCGCGATGACGACTCTGCCCATTCTAATCGACCCTTGCATAGACGGTAATATCAGGGCGTGTAGAACTGTTCTGGCGTGGGATAAAATCGGCCTCGACGATTAAAAACGTCGCGGCCATTCGTGACGAGGAATTACCCGATTAATGCCAGGTTAATGCATTCTCGATACGTTCCGCGATTAATAAACGATGAGGTGTCGCGAGCACGCGCCGTGTCTGGAGAATTATAATAACGCTTCTATAAATTTGCTTTGCTGTCTTTGCTCCTGCCGATTATCCTGACTTTATATAAATTCGCTCGCCAATATTTTCCTTCGTTATTACGTTAAACTCATCGTGTTATCGCGGACAGATGTATCAATTGTTGCTCGATTGAAACTATTTTCATTAAAAATAACAAAATTGGTTCATCGACAAGTAAATACACAACAATCGCAACGAATACCAAAATCGGTTCATCGACAAACAAATACACAACAATCGACGAGCCAATCGATTTCGCTGGCATACGCCAGCCGCTTAATCCGATTTGATCCGCATGGAATAATAAGAATACCCGCGTATCGGGAAGAATGTCTCTGGTGGAGAAAAATTTCTAGCTTCCTGACGGTTACGAGACGGTTATTCAATCGGAGAGGTTTCACTCTTGTTTGCCATTGAATGGCAAATTGTGTGTGCGCGAAATTCGAATGCAGGAACGCGTCAGATACATATATTATCCCCTCGCGCTTCGGAATAACAAGCGCATCCGTCGCGACGTATTTTCTAAACGATCATTCTGGAAAACATGTCGGAACACTTTTACCCGCGAAAGAACCGTCACACTACCGTAATACACGGCACTTCTCGTCTTTCCTCGCGAAACGCAAATGCGCTACGTAACGGCCGTAAGTATTCCGCTGGCAGCATGCCATTGAATCGCGAATGACAGAGCCGATAGTCGTTACACATCGTTAGAAACCGCTGCTGAATCACTTTGTCATTTAAATAAACTTCCATTTATACATTAATGTTCTCCACATGTCAGTGTGGGGACTGTTCATCTGACTATCGCGAAAAAATTATATAACGTTTCAATTATATATAATTAATTGCAAACCTTCTATGCGGATAGAGAAGAGGGCGTTTGTATTTTCAATCAATTTATTTATTCGTTTAAAATTGTACAAATTTAATTACTGCGGAGAAGGTAAATTGTTTGCGTTTAATCCATAGCTCTCTCGCGGCACGTTTCATTCAAGTTGAGGCTCCATTCAAGCTACTGCCATTGTCTGTAAATTCCGGAGTGCAGTTAAAGCCGCTGCGGAAATCGGGATAATTAGCCGATCGGCTGATCTTATATTAGAGACTTATCATTTTATATCATTAGCGGTTTCCATTGTATCGCGCCTCGTGCTTAACCGCGTGGAAAATTTACCGATGCTCCAATGTCATGCGCGTTATCGGATGCACGTAAATTATTGCGTTGTACGTCGTATGTTAGAACGCTCCGTTACATTGTAGAATGAATTTATTTACTTCAAGGTAAAGAAACGTGCGTGTGTTTATCAGTAAACGTTTAACATAGTACAACTTTGTAATACAAAATTTCGCGCGTATTGTTAAAAAAGTTTTGTATTACTAAAGTATTAAATTGATACGAAAGTTGTTCTTTCTATTAAATGTTGTTTAAAGTAAAGTTTCCGAATTAAGCATTGTCTTTAAAACGCATTCTAGTCAACTATGCAATTTAATCTACAATTGAACAACCGGAAGATACATCCTGAACAGGCATATCGTTTTACCGCGAGCCATTTAGATAGCACGAGGAGCAATTCCGCCGGAATTATCGTGTACCGTAAAAAGATTACGAGAACCCCGAGGAGACCGTTACGTGGTAGCTCGTATTAACTGCAAGGAATGCTAATAAAATCGCGGCGTCGGCGGGTGGATGATGGATCGCTACATACACGAGGAAACTACTTATCCTTGGGCAGCCGAGCCGGAACAAGAAAAACTCGCCGAATTAGGTTGCGAAAGCGGCCTCAGAAGAAAGAGAGAGAGAGAGAGAGAGAGAGACGCAAAGCCATTAAGAACCGAGCGTAAGTTCGGGGTGTGCCAAGGATACGCCGGGACATTTCTTCCCCACGTTTTGCTGGCGCGCGAGCGCGCACGTTTCTCACACGATTGTATTGAAATGCGCCTCGTAAACAATACGTTGCGTCACGTATATCGCGGGACCACGCTACGTAAAGCGCCTGTGGAATTGACATAGACGTGACAGGAGGAGAGCAAGTGAAAAGGACGGGGAGAACGAGTCTCTCTCCGAGGGCTCTTTGTATACAGAGCCGCAACAAGTCAAACGGAGGTCCATCGCGTGCAAATTGGCTTCGATAAAACGGGGGAGAGATTAATTAAAACGAGATGTGGACGTCGCTTGGCGAGTAAAAACAGATTCTGACCCGCCTTTGCTTTAACCGATAAGACTTAATTAACGGCTTAATATTGATATGTCCTCGCGCGCCTTTTCTCATTTTATCTCTCAAAACGGTCCATGTTGTATAAAAAAAAAAAAAAAACTTAATGCTTTAGCAAACAGGATCAACCCTGAACTCAATCTGTTTAAACGAACTCTGGGATTTAATTTGATAGAAAGTCCCGCTCGATACGACGTTTCTCAATTTTATATTGCGCTATATTTCTCTCGGAATTGCCATTATATACATAATAAGGGTGCCATTCATTCCATTACAGTCTACAGTACATTTGTTCACGTATCATCGAGCGTATCTGCCGAGCTCTTTGGCATTACGGTCACGAGTAAACCTTTCACGACTTCACGGTTATTAGAATCGTAACAGAGACGGTTTGTAAGTCTCTTCCAGGTCACGGAGTGGAACGTTAGACTCCACCGATGACAAAATAGACTTGCTGAAAGATCCATCTTTCGAAGAGACGCGAAAAAGTAAGAACGACATATTTGCTGTCGCGTGGCTATTGCGTGACGAACGTGATTGTATTCTATTCTCTTTTGGCCGTAGAATTAGGCAAGGGAGATAAATAATCACGCGCGTGGCATTTGCCAAAGAATTTCTGCGATCGAATATTTTCGAGAGAGCGGAAATATTGCCACAATGTTCTGTCAATGTATTGATGTAACGAAGAAAGTGACGTTTGTCAAATTTCTGTTATGCGAGAAGCGGAGAGAGAAACGGAAAGACATCGTACGATGTTTAATATCGATTTAATATTTCAAAGCGCGTGTTCTGCAACTATTTCGATTAAAAAAATATAAAACTGATGTAAAACAAATTCCCATAGTTTTTCTTCTCGCGTTTTTGTGATGATCTGCCACAGTCGCAAAAACAGAAATTGAGCTGCATGCCGGTGAAAATAAAAAAACTGGGTATGTTTTACTGATCCTAGCGTGTGCATGACTGACAATGAGCTGAAATCCGAAAAGTGCACGTATTCAAATAACATGATTGTTTACCGTGGCGAAGATCTTGAAATAGTATTGCAAGAATGTAAATATAAATTTTTGATTGATTCGCAAACATGTTTATTTTTTACGTGACAATAAAGCCACACGTAGATGGAATGCTTCAAATTATATTTACCGTAACGAATCTCCTACCGCATTGGCAGTAAACCTATAAATCTCGTCGAGGATAGCTCGTTTTTTAGAAAAAGATTTCGTAGCGAGTGCGTTTTATGAACGGACAGATAACATCTTGAATTACAGAGGCGGTCAGAAAGGGTCGTTACGGCAGTATATCTGTTACTCTTACCGTTACGACCCTTAGACAAGTCTATTGTTACGTGTCAATGGTCACGCCCCGTTTTGTCATCTAAATTGGAGTCTACAAGAAGGCTATACGATTGCATAATTTACTCACTCACGATCAAGCAGCGGATGCTGACAGATATTACGCGATCGGGGATAAACGGATTGATCTCATCGCGACCCTGTCATCGTTTCTTGCGCACTAGTTTTTGTCTTTTCGAAACGGATGGGAAACGGTAAATATAATACGGTATAATGTGAGATTAAAACTGTTACAATGAATTTTCTATAAAAAACCATAGGCTATATATATAATAAAACTACTTTTATATGTAAAGTATGTATTTTGCATATTAATTTATATTCTTATGTGACATTTCCTTTATTATTATTATTATTATTTTTTTGATCATTAAGATATGAAATAACTGCTCTTTTTAGAAAAGCGTTTCTTCTCTACGGATCACCCTAATTATGATTTCACTTATCTTCTCAAGTATTATAGATACGAAAAGAGCATTAGGTAAGTCCCGCTTGTAGAATAAATTATCTGTGAAAATCTCTACTTCATTGTCGTCATCGTCGTCGTTATCGTCGTTTTCTCGACAGACGCCCAAGTAGATGACCGAATTTAACTCAGCGTGGCACCAGATTCCCTTATGAAATCCCGTTGCCACAGTCATCGTGTCGAGTAATAAGCGACTGCGTAAGAAACAGGATGGCTTCGCGGAGTCGAAAGAAAGCGGCGATATTTCGACGGTTAACGAAATCGTCCGCGCGGAAGCGGGTAACCTTCAATTATGCGTCCAGTAGGCAATGCCATTGGTAGAGTAATAAAAAAAGAAAAAGAGAAGAATTGCAAAACGCACCGCGCGTCGCGTACAAAAATCTGAATTTGGAGCGCGATTCCGCGTCGATTCGTCGATTGCGAAAGCGTCCGCGAGCGTAACGACGATAGGGCGATTCAGCTCGCGCAGCATTACATATTGTAGATCCAGCCTGCGTGATAAACGGGAAGCGGATCGGATAACAGGAGACATTGCGTATTCCTTTTAATAAACGTAACGTGAAATACGCAATGATTATAATTTTACACACACACACACACACACACACAAAATAAATGATGAGAAAGAAGCTTTAAGTGATCGATCAAGCTAATTCTTTATCACCCCGCGAGCAATCATAAAAAAATCGCGCGTTATGTACACATAAAATTATTAAAGTAATAAATTTCGACATATCACACGAAAATAATGGACTCACGCAATCTCAGGGAAACATTGAACAATAGCGTCCGGTTTAATATTACGTAAATGCGCAACGAAAGAATTTGGGCTGAGATCGAAAGGTTTTGTCGCTTATGATCTTGATCCAGATAAGTCGCGTCGGTAATCATTCGGGCGGGACCGATCTTTTTTCTTTTAAAGTTAGTTTCGTTCACGGAACGATGGTGATGTGTACCTTACGTGCGAGACAAGAAATAGCATTACTCGTTGCGAAGACAAACGGGCTTTGTCGAGAATTGCGTAAGCGAGGAATAGACCAGAAGTACCACGCCTTTGCAGACCAAAACTTGCAAGAATTAAGACGTTTCCTTTCTAAGAACGTCATTTCCATCAAAAGATAATATTCTAGAAATTTTTTTCTATCTTGCAATTTTTAAATAAGAAATATCATATAGAGTAAGATCTGTATAAAAGAAAATGTCTTCTACGTTTATTTCTTATAAAAAGCACACAGCCGTTAATTCTGAATTTCATAAAAATCCTACAAAAATTTCTAAGCATATGGCAGAGTTTTTCGTAATCAAAAAATATATTTTTAGCTTTTTTTCTCAATGTATTCTGTAATGCGTAGTGCGATTTTATGTCGCGGCCAATAGAATCCGGTGTAAATTTCACCATATAATTACGCACGCGTTCTTTTCGCGGGAAAAAAAATGCGTGAGCCGTTCCACAAAAAAAAAACAAAAAAAAAACGGTATTAATTCGGCTTTGAGCAGAGAAGTGAAAGAACATTTGCTACTGTTACGCTAACAAGAAACTTGTAGGAGAGAGAGATATACGTGGCGTAATATTTATACGCGCAGAAACAATGATGCATAAATAATCGGGCGCTCCTTCTGCAATCCTTGCGCTAAAAATTGTAATTAAACCGAGAAATAAGGGAATGTAATATGGTTAATCTTAGAAAATTGAAATAAAAATCCAAATCCCTTTTTAAAATTACGCATTAAATGTTTCTCGTGTAAACAACGCGTTGTGCAAAACTCGTCGAAAACTTAATTTTTAGTAATATGAAATTTAATTTAAATAAAAAATTTTTCTTATTCTGTTAACGACAAAAATATTTTTACATCTGTATTTTTTTAAATTAGAGGAAAGGATTTAATTTCTATTTTTTTTTTCAGTCGAACTTTGATTTTTGAACGTCAATATGAGTTAAATTTTGATCCAATATTATTGAAAATCTTCCTTTTCAATAATTATTATTCGTAAAGTGCACGAGTTTGTTGCGGCTAAAATAATTAAACGCGAACATATTTTTCCGTTAAGATAACGATAAAAGATATCGAATCATTTAACGCTCGCATTCATTCTTAAATTGATTCCCATTCAATTTCACATTCACTTGACTGCCTTCCGCCGTTTCGGAATTCATTGGAATGAATTATGCCTAAACACACAGTAAGAACGCGAACAACTCGAGAAATAAGGTTTATCCGCCGGCGATTACCTCTCCTATCCTTTCAACATAATCGTCTCTGACGGTCAAATCAATCTGCTATATCTTTAACGACTAACTACGGGATTCGCACGAGTGACGTCCGTGAGCTGAAGGAACAAGCAGCTCTATCCTATCCATCCCGTTCAATTAAGCAGTGAGCCAGACTCTATTCCGTAACCTTTGTAACGACTATCAATCTTTCTTTCGTTCATACGTTCCATCGAATCGACGAGCGTGATGACCGAATACCAGATGATCGAGTCCCTTTCGAGATTTTCGCACGAGCTATTAACGTCGGTGTATTCCACCACGTGGAGATCGCGACTTCGTGTGCGTTTTCTCACACATAGAAATAAAAAGATCCGGGGAAGGTACGACTACACCAACCAGAAGAGTGGTGGCATCCGAGGCCGAAAGCTTTTGCCCGGAACGGACCCATAGTGAGGTGGGAGATGAATATAAGCCCATCGTCTGTGAATAATGCTATCAGTGATTTCGCGACTCGACATACAGTAAAGCGTGGTGTAAGCGGAAACGTGGAAACACATCATGCTGAAGGTACGAAGAGAAAAGGTCCACGCGACACGGTTGTGCGGTATGAACGGGTGGATGGTTGGTGGTTGGCTCTCTGTGTGCGAGTGTGTGTGTGTGTGTGTGTGCGTCGTTTTTTTTTATATCGGCCACGTTCGAGAGAGCCTTTTCTTTGACGGCGCTTATCGGAGGATTTCCCTTATCTCTCTCTCATTTTTTGCTGGCTATAATACTCGTTGCAATCTTGCTCCGAATGTCACATGAAATAGCCATGGAATAGACATTTATCTAACTTTCTAAATTCTTTTGCCAAAAGAGTAAAAAAGATGAAACCAAAATTTTATTTTTTATTAAACCGATGATATACAAGACATTTCACAATTATTCCCTTAAGCTTTAAGAATTAAGAAAAAAATATCTTTGCTATTATAATATCAAGAGAAAATCAATCATATAGAATGATATATAGATATCGAAAAAGTTAGATGAGAAATCATTTATTTGTACATATTCAATGATTCACAATTTTTAACTAATCTGTAGCCTTTTAGCATTACATTTATATAAGACTAAATAGAGTAAAAGTAATCATTTTTTATTTTCATGAAATTACTCGGTAAATCATTTTCTTATCATATTGAATATCGAACATTTCGAGAATTATTGCTTCTTTAAATATTTTTATAATTTATTAATGTTTATAATTTAAAATTTCTTATAATTTTATAAATTTTTGCAATTTTGAAGTGTTGCCTTCACGTAAATGTTTGTGTTCTTCTAGCATTCTAACAATCCTCAGAATTTTTTGTAATATTAATATTTCTCTGTGTAGCTTCTTATTTTAAAAAAAATATTTGCTGAATAAATAATTTATTTGCGTAACTTTAAATGCAACATTTAATTCATTAAATACTGCATACTTTTAAGATTATACGCTTAAAAAAATGTTGCTATTATATTTCCAATGTTCAAATTTTCAGTTTTCGCGGATATTTCAAAATTCCGATATCTTCTTCGTTACTTTCCGATTCTCCAGTTTATTTTAAAGTATCGAAAAATTTATGTTAATTTTCTCAGGCATGAATATTCTTGCCAAGGATGTAATAAACCTTTTACTCGCGATATATCATAATCATTGCGACGGAAAAAGGAAGTGAAATCCTTAATTACTTCCACAACATTGTGTTGACTTATACGATCTATCGATCTGGCCTCCAGTCACAGTCGGCGTGAAAGTGAAAAGGGCGCTTCTGATCCAAAGATATAATAAGACTTTTTCAGATAAATCAATTTCGATGACTATCCAAATTTTTCTCTTTCTCTCTCTCTCTCTCTCTCTCTCTCTCTCTCTCTCTCTCAATCGAGATCTCGCATCGATCGATGAGAATCGTCTATGATGCACAGAAGGATTCAATTGTGTCCGTGGTTGTACTTTGTACGCTTATTCCGCGCATGAAACGCGATCGGAAAATATCGAGAAAGTATCGTGAAGAAGAAAAAGAGAGAGAAAAAAAGAAGACAGAAAACGCTGTAGAACTCTTGACACACAGCTTGGCATAACTTCGTTAACAATGTCGTTTTCCCACAGAAGAAATTTACGATCGCGTATTGCGATTTTCAGACGGTTTCTCTCCTCTGCGCCGTATTGGCGTGCGGTAACGCGGTTGTTCTCAGCGGCTACAACGGCCATGGCCTATCCTACAACGATTACACCGATGTCGCCGATGAATACGTAGGATCTGATAGATACGTCGGATACAAAGTTCTGCCGACAGTCGCCGTTCCGGTGCACGCAGTGTCCGCCGCACCCTTGCACGTGGACGCATCCCTGGATCATGGCTATAAACACGTCGAGCAGGAACACGATTATTACGTGAGTATTTTTTTTTTTTTTTCATACACTTTTACAAACGCCGTATTTGACATTTACTCATCGCCAGTAATCGCGAGAGAGCGTGTAACGATTTTTGTCAAAATATCCCGCAATGTTTCGCGAATTTTTCAAAATTCTCTAACATTGACGTAATTTAATTACAAAAATACTTAGAGTATCTGGGTTTCAGGGGAAAAACGCCTCTATTTTTGTTTACTCGCTAATTAGTGTTTAATATAAATCTTCGCACGCACGGTTTCTTGAAAAGTGTCAAGATGTTTAGAGTCTCGTGATCGCTAGACCGTGTTTTATGGGCGGAAAGATGTGTTTCCAGGCCACCTGGGGCGCGTATGTTAATTTAGATTCCTGTCTCTGAAAAGAGGACGTCTGAGGACGGTATTTCCTCGCCGTATCTCATTGTCGACTCTATTTCCGCAACGCTTATTGTCGTCGCTTTCTCGCGATGTTAATTGTCTGGAAGTGGCACCTCAATGGTAATATCGCGCGGCGGCACATTTTCCATTCAGACATAACAAAATTCGATTATGTGTATGATCCATATTATGATTACGAAAAATCAAAATTGTTGCCAGTAACACGTAAAAACATGTAACATGTATGATCGGGAAATACAACGTAAATCCGCAATTCGAATAATGCGAGCTCCTGGCGTGCAATATTAAGTGGCTAAGGACCGCTTGCGTCAGACAAGGCAGTATACTACTTGTCGTAAACTCGCGTTATATAAATATATAGAAAATAAAATTTCTTTAAATCAAATAAATACATTTTGTTAATATATTGATTTTTTTACTTACAATTAGATAAATATATACTTTGTTTTCAAAAATGTTTTGTGATATTAAATAAATTATTAGTTGCATGTAAAAAAAATTAAAATTTTTTAAATATTCAAAATTTTAATTTAAAAAAATATTTATATATGTGAAAATAAAAAAATTATTTATTAAAATAAAGAAAACCTGCATTTTTAAAACAAGCAGCCAAAAATTAAAGATGTTTTTTTTTAAAGCAAGTAATTTATGTATAATAAAGACTATAATAAAACTTTGCTTTTATTTTATTATATTTTATTAATTCAAATATGTTTGAGTTGCTTGATTGAAATAACAGATTCCTTTGCAAATATTTGAATAAATAATTTTTCTTAATAAAAAAAAAAAAAAAAAAATTTTTTTTTTGTTTTTTTGTTTAATACATTTCTTTAGTGTAATAACACCGCGTTGTTGTCATTGTTGCAGTCGCATCCGAGATACTCGTTCAATTACGGAGTGCACGATCCTCACACCGGCGATGTGAAGACGCAGCACGAGGTACGAGACGGCGACGTCGTTCACGGCTCGTACAGCGTCAACGAGCCCGATGGAAGCGTGCGTATCGTCGAATACACGGCGGACGATCACAACGGTTTCAATGCCGTCGTGAAGAAGGTAGGACCGGCGATACACCCGAAACCGGTGCCGATTGTCAAGTATGTTTCGCCCGCGCACTATAACAGCTACGACTACGAGAAGCATTATTAGCGGCGCGGCCACTATAATGTGTAAATAGCATCGAAATAATCAGTCTGCTAGTCAATGCGACAGCGAACTTTGTTTTCAATTGCGCTATGTTTAATCGGGTTACTGAACATTGTCGTTGACGATAGCCCCCCCCCCCCAAAAAAAAGGAAATTTTAGTTCGTCTATTTTTAAACATAAAGAATTTTTTAAAGGGGTCGTCGAGGATTATGTGTCTTTGATAAAAACTGCGATAAGTATTTACCTAGTTTATAACTGAAATTATACTGAAAAATATCGATCTTTCTGCTGATACAATATTTCATCTTGCCTTGTGTCAAATGTAGTCTTGTGTTAGATCTTAATCTCATTATCCGACAGTCTAATTCCAGAAATGCCTGATTGCATTTAATTACGCCAACGCGCGTAATCCGATTATTTCTACGGATAACTGAAATCTAGTTCTCTATCTATTTATTTTATATTCCATCACAGAAATTTGCACAAAGGCATTTTGCATCCCTTGAAAGGAGAATTATTTGGTATTAAAATCGGATTGTAACCGCGCATGTCTGAGCTATCGATTTATTGTATATTTACGATGACACTATACGGCGTAACAAGTAATTTATACAGAAACCCGAGGAAAAATGGACTTATGTGATGATATCAAATCATATATGGCCATATATGATCTTATGACTATTTTTTTCTCGAGAAGGGTATATAAATGATTTTCTATCTTATATGACTGTTCGAAAACGTTTACAATCCATGTGCAATAATGTATAGTGATCTGAATTTCAAATTATAGAGTTCAATTTTAAGTTTATTTCACAGAGTTGAAAAGTTTAAAATAAAAAATTATATTAAATAAATTGAAATGAAGGAAAAAGAAATTAAATATACATATTCAGAGATTATATAGGCAGCATGATCAGCAGATCACAAAACGGATTTTTTTTTTAAATAGTGCGAAAAATAGTTGTTAAGTTTTTTTTTGTAACTCCATATGCGCATAAAAAATGTATCATATAATAAATTTGAAGGAAAAGGAAACTTGTAAAAATAAATAATAAATGATAAATAAATGATAAAAAATTGATAAAAAATAAAAATAATGATGATACAATTATGTAAAATTGATTTGCATTGAAATGAAAATAGATATACGGTGAATTTTATATTCTCGCGTTTTATCTAACTTTATTTCTATTAACGATGCAGAATATCACAATCGAGATTATTTTTCATCGGATATTGAATTACCGATCTAGAGCTTGCTGTCATTCAATGAAGAGGAACTTGATCATAAGGAGGTAATATGTGATTTTTCAAAGAAAAATGAAATGTAAACAGCTTTATTTTTCTAATAACGTCTAAGTTGTTTCTTCAATAGTGTGTAAACAGCTTTATTTCTCTCTCCAATAACTACTAATATATTATTAAAAAGTTTTCAAAAGAACGAGAGGAGACATGCTAATTATAATAAATCTTAAAAAAATTACAAGAAGAACAGTTTTCTTTCCTTATTCTCAATCGTATTGATTTAAAACTAGCGAAAAAAAAGTGTTAGCGGTTGCATTTTTTTGTCATTAAATTCTTTTATTTTAGCTATATAATTGATAAGTAAAATATTAAATTGTTAATCTTATTTAATAATTATAATGCTATTTTTAGATTTTTGGGAGGTAAAAAAATGATCATTTTATGCGTATATGTAATTAAAGTTTTCTTTTTTGTAATGTCGTGGCCTTTAATGAGTTAATGCAATACTTTCAGTGCCAATGTCTCGCAGCACTCATTCTTAATTAGCGTAATGGATCGCGCTGCGCGCATAATGTTACTTAATTCAGTTGATAACTATCTGGATGCGTCGGTGGCTTCGTTTGCACAGCTAATAAGTTTCACTAGACATAATTAACCATACACACATACATAGAAGGAAGTGCGCAAACAACAATGCCCTATCAGGGAGCAATAACACGTTCAGTTCCTGCCTCTTTGTTGGAGCGTTTGAACTTACCCGCACCGCCGTGAAATTCCATGAAGTCCGCGCTTTTTATATATCATTTTTATGCTATATATAACAGCATTGCTAATCAATGTTTATGTTCAATTAACATTTACTTTTAGTGTCTACAAACGGCACGTAGCTGTCCGTCGAATCTTTTTGCTTGACTTTTTAAAGCGGATATGGCGAGCCATTTCAGGAAGTATTTAACATACCATCGTTGTATTTGAAATTATAAATGGCAAGAAGCGGCGCACTTACCGCGGCCTCCCGGTAAATCTTGTGAGCGATGATGCTCGTGCTCTCGAACATATTCTCGCCAGGACCGGAAGCGAAGCACATCTCCTTTTTTCCAGAACACGTATACTGGTCGGAGCAATTCTTCCCAGAGAATTCACACTTTGGACCACGTGTGTTTGGCGAAACGTCACCGAGGTTGGTCGAGGCGAAGGCTGCCACAAACTGGCCCTAAATAAAGATATTATGTGAATTGCAAATATATAAAATTATTTTTCTATTGAAATAAACATTATTATTTAAATAAAATTAATTTAATTTCTATAGTTTTTTAAATGTCGGTTCACGTAGATGTTTGGAAAAGAAAAATACGCTTTCTCACAGACAACACGTGTATAATAAGTGTGAAAAATGAATCTACTATGATGTAATGATCAGAAATATATTTAGAATTTTGATTGCACGTACCACGATGGGAAATGCAACTTATATTTCGAATGAAAATAAAGTAACGTTAACTCTTAATTGTTTTGGTAGGATTCCCGCGTAATCCCGCAAGCAAAAGTATGATTCATTGTGATATCATAATACGCTTGTATGAAACGTGCAGCTTGCATTACATTAATGGTTCATATTTTTGCAATTTGCCATCAAACAGTACTTAACCAAGAATTTTTTATTGAAATTAATACTGCCTAAAAATGTAAATGTAAATTGTTATCGCATTAGCAACGCAACGTTTAAGGATTAACAATGTCGAATGATAAAAAAGAAAGAAAACAAAGAAAAAAAACAAGCAAAATATGCAGCGCCAACATGATAGAAGAAGAACAAATGGAGTCAGCCTGATAACAAAAAAGGAGATAATAATAGCAGATGCACACAATCATCTGCGCACATAGAGTAAGAGAACAGACAAACTCGTAAAACTACCATCCGCACGCGATCTGCGATATTTAGAAGTGTGCATATTTATTTGAACGTCGAAACATTTGTGTATTTAATTTTGCACGAGTCACTAGAATTCGCCGCAAGCGCATACAATTTTTTCTTTATTATGAATTTTGCTCTTACAACAGTATCCGTAATACAGGATATCTCACGAGAAACTGCTAAGTACAATAATTAGCTGTCATTTTTAAAGACACATGGAGAGCAGAGACAGTAAAATATCTTCTAATAGAGAACATTTATAGCAATTTTATTTATATATAAATTATATAATATATAATATATAAATATATAAATTATATAATATATATATTTAATAATTAATAATGTAAATTATATAATATAAAAACTATCGGAGATATTTTTATCATTTAATAAATGTTTATTAAAAAATGCCAAATATTGGCAATCTTATAATAAACAATCGATATATGGTACATTTTCGAAGTGCGTACCATCAGAATTAAAACAGAAATAAAATCTTTTTCGTGGTGAGTGATATCTCAAAGGAAATATTCCATAAAATTCTGTATAATTTCCGAAAGAGATACTTGACATTTTTTCAAAAATATTTATTAAATAATAAAAATATCTCCAATTATTTTTAATATACATGTGAATAAAATGCCCATTATTAGAAGATATTTTACTTTCCCTGCTCACTATAGACGTTTAAAAATGACAGCTGATCAATTTCAGCAATTTACCATAGGACGCTATGTGTATATGGTATATATATTACTGATGTTTTGTGCAAAGCACCGGTATAACTCTTGCAGTGTGTACCATATAATGTCGACATAATGTATGACAACGACATAATTTAACGATGCCTATCCATTAACGGAAGCTTACCTTACCGATTGCGGTATTATTACTCATCATTTTCTCAAAGAGAATTGATGCATAGCCCATATTGTCGCTGGAAACTAGGCGATTGGTATTGTTCATGCTAGTCGGATGTACGGCGAACCAATTTATGACGCCGAGAGGCTTATCGTCGGCTCCGATAAATTGCATCTGTGTTAGTATTTTATCCACGTCATGCTGGTATCTGGTAACAGAACAGGAAATATTAATCCTCAATGCAAGCTTTTTCCGAAAAGTGCATTACCAACGATGAATATTTCAAATCAATTAATTAATCGAAACCCACATCTGTCAATAAATGAACGTTCATACATTTCCGAGAATGCGAGCGCTTACATAGACTTGATAAACGGATCAACGTACATATATTGTACATAATGTAACACGCATTGAACACGAATGCTTTGAATATTCTGAGAATTAATAATCCGAACGTATTCAACGTATGCTTAATGCAGTCTGTAATCCTCTTACTAATAATAAGCAATTGCAACGTGAATTGATCGCTCGTTATCTGAATATGTCGCTATGAAATTATTCGAATGCAAAATTGTACAATATATTCTTGTAATGCCATAAATACCATCCGTAACAATTATATAATAATTCTTTTATTTTAAAAGTGGCTACTCTGCATCATTTAAAATTAACTGGCAGATAACATAATGTGTGCGCGCGATTATCTAATTAAGCATTTGGAGCAACATAAATTTGCTTGGCTCTTTTAAAACAGAGGATATTTTTATCGATATTCTTAGTAAGATATTACATAACAAATCCTTGTTTTCATCCTTTGAAATAATTGCAGTCACTCTATCACTTACTTATCTCTTTCTGATTTCGGGTTGTTGCGATACGCCTGCGGACTCCTATTAATATTGGCGTCTAAAACTTGACCGTGAGTAACGAGGATCCTTCCAGGCACAACGGCATCGTGAGCACGTTTGATGCTCTGCAATGTCAAAATAAATGTCAGTCATTATCTGCTACTTTAATCTGCTCTTTAATCAAGCGAATCATCCGTGTAATAATTACGTATCGACTCACCTTCGTTATACCATTGACGATGGCGTCGAACGATTCCCGGACGAAGCCGAATGTGGTCAAATCGAAGAGCACGTCGAGCATGAAACCACCAGGGCTCGAGTGTGTGTGCGTGCTGCTAATCATCACGTTCCTCTCCGTGTACATGTCGCCAAATTGGATATGCAATTTGCGCAATACCTGTGGCAAAAAAAAAAAAAAAAAAAAAAAAAAAAAAACAGATAGCGATTAATATCACGCGATAACGATCGTGTCTTGCAACAAAAGTGCATGCTCTCGTAAAACGCAAATCGTACAATTTATCTATGAGATGCACCAAAAGACGTACAATTATATTTCGCATTATATAATATGCGAAGCTAATGTAAGAAAATGTAAATTAACAGATACTCACATTATACGTACATATATGCTTCTATCAAATACGTGAAATAAAAGTTGCAAGACAAATATTCAACTCTTTTATTCTACGTTATATGAAACCAATGTATTAGAAAAATGAAATCTCTCTACGTAATATCGTATGATATAATAATAAATGTAATGTTACCTTCTGTCGGATGTCGTTTCCTATCATCGCGCTATCCACGCTCACGAACACGAATCTTTCCATACCATCGTCAATTATGAAAGCTCTGGAAAATGTCCGGAGATGGAGACCATTTCCTTTCTGATCCATTTTCGCATATCCCATCTGAAACGCCCAAAGCTATTTAACCTATTTGCTTTATATTTATTGTCCGCTTTTTTCTTATTTTGTCAATTTAGCCATAAATATATTTTTAATTATTCTTGATAACAGCTTAAATATAATTTGTTATATTTTATTTTCCAGTATGACACATCAGAGGAGGAAGGCAAGAGAGATTATTTTATTAAAATAAATTCTTCCTTCACTTTTATTCAGAAAATTAATTCTGTACTAACAAAAACAATTTCCGCCGTAGGTCCTGTGCTGTCAGCTCTTCCGATGCCGATGCTGTAGGAGGCAAGAATGGCAGGTGATAGTAACAGGAGAAGCCATAATGTAGATAAACCTCGAGTTCTTAGCAGCAACGGTACCAAAGTATCCATTCAGCTTTGCGAGCCTCTTGGCTGATCGAACTGGAAGCAGAGATCAAAATGAGCAGGTAACGACAGAAGTATCTCTCTCGAATGATTGAAAGTCTCGCCGTCATTAGATAATATTGCTCACAATCAATAAAACAAATAAACGTCAACTTCGATCTTCTCTTTCATCGGAATGCACGCGGTAATGCGATCAAGATTTGTCATTATTGTAGATAAGGATTTTTACTGTGCGCGATAACTCTTCAAAGAAAACCGCATGAGAAAGATCTTATAATGAATCAATTTATCATGAGAATTCAATCGAATTCATTGCGTGTGTGTCATCATTGGAAAATATTTTGATAAGCTTATCGTTGTTTATCAGAGATAATTATTATACACGCATACACACAGAGAAAAAATAATGCGGTGCATCAATATTAGATATTTTACGTGTACATTGTGTTAATTAGTGGCTATTCTTTTAGGTTGCCTTCAAAGCTGTTTATTACTTTCGATGGCCGCGCACGTGTATCAATCGATAATTAGTATGATAAGAGAAGAATATTGATCTTCGGAGCCGCTCAAGGATAACCGGTGGCACTGAAACGACTTTCACTGATCTGTGGTATTTGAGGACGAAAAAGAACATAAATAAAACTTTCACGAGCATTCTACCTTACGTGACTTCACTTTCGGTTAAGCATTAACTTATGAAGCTGTTGTCGTCTACAGTAGGAATACATACTATATGCTTCTCTACGGGAGAATTACACGGAAAAAAATGCTGTTGCTTCAATTATCAAGTCTACGTTACGGGCTGCTACAAACATACATAGTTCATTCAATGATATTTTTATTGGACGAAATATCTGGATAGCTGTTTTAATAATCCAGATATTTGATCCAATAAAAATATCATTGAATGAACTATGTATGTTTGTTGGCAGTCCGTGACGTAGATTTTAATTGAAGTAACAGTATTTTTCTTTCCGTGTACGTTTATAAAAAAAAAATGTAGAGGGAATTGATGCGGAAATTAATTTGTAAAATTTAAAATGTATCACATCTTCCCTCAGATATTTTTGAGATGTGATCTAGCAGAGAATATCGATCGGCAACCGGTGACAGCTGTCAATCCAGAAACAACAGTCTCCATGCGTTGCTGTACCGCAAATGCATGGAAAATCGATAGAATTGTTGCGCAAACATAGCATTAAAAAGATTATAAATGATATGAGAAAAGACATGATATATGAAAAAAAGATCACACGGGCAAAAAATATAAAATTCTAAAACAAGCATATAAAAACGAGAAATAACAAATTGTCATTTTTTCTGCTGCTTTAAAAAAAGATATAATAGACATGTCTACTGTATATCGTTAAGACCGAGTCTTGTACGAGTAGCACGTGCGACGTGTCAGTTGGTGTAAATGAGTGTATATGTAGAAATAGGCTCGGTATTCCATGCTTTCCAACAAGCATCACAAGTGTATCGAGGGATGTATATGCGCTTAAATATATTGAATACGCGGAAAATCGTATAATTTACATGCGCACATTGTGATTACGCATATCTGATCACACAATCGTGCGCGTTTTGGAACACTCGTCATCTGTTGGAATTTTCATTGTTCACTCTTGTTGAGTAATCGTCAAAATCGCGACAATAATGGCAACATCTTTTTTCAATATAACGTTAAACTATATAAATTTTATTGTTTTATTTTATTATTTTTATAGTTTTATATTTTTATTACTTTTATATATATTTTATTATTTTATCATTCTAGTCCAATATCTCGCGATTGTGCAAGATATATGCGTAAATTTTATTTTATAGCTACAAATATTTTATCTATATATTCATTTATTTAAATTTTTATTTTTTCACTATATTGAATTTCAGAAGGATTTCAAAGAGATAATCAAAAGATTGTCGTGAATTTTTTATAACACTTTAGATATCGTTCGCTATATATTTTGTGATAAAAATCGTGTCCAAATCACGATGAATCAGTGCGTATAGAAATATAAAACAATGCCTCTCGAGTAACAATAAATATTGGAATACAAAATTGGATAAAGCCGATAAAATATAAAAGAGATGCACACCAGCGTGATAACGTTACACATTACAATTTAACTACATCGAGAATAATTCGTTCACTTGTGAAATATGCGATACGGAAATGAAGGCACGAGTTTTGTAACGTTAATTAGAAGTAATAATTAACTTATCCTCACATATAACGTATTTTCTTCTTCCTCATATACGGTCGACTAATATCAGGTCGCTGCATGTGAAATGAATAGTTCTTTTATATCAAGGATTTTCATAGAACTTCCGCGAGAATATAATGTATGTATAACTTCGTGATATTCTTCAATAATCTCTTTTTTGTTACATTTTCTTCACGTCTCTCAGAATAAAAATTCATTTGCATAATCTGATTTCGTTTGAGTGCGTGGAAAGTTTAAAAGAGTTAAAAATGAAAAACATGTTTTTAGTATTATATCGCTTATTGGTATCGCATTAAAAATAGATGTCATTGACAAACTGAAAATCGAATATTACACAAAAAATTGAAAGCGAAACATAAATCTTTCTCATTAAGCGTATAACGATAAATTGCTCAGTCCTTTCAACTGGATGATAAAAACTATAAATTATAACTGTGATTAACATTGAAATATTAAAATAAAAATATAATCGAATCAAGATATCGACGCGAGACAAGTGTAGCGATAATATTTCACGAATGTGTGACGTCTCTTATTTTCGTAGAGTGTCAACGCTCGATGGAAGTTTCACGCTTCCATGGCCATACTAATAAATCCTGCTAATAAATTTAGTTGGCCTTGTATAGTTTGTATTTCATCCAGCCTTTGGCTCAAATTTAAATTATGGCAAACATGAAGTTTTCTCCGGAGTAAGAACTCCGAGATTGACGGTTCAGATAAAATATTGGAGCTAACAATTTTAATTTACATTCTTTCTTTCATGATATTTTTCTTGATATGTTTTAATTAAATATATTCTAGAGATGAGCTATTTGAGCTCCCGACAATTTAGTACTCCAATTCAGCCAATTCATCTTCTAATGTCGATTTTAAAGCTATTTTCTCCTTAATCTTATTCTTACATTATTTCTGAACTTTTCGTTAAATCATTCCTGTCGCTTCTTTTAATTACCGCCGATTAATTAAATGGATAACGATGATTAAAGGTGTCATAATTAAAGGAAAGATTCAGATAAATGTCTATACGTATCGTACACATAATTATTCTCTAGAGAGGACGTTGATCTCATCAACTGTGACCACTGTGCCACTTCAAATTACGAAACAATTGTGTTGCTAACACAGATTATAAAATATAATTTTTATATATACAACTTTCAACAAATGGTGCTTAATAAATTAATGCTAAACTGCTGTATTCAATTATGGAAATCGCGGTCTCTCTCAAACTACCGAATTATTAAGTAAGAGCCGGATGCTCTTACTTAATTTCGACAAGATGAACGATTATATCAATTATATCAAGACAACACTTCCACTTTTCACGAAATATCTTGACATTATTCGTAACATGATTCTGCATTTTTTTATATTTTAAGATGGTTACATTTTAATTTTATTACGTATATTTTATTTATTTTTAGCTTTCATGTTCAAAAAAATTTAATAACTTATTTTATCCTATAGAAAATGAAAGTCACAGAATAAAGCGTGACATAAAATGTCACGTTCTTATTTTATAGTAATAATATAAATACATTTGAACTTTTAGGTACTTTGCGAGATAATTTTATTGTATGCAGCAAACAGCCGAATTAATATCTTGAATGTTATTGGAAAAAAAAACGTAACTTTTTAATAGATATTTTAAATGCTATTATTTATATTCTAATCACGTCGATGTGTCATATACATGTCTTGTGATAAGATTATTTATCACTTATCAAACATTGATACGATTAAAAAATAAAAAGGACGCTAATAATAAATAATTATCTCAAAGAAAATATTTTTCTTTCGTTATCTCACTTGAAGCATAAAATATAATATAAATGAAAAGAAAATTGATAAAAAAATTTTTTTTAATCGCGCACTAATAAGTGTAACATTTACTTCAATTTTAGCCGATGCTGACTATACCTTTGCAATAAATAAATAAATAAATATTAATAAATTGATTATCACCAAATCAGCACACTCTCGATTTCAATAGAGAGGAAACGTTGCCACTTCGGATCATCATCAGCGCGATCGTGTCATCACCGCGATCGATATCGGGAATAAAGAGAAATATAACACTGCTGTTATGAATAACACTGTTGCTTGGAGTGGTTTACTTGGAACTGGCGTACTGTTTAAGACTCGACCAACTACGACTAATCTAGAGAGACACGCACCACTTAACTGAAACATGGACACGTATCTCCGAGACGAATGATCCCGATCGAGATATGCGCACAACGACCGCAGAAGTCGGTTGATCCTGGTGAATACGTCCAGCAGCAAGAAAAAGGAGCATATGAGAGCCAGTTGGGACCACGTCACGAACATACCGTCATCGGTCCAACGTGAAAACTCCCCGTTTGCCTACCAAACGTTGGGACTCACACTTGGGTCGGTAACGAGAAAGAAGGGGAAACGGAAATGATTTTACGGCTATTCTTATTCAGATACACGCACGCACACACATATATTACAGACTGCTTTATTCTCTCGTGTTCTCGGCTCCGTACCTCTGTGCCTTCCGTTCTCTCGTTTGCTCTCTCGCCTTGACACAACATATGAGAACTGTACATAGATCGGAGTAGGGCTATCATTGTGTGTGTTATGATTATGATTAGAGGAACAATTGCCATGTGTCGTGATTGAAAATGCGCGTTGGCGGGAGAATATGTTATGCACGATTTGAATGTTAGTGGAACAATTAATCATATTTTACACAAGAGAAAAAAATAACTTTTAGTATATAAAATTCACTCTCTTAATTATCATTATTCGAGGTACGGCTAAATTGAGAATAAAGTAGTAGCATATAATCGACGAAGGTTAAATTCTATTATAAACCACACTAATTACAGGAGCTTTCAATCCTCGAGATAATCGAGCTTAATTTGAGGTTTAAGAGACTAAATCTTTTATATTATTGATTAGGTAATAGGCGCTGTATTAATAATCGGGAGAAGAAATGTTAACATTTGATTTTATCTCTAGAAATATATATTTTAATTTATG
Organism: Polyergus mexicanus; assembly: GCF_030449975.1. Classification (NCBI taxonomy): domain Eukaryota; kingdom Metazoa; phylum Arthropoda; class Insecta; order Hymenoptera; family Formicidae; genus Polyergus; species Polyergus mexicanus. The sequence continues at coordinate 16,725 of NW_027223333.1, read as the reverse complement.
AATCAGCTATAATGTGTGATAATCTAAATGTAAACGCAATTGATGCGGTGATTATGATTCAATACATAATAATAATTAATATGACAGAATCTTTAATAAGCTTTTAAAACAATAATATTCCACATTAATGATCTAAACAGCAAAAGTTTCATTAGCATTAATTATTAATCATTAATTTGACCAATTAATGACTAAACTAGCTAACTAGATAACTGATTAAAACAAAATAAAAAGAGAAAAAAATCATTCTTAAAATCCTTGTTAGAATATAAAAAAAAAATATAATTTATATCCTTATATTAAAATTATTATTTACACGCGTAGAAGATTACCGCGTACATTATTCTTGGACTGCGGTGTATGAAATTAATTGCAAATACCAGAAAAATTCCAGGATAAAGCGACAGTATTTTAAATAATTCTATGGTTTATATAAACATTTTCTCGGATGCGAAGACACATAACTGAACTCTAAACGCATGATTTCATAATTCTGCAAAGAGTAATTAAAAATCTCTCGCTGAATATTCAAATGCAAGGGAATAAAAATGTCGTCCACGAGAAAGCAATTGTCGTAAATACGGAAGATACGTGTGAGAGAGAGAGAGAGAGAGAGAGAGAGAGAGAGAGAGAGAGAGAGAGAGAGAGAGAGAGAGAGAGAGAGAGAGAAATATATACCGAACGCTCTTATTTTCTTTGACTTTGACACGAGGATTCTGCGCAAAACAGTTCAAGCATTATTTTCCCGACTGTCTCTTCCGTGATTTTTCGAAGCGAGAGCAATCTCAAATCTTTCATGCCGAAAATATATACGCACGTTAATCGTTCGTGCGTAATCGCAAGGCAATAATATTTACCCTTGTACGAGAAATATTGCGATACGACGTGACCAGGAAAAGAAACGATATTATCTTCAATACGATATTACATTTGTATATAGATATATACGTATTATACCATGATATAAAATATGTTTATATTAATGCAAGTTAATAAATAGGCTATATTTTATGAATACTTACAATTGCGCGTGTCATTAGGATTATTTTCTTGTAGATTCTCGGTTTAGCAGCACAGATTGTAATCATTTCAAAAAAATTTATCTTGTTTTGTTATTTCGGAGCTTCCCTTTTTATTTCTCTTGCTCGATAAGCGAGATTTTTGCATTGAAATTTATATCGTGACGTATTCTGTTGGACTACAAATTTTCAAGATAATACCCATATACAAAAGATATTTCGCTATTATTATAAAATTGAATATAATTTTAATGTTTTATTAATTTTTAATTTTAAAGATAAGCAATAATATCGCAAAATTTTTTACATTTACATAAATATATTACATTTGTCGATTATTACGTTAAAATCAAAATTCATTATTTCTATTGCAAATTAATTTAATACACTTGACTGAATTTAAAAACATTGCGTTAACTTTATTCCCACTGAATTACATTATTAACATGGTGTAATAAATATTTTTGGAAACATCTTCTCGATGACGCTTTCGTTTATCAAACGCGTAAATCGCGTATCAAACGAACCATGGATATGATTAATCTATTGCGATTTCTTCGAGCACTCGTGATATATACCACAAGGGAATTAGCGATAATCGCGATGATTTGCGCTTCCTTACAACGTTCGATTGTACAATTGCCATCAGATCGATGCAAGATACAATCGCGAATCACCGGTAAATAAATAAAATCCGATACGTTTATACGATTGTGTATTTGGCGTAACATTGGAGCACAGACTGTCACTTTCATCGATCCACAGGTGGCTCGAGCACGAGAGAAAGTAAAAGGAGACGGATTGTGCAATTATCGTCGCTATAATAGAGTTCGAACAATTTCAATTCGACAAACAGCGCTGTATCGATAGCGTACGCGTACTAATCGAATTATCGACTCGCCTAATGTTTTTGTTAACGAGAAAAATAATTTTAATCAATTTTCACGCTGAAATTATGTCATATACATAACGGATACGAGACATGTTTTTGAATTCGTTTTTTATTTCTCAGCAAAAAAAATAAATATATAATTGACAAACCATTTTCTTAATTTCATTATATAAACTCGTTTTTTAATTCTGGAATGAAAGGGGAATGAATATAATTGAAAGTGTAGCATTTCTCAGGATGATAAGCCATTTTTATAATCTCATTTCGAGATTAAACGTAAGAGTTTAAAAATTGGAAAAGTTAAATTATACTTTTTAAACAGCTTCCTATAGAACTAAAAAGCTTTTTGAAATTAAACATTTTGTATGCAATGACTCGTTACTTTTGATTTAAACAAGTTTCAGGAAATATCATGTTACTTGCTTTCTTTGCCGCAACGGAAAAGCATCGTTTCAACTTTGCGGTATTCGAATATATGACAGCTTAGCACATTGTATGCTGATGCGTGTACACAAAATTGGAACGCGATGATACGAAATATCGCGTTCCATCGAAAACAATATTCTATTATTTGAGCCGATAACGTTATTACCGTCGGTTTCCTTATTTTACGTATCATATCATTTCGTCTCAGTTTTTAATCATTACATCTACCTTCTTCCATGCTTTAGAAATATTTTATTTCATAAAATATCAATTGCTATCGTCGCAAAATGATTCCAAAACGTTTCAAATTTTATATAATCCAAACAATTTATTTATAAATAAAAGTCATAAGAAGCGAAAAGATATTACGAAGATGCGAAGACTTCTAAACGCCAGACCCAGACGGCACATGTTCCTAGAAGACGTCTAAAAAAAGATTTAATTAAAAACGTCTTATTGTCTCCTTTAGACATCTTTAAGATGTCTTCTGGCCTTCTTGTGCTGTCTGAGAAGATTTACTAGTAATGCCATCGTCACGTGTGTTGTCTTTCGCGCTGCTTTGCAGCAATCGAGTCGCAGCTAATTTGTAGCGCAATATGGAAAAGCATGACCTGTATCGGTAAAAACTTATCTCATTAATACTTTAGCAAAGTATATAATTGTAGTTATTGATTCGGAGTACCAATTGTATCTTGTTCGATTCCAATAACAACCCTAATACCACACATATCCAGAGGACATCCAGAGACCATCCAGAGCTTATCCAGAGGATGTTTAATATCCTCTGGATGTTCTCTGGATACTCTCCGGATGTCCTCCGGAGAAGGTGTGTTGTTAGGGAATTTCCAGCTTTAAGAATGATACCTCATCTTTTGTACAAATGTGTCATTAAAATAATTTTTATTACACAAAGAAATTTAAACTATAATTTATTATAATTTACTATAATTAACTACTATAATTTACTATAATTTATTCCTTTCATTACGATATCTATTTCTAAAATATTGATATATTTCTCAAATATTGATATAAGTATATACTTGTTAAAAATGTATATTAATTTTGCGCTTTTATGTATAAAAGATTCCTATTTTGTTTGCGTTGGACAATCTTTCGCAAGTGTTCTATTCAAATTAATTTTTATACAAAGGAAAACGTGCATAAATTATTCAAACTATTATGCAAGTGCATATATTCATCATACGATTTTTTATCTACTTTATTTCTTTTGCTAACACAGACGTAACTTTGCGAAATGTGGAACTTTTTCCATAATGAAGAATAATAGTTTTTCATTGAAGTCGAGAGCTTGCGGGAAAAAAATTCCATTCAATTCAATTTAAAAATGAGAGACATTAATCACGAGCGTTGTTTGCAATCTTCTCTTGAACGTAATAAAAGACTGCGAGACGAGGAAATTTAAATTCTCGAATCTGTGCAATGAGAGGCCAATTATATTAATTAATTTTGTGCATTAAGCTTGTCTCTGGAATCTGTATTTAACTTTTTTTGTAAAAGTCTAAAATTTCATTTATAGTTTCTTTTTTCAAATTCTGCGACAACACCGACACTTATCAAAATGCGTGTAACAGGATTCGTTCACACGGGTGTAACAGGAGACGAAATAAGTTGTCAGCAATTTTTCGCTGACGCACCGTTGACGACTCTGCCTATCGAGTCCTGGGTTAGTCGTCGCCGGTATGATCTAGTGTGAGGATCGGTAAAGCCATAAAAAAAAATACTTTTTACGAGAAAATTTAGTCTCAAGAAACAGTTCAAAAAAATTCGCGAAAGTAAGTAATTACAAAAATATATTTTTTTTGCATCGCATATATTCGAGATTTAATGCAAATTAGTTAATTTACGATTAATTAATTTCAGTCATAATTATTTTGTTAACAATTAGTGCACTTTGCGAATAAATCGGATAAAATGCACAATAGAGAACGACTGCACAATCAAAAACGACTATCGCTGAAACATCAGATAGTCGATGTTCCAATTTATTCACCATGTCACACCGTGCTGGTAGATTCGGAAAACACAGGTAAATTTTGTTACTTCGCAAGTAATATCTTAAAAACACAGATCTAATTTATCTTTGCTGAAAACTTTAAAAAATATATAAAAAAAAGTAATAGAAATATATTGTTACATTAAACTTGTATTAAAAATTTGATAAGTTTTTCGATTAATAATAATATTTTATGGCGTATGTTTTATTATTTTTATTATTTTATATAATTACGATATTTCAGGATTAATATTAATTGTGTAATTTTAGGCGAAACACTAGACAGATGTGAGACAAAGTCGGACAAATGCGATTGTGTAAAATTTTGCGGAAAGAAATGCATTCTTGTTACTGTAATAATCTCTGTGGCGCTGATCGTGACTTTGTTGAGGCTCGCGTTTATTTTTGTCGCGAATAATACTTTAGGTTAGTAAATGTCATATATGTAAAGAGATGGGCTTTATTTTTGCCGAAAAATTCGTTCAACGCGATTGCCGATTTCCAACCGATGTCTTCGTAGAGTCATCTCTTTTGCCATGATTCACAATTTCAGGTCCTCTTCATCGGGAATCAAGCGTGGATCGATTCATCGAGCTCAGCGAGCTTGACTCTAGATCGATGGTGGAAAGAGAGTTTATTGAAAACCCATTTTTCAGCGATCAGATCAACCTCACGAATCAGATAATGCAAACAGAAAGCGATGCGCTTTCTTACGTATATAACATTGATGCGGCGAATGAAGGTGACACGCGTTCCAAACGAGAGATATCACGCGCGAGGAGAGACTGCGAGGTGAACGCTAAACGCTGCAGAATGCTGTTGCAAACGATGGAAAGTTATTTAAAGAATCTCAAGAATAATGTACTAAGCGACGGATATCCCGTGGCCGTATCGGACATTTTAAAGTGTCTGAAATGCAAGGCGCAGTTGGTTGACGGGAATAAATTTAACGAGGATCCTACGCCGCGATCGCAAGATCAATATTTCTCTCATGACTACACCGAACAAAATCGCTCGAGCGATTCCGGTATCACCGCTATCAAATTACTGGATAACGGAGAGGCTAAACGGACGGAAATTAATCGAACGGAAGCGGCGAAAATTCAAATGACGGTGACGGAATCGCTTATAAATGATGTATCTCAGGATCCTGCGAATCAATCATTAAAAAACATCGATATATCGAAAACTACCACTATGTCAATTGATCGTACAAATTACAACGGAAGTCAACAATTAGATACAAATACGACTGGCATTAATAATAGCTCGACGACGAGTATAAATGATGAACAATCGGACGATAATCTAATCACAATCGACTCGATGACAACCCAAATCGATGAAAGCAGTTCTTCCGCTCTACCAAACGCCGATCAACAAACTGAAAGCGAAGGTACAACGAGTGAAACCGTAACGCTGTTTGATACGATAGAGTCGAGTAGCACGACTCAATATAATGTTACGGAAGACGATGCAATATCCAAAGGAACCATAGATTATTCGGTAGGATCAACTGAAACGAATACGCGGTATCCCGTCGATCTCGCAAAACAAATTACAATTGCTGAAAACGTGACGAGTATGCCAGCAGGATACGACGTGACCGGAATTGACAGCGATGATTACAGCACGGGGCATCCTTCGGTGCAACCTTCGTTCGAGGGACACCCGGAAAATCAATCGGCTACAACGGTAAACGGTATGTCGTTGCATAGAAAAGTAATAGTGAAATAATTGAAGATCAAGACATTAAACTTGCGTTCTATCAAAACGAGCTTTTTGAAACTAAATACTTTCTCCTTGTTTTTCTAGTCGATTCCTTTTTCATTTCGTCACGCGAGATATATATATATTTTTTAAATCTATTGAAAATAATTTATAATGTATGCGGAAGAGCATACAATAGAAATTTATTACGAACTGCGTAATCCCGTGAAGTTTTATAAATGAAGTCTCGGGAATTTATTTATAATGAGAGAAGTTTGATGTGATTTTAAATGAAATGTTCAAAGTTTGTTTAACTTTTTTTACTCGTGTAATTCGAAAATACAATAACTAATTTGTTTCCTGACCGTCATAATTCTGGAGTTGCTTTCGCTCTTCGTTAATAACAGAATACAAATAATTTTTCCAAAATATAATAGTGGAATTTTTAAAAAGATATACGCACAACAGTTTCAGGATCGACGGAGGATCACAGTGTTTTCAATGAATTCACATCGGACGTCTATTCTGAAACTGAGAACAGCAGTGAATCCATCCAAGCAACTACCGAAAGCACGAAATCCTTCCAGCATTTGCAGATGTTACATCCCGTCTGCATCTTTGATTATTCAGTTAGCCAGTCTTCCAATATGCCATCTCCAGCGTCCTCTTATCCAGATTCGTCCGATCCTTCCATCACGCAAAATCGTGAGTTTCCGTTCCAGAAATCTCCTTATCGTGGTTTCCCGTCGTCGAATTACATGCAATTACAGGCAAATACGATGCAATTTATACCGGGATTCGGTTATGCCGGCAATCTGCCGCAAGCTCAGCCGAAACAAGGTTCTATGGGATCCGGCGTATCAAAGGTATCGCCGATCACGCTCGATCAACAATCGATGGCAAAGGCGCCGTACTTTTGCGGCTACATGTCATTGCCGATTCTTCACTTTTCGTCGATCTCCGACACATTGCAATCTGATCGCTCCTCTGTTGATAAAGCGAAGGATTCTCTGCCGGAAGAACCGCGAAAGTTTTTTCAAAAGGGCGGGACTGTCGTGTCGCAGGACTATTCAGGTATAAGTGACATGTAGTGGATTTTTCGTAACGATTCTTTCAAAGTGTTTGATCTATCGTTTCTCTTTTTTTTTCGGTATTGTTAACGATATATGTTTGCTGTGGAAATTTTAAGTTTAAATTGAGTTGAAATTTTCTAAGAAAATAAAAGTAAATTAGAATGTTGCTTTTAACAATATGATAATTATTTCAGCGTACAAATGTCCCCAAAATTATTATCAATGCGATAATCTATTCTGCATTCCGGAGATGAATAGGTGCGACGGCCGTGCTAATTGCTTTGATGTCAGCGACGAGATGAATTGCTCCTGCAGGGATCGGGTATTAAGAGATCAAATTTGTGACGGTTATTTTGATTGTCCACATGGAGAGGACGAGCTCGGCTGTTTCGGTAATTTACGAATATTGTATTAAACCTTTTTTTTTTTAGATATTTGCATTATTTTACAATTGATTTATCTAAAATATTTATTTATTCAATTAAAATATAACGCTAAGCTTAACAAGACAAAATTGGGACAATGTATGTGACGTAACAGAAATCTAAGCGATCAACTGAGCATTCTTTTCACATTTTTTTCTCTTATTGGATTTTTATGAAAAAGTTTTAATTAATAATTTATTATTTAACAAAAATAATATGAGTTTAATAAGTCTATTGTTAAAATAATAATAAGAGAATTATAAATATAATATTTTTTTCTCAATATTGAATGATCACCACTTGACGCTAAATACTAACTACATTTATATAAGCGACTTTACCCACGAGACTTTCCTCCATTCACAAGCGCTTCATGCAAAACGCAATACATTTCCTCAGAATCTCGTACAAATTACAAATTATTTAAATTTTAAATTTATATATATTTTTAGATTGCCCGGCAGACTCTTTTAGTTGTAATTACGATTCGTACAATCCTCTACGGCATAATTGTGTGCCGCTTTCGCAACGTTGCGACGGTATTAAACAATGTTCTGACGGAAAAGACGAGCTGGATTGCACTATACTTTCGGAATCATACATAAGTCCAAAAGATGTACGAACAAATAAATGTGTTCACCATTATAAATTATTTAAATACATCAGATTTCTTTTAATTTCTTCGATTTATCGTTCATTATTTATACTTGGACGTATATTATTCACTTTTATTATTACACTTATGAATTATGCGACGATATTGTTTTATTTTTAGATATCTACCGTTGGTTATACCCAAGGATATTTACATAAAAACGTACAAGGACAATGGTATCCCGTTTGTTCGGTCACATCTTCCTGGGCGATTGATGCTTGCCTTTCGGAAATTGGTCAACCGCTAACGTACGTCGTCAATTATCAAATTTACAGCATATGTACATTAGACATATTATTATAATTAAAATTGAGATGAAAAAAAAAAATATGCTGACAAAAATCTCTAATTTAAGCCTTTTAGTTAAAAATCGACGAATTCTTAATATATCGATGTATTTTTATAGAGCAATGCCGGATATACAAATCGTACGTGTGCCTGAAAATGTCTTTCGAGATCCTTATGTAAAAGAAATCGATGGTCAGATAAAATTGACGTCGTGTTCGGATACAGCAATATTCGTGAGATGTCCGCCGTTACCGTGCGGCATAAAAACTATCCCGTATCAGGATTCCTTCCGTACTGTCGACGCAACGAGAAACGATTATGTATACAAAAGACAGGGAAAGGAACAACATGTCCTGTATAAGTTCAATAAACTTTATCAGGAAACGTTGGGGCTATTGGACATAAAACATACGGCGTTTGAGAAAAAAGAGCAAAATGAAAACGATACTCTCGTCGGAGCGCAATCGCGAGTAGTCGGCGGTCGAGCAAGTCAACCCAAAGCCTGGCCATTTCTGGTTGCCATTTACAAGGACGGTCGTTTTCACTGCGGTGGTGTTATTCTCAGTGAAATCCACGTACTTACCGCGAGTCACTGCATGGAAGGGTAAGAAGTGTTTTCGAAGAAATTTAAAAAAAAGTATTTTTAGCTCGTAACTTTATAATGAGCATAAGCGGTGGATACACACAAGCGATTAGATTTTTTTTAGATATAAAGATTTTTTCATGGAAAAATTTCCTGATAAATTTTATAAATTTAGATACGAAAAACACTATTACGAAATACAAGCCGGCACGTTCAGACGGTTTTCATTTTCACCGACGACTCAGTCGAGGAAAGCGAGATTTGTGATTACTCATCCTGACTACGAAAGTGAAAATATGCAGAACGACATATCGATTATCATGCTGGATAAACCATTCCTTTTCAACCGATGGGTCCGTCAGGTTTGCTTACCGTCTTCAAGCATCCTGGGCTCTGAATGGAATGAGGAACCATCACCACTATCTATGTGCATTGCTATCGGATGGGGAGCCTTAAGAGAAGATGGACCAAATTGTAAGATAAACTTTCAAAATCCGGATAATAAGTTTGCGTATCTTTCAATTAATAAATGTGCATAGTCGAACATTCTATCAACTGTATGTGTAAAACTATTTAATCGATTTTTTATTTTTTTAAACAAGATCTCTGTCTATTATTATATTATTCATGTAGATATATAAATTTTTTTAAATCTGATGAAAAGAAACATGAAAAATTAGAATAAAACTTCTCTCATTTTGTCTTGAAGCAATTTCTTTAATTTATAAACTATTTGTTTAAACTATTGAAAACTATGGGAACATTAGAAATAAAGCTACAATAATTTACAAAATAATACGCAAGCTTCACATACATTTATTAATTCAATCAATATATTTCAAGATGTATTTTAATATTTCTCTTATATTTTCTAAGATTTAAAGACGTTTAAAAATATTATATCCTTTTCTTTATTTAAAAATATAATTTTATTTTAGCGGATTATTTGCGAGAAGTAGAAGTACCGATTTTGCCAGGGTGCAATCATCTGCCCGATCAGAATAACGCCACGATTTGCGCAGGATATCCTGAGGGTGGTCAGGATACCTGTCAGGGTGACAGTGGTGGTCCTTTGATGTGCAGGTAAAAATTGAGAGGCAATGCCTCGATCAAAAATCTTTTTTTGAAACATGTCAATAAAAATATTAATCCCATAGAAATCGAAATTTTGGCTCACAATGGTATGTGGCGGGTCTAGTCAGCCACGGTGAGGGATGTGCACGTCCGAACGAGCCTGGTGTTTACATGAAAATAAGTTATTTCTTGGATTGGATTCAGCAAATGTCTAATATGTTAAGTAAGTGTTTAAACATTTTTTAAATAATTAACTGGACGCGAAATATTCTCACATGATTTCGCATGTTATTATAAATATTTGAAAAGCGATTAAACATAGATTTCGCGCGCTTTTTTTTCTCTTATATTTTTATTTTAAAATATATTATTTTGCAGATAATTTTACGGAGTCCTTTAACAATGATAAAAGACCTTTAGCGAATTGTCCAACATTTAGCTGCGACGACGGAAGGTGTTTGCCGATAGAACAACGTTGCAATCGAATTATAGATTGTTTGAACGGAGAAGATGAAATCCAATGTTACCCGTTTGAGGATCCGTTTGAAGTATCGCCTTCGAATATGAATAATGGCATGTATAGACAATCGGATAATAATTTTAATAAAGAGATTGTGAAATCACGAGCGGATGAAACATTCGACAATAATATGAAAAATCGTAAGTTAAAAATTTATCTTTTTATAATTTTATTATAGATCATAAGTTTTTGATAAAATAACAAGATATAATTGGAAGAGTGACACATAGGAATCCACATGTATATATATATATATATATATATATATATATATATATATATATATATTTTTATTATATTCATCGTGAAAATTTTGTGTCACAGAAATAACGACGGAAGCAATTCCCATCTTTACTTCTTATCGTTTCTTCTACAAAACACAGATTGATGAAGATTCTAGTACGTCGAATGTCTTTGCAATTACTCCTAAAACAACAAAAGTTAGATTAACGTTCACGTGTAAAAGGCGAGTTATGAGAAATATCATAATATCTATTATAATTATCAATAATTTAAATCGAAATTTTTTACAAAAAAATCAATATCCGTCTCCTTTTTTTCTTTTTTTTAGATTGATTCAAACTATAACGATCGATAAGAGATGCGATAGGCACTTGGATTGCGAGGACGCCACCGATGAAGAGGACTGCATGTGTCGAGATTACCTGTCAAATCTGCAACCAACGGCGATTTGCGATGGACATGTGGATTGCGACGATGAAACGGACGAAAAAGATTGCGGTATACGATTAAATGTGATCCTGTCGGTCTTCATCTATCTGACGAATAATTAATCTCGTTTCAGATATATGCGGAGACGACGAGTATTATTGCAGCAGGAGCGAAGGGTGCATTCCGATAACGAATAGATGCGACGGCAATTTTGATTGCCCTTTGAGCGAAGACGAACTCGATTGCCGTAAGTATATGATTTAAATTTTAAATGATGAATGTGTGTAAAAATATTAACTGACATCGATTGCCATTTTCTTTTCAGTTACACTGACCAACGGAGAATACGTGAACGTAGACAGCGATGATCAGACAGTTTTAAACAGGGAGGGTTTACTCAGTAGATACTACAATGGGGCGTGGCATGTACAGTGTCTTGAAGCAGAGATACTGGATAATAATACCGTAACGTCGATAATCGGACGAAACTTATGCGAATATCTTGGGTTTGCGTACGTTTCCCTAGATTTTTAATATTTTAATCAATTTAGCATTTTTCTTTTTTATTTTACAAGCAATTTTTCAAATATATTATGCTGTAATAATATTTGTTCAAAATGTAGAAAAATTCATTTAATAAATTATAAAGTAATTAAAATTGTAATAAAAAAAATATCTATGTCGCGTTCAGAAATGTGCAATCAACGTATAAAGTCGTCGCGAACAAGACGGTGCTGGAAACGAGATCCTGGCGAAGGTGGGATAATTACATTACAAGTTACGAATCTTCGCCATCGAGCGAGGAAGACAAAACCTGTACGACGCTACAAATTCGCTGTAGACAGGTTTTGAGCAGCAGTGTCGACACGTACCTGATCGTCGATCCGAGAACCGGGAATTATACCTACCTGTGGCCGTGGCTGGCCGCTATCTTCGTCGACGGCCGTTATCGCTGCTCGGCCTTATTCCTGGAACCAAACTGGCTTCTGTCCAGCTCGAGCTGTACGAAAGATATAAAGTGAGTGAACTTGCTGCCTTCTATCCAAGATTCTTCTTTATCTTAAAAATATTTTTGCGGTACGTCTATTAAATTTGGATGTGCGAAATTTCGTGAATATTAATATTGTTAGTCTCGCGATTTTTTTTCAAATTAAAAATTCGATTTTTTCGACGACGAATGAAAAGGCGCGGGCGTAACGAAAAATAAATTACAGATTATCAGTGAATTATACGACAGCCCTCCTTGGACAAAGTCGCCCGTATCTCTACGTCGACGGACCTCATCAACAGATCTCGGTCGTTGACGAAATCAGGAACGTGAAAACATCGGAGATCTCGTTGCTCCATTTGAGAACTGCAGTAAATTTTACCCGTCATGTTCGGCCACTATTTCTAGAAAAGAAGTGCGTACATGCTTAATTACACATACACATTCGTTTGTATGTACCTTTTACATATTATAATAAATATAATATTTATTTATACTAATTATATTCGTCGACTTTTTACAGAATCTATCCGCCAGCGAGCAATGATTTATGCGTTGCTGTCGCCACAAACAAGGAACATGTGACACAATCAATCTTTCTACAACCGGTCCTTCAAAATTGCAACAATTGTTATCGCTGCTTCATTAAAACTGCAAACTTTGAATGTCCGGTAAGTGGCCTTATAATATTAAACTATGTAATTATTTAATTTTATATTAGATTATGATTTATGTATCGATGTTGCATATCAATATATCGACTGCATCTAAAACCTTATTTCTATTAATTTCCTAAAACATATAGATTATAATTAAATTTTAATTTTTAATCTTTTCTGCACTTTTAGATCAATGAAACTTTGTCAAATTGGAGCGGAACGGTATTCTGTCGCAGCGAGAAAGGATGGTATCCCGCGGCGGTATTTCACGAAATCGACGACTTGTGCAGTTTCCAAAGCATGCGAAATTTGACAAGCATCGATTACATCCACGCTTTCCTCATGCATACTCTGGGTAAACTGCCATGTGGATATTTTATGCCAAATAATCATTATGTTATGTCACAATCCGATCATCGGATATTAATATCTTCGTCGCGTTAATGAAAACGAAATAACTCTTTTGTATAATTTAATTTTTCCATCGTTGCAGAGACGGACCTAAAGCCGACACCCGAATCGATGTGCAATGGGGTTCGATGCAACATCGGACAGTGCGTTCCTTGGAGTCAGGTATGTGACGGTGTAGGTGACTGTCGAGATGATTCGGATGAGAAAGACGAAATGTGCATGCGTAAAGTGCAACAGACTACTGGTAGTGACAAATCTAAAAGTAAGTAATTTCAGCATATTTTAAATTTTATTTTTTATGACTTTGTAACATAATTGGATCTCGATTTAAAATCTAAGAGACTTAGATTATGGATTGACTTGTTAAATTTATTAAACTATCGATTAATCAATTCTTCTTAACTAATTGCAAATTAGTTTTCTTTTTTATATAAATTCGTGTTCTTTTAATACTTCTTTTTTTTTTATGTAGGATGCGCAAAGTCGGATTTGCAGTGCAAAAATGGCGAGTGCGTCTCGAAGAGCGCGTTTTGTGACGCTAAAGTAGACTGCTCAGATGGAACAGACGAACCCGTAACGTGCACGTGCGCGGAATATTTAAGGCTAACGATACCGGAACGGCTGTGCGACGGTGTGAGACATTGTCTTGATAAAAGCGACGAGTCGCCAGAAATGTGTCAATGCACACAAACCAGCTTCAAATGCAACGCGTAAGATATATGTATAAATATAATCTTGATATCATCCGTAAAACATCATCTCCAATTTTTTTTTTTTTTTTTTTAAAGAAATATCGCGGAATAAAAAAAAAGATAAATTTTAAAGAAATTATTATAATCAATAATATTGTAAAAATTATAAATGTACTTTATATATACACAGAGTAAGAAACAATATTATCTGCATCTCGCAAGATTTCGTGTGCGATGGTGACGAAGATTGTCCGAATGGCGAAGATGAAATGGAATGCAGAAAGATCGAAAAATCGACGGATGACAGGTCAGATGCAAGATCTTATAAATACATAATATAAAATAAAAATAGTTATATAACATTTTTTTGTCTAAATTATTTTGTAGACCTGGCGCAGGAGAAGTGATGCAACGATTCTACGGCGTATGGCATTCTCAATGCTTCTCATCACCAGTAACATCGCAGGAAGAAGCAAAGACTGTATGCCAAAAAAATGGCTACACAAATGGAAGTATCGATTCTGAAAATCAAACTTTGAGCGAGCCTCTCATTCCGTCTCGCGATGATTTCTATATGATACGATTAAATTCGTACACGTGGATAACAATGCGCGACGATAAACCGCTTATATCTTTGATCCGACCGAAAGAACCTTGCTATCGTCTCTTCGTCGCATGTAATTGATAAAAGGTATAAAAAGTTAAGGTAATCTCGTTAGAACACTTACATCTTCACATTCTGTTTATGGTAAGATAACTGAAGGAAGATAAGATATTTTTTCATTTTAAAAATTAATGTAGGAAACATAAAACATGATCCAATTTCATACATCTTTAATTTATTTAATTAATGAGATTACAATCAAAATGAATGAGTCATGTTAAAAAAAATATTTTTAATTAAATAAATAAATTTATTATATTTATATAATATTTGTATGTTTATCTATATCTATATATATATATATATATATATATATATATATATATATATATATATATAACATTAAACTATGTGATATTATCCATAATTTGCAGTTTAAGTATCTTAATATCGATTTCTACAATTTCGTACATTATATGAGATAAAATCTATGTTATTTCTCTAAAATAGTGAATATAATAATCTTAAAATGTACAGATATACATATTGCGTCTGTATACATATTGCGTCTGAATTAATGAATAAAAAGTGTTGTATAAAAAAAAAAAAAAAAAAAAAAAAAAATATATATATTTCCTTTTTTTTTTTTTTTTTTTTTTTTTTTTTTTTTTTATTATTATTCCCACAGAAAAAGATTCAGATATATGTATCGCGAAAGTACTATTCTCGAACGATGTAATTGAACCTTCTAATACCGCGATATGATCGCTATCGAGAACGTGTATGCGTCACGTAGCAAATAACGCGAATTAGTCATTTCGAGAATACAAATAATGCGAATGTGTAAGTATATACGTTACGAACATGTGTGTGTACGTTTCGCACGTAGGTGTGTGTGTGTGTGTGTGTACGTTACGTACGTGAATCTGTACGTTACATATGTGTGCTCGCATGTTACGTACTTATGCATGCGTGTACGTTATGTACGTGTGTGTGTGTGAGTGTAAGTGTGAGTTATGTATGCGTGTGTGTATGTCATGCGTCTGGTGTGGTGTGGTGTGGCGTGATACGGTCTGGTACAGTTTGGTACGATCAGATATGGTCAGATGTTTCAGGTTCCAAGTTCCAAGTTCCAGGTTTCAGGGCTTTCAGGTATCAGGTATCAGGGTTTTTCAGGGTTTCCAGTTTTTTTTTTTTTTTTTTTTTTTTTTTCCAGGCCGGGTTAGGTTAGGGTTAGGGTTAGGGTTAGGGTTAGGGTTAGGGGTTAGGGTTAGGGTTAGGGTTAGGGTTAGGGTTAGGGTTAGGGTTAGGGTTAGGGTTAGGGTTAGGGTTAGGGTTAGGGTTAGGGTTAGGGTTAGGGTTAGGGTTAGGGTTAGGGTTAGGGTTAGGGTTAGGGTTAGGGTTAGGGTTAGGGTTAGGGTTAGGGTTAGGGTTAGGGTTAGGGTTAGGGTTAGGTTAGGGTTAGGGTTAGGGTTAGGGTTAGGGTTAGGGTTAGGGTTAGGGTTAGGGTTAGGTTAGGGTTAGGGTTAGGGTTAGGTTAGGTTAGGGTTAGGGTTAGGGTTAGGTTAGGGTTAGGTTAGTTAGGGTTAGGTTAGGTTAGGTTAGGTTAGGTTAGGTTAGGTTAGGTTGTTAGGTTAGGTTAGGTTAGGTTAGGTTAGGTTAGGTTAGGTTAGGTTAGGTTAGGTTAGGTTAGGTTAGGTTAGTTAGGTTAGGTTAGGTTAGGTTAGGTTAGGTTAGGTTAGTTAGGTTAGTTAGGTTAGGTTAGGTTAGGTTAGGTTAGGTTAGGTTAGGTTAGGTTAGGTTAGTTAGGTTAGGTTAGGTTAGGTTAGGTTAGGTTAGGTTAGTTAGGTTAGGTTAGGTTAGGTTAGGTAGGTTAGGTTAGGTTAGGTTAGGTTAGGTTAGGTTAGGTTAGGTTAGGTTAGGTTAGTTAGGTTAGTTAGGTTAGGTTAGGTTAGGTTAGGTTAGGTTAGGTTAGGTTAGGTTAGGTTAGGTTAGAGTCTAGCGTTTACTGCTTAGG